>NC_067405.1:139771324-140076516 GCF_009764475.1 Pristis pectinata | reverse complement strand
TTGCACAGGTGAATGTTGGGTGACAACAAAACATAAAGCCACAAGAAAAAGAAGCAGAAATAAGCTAGTCCATCCCTCATGCCTACACTGCGACTCAAGATATTCACATCTGATCTTACATAGAACAGTACAGCACTGGACAGGCCATTCGGCCCATGAGGTTCTGCTGATCTTGATGCCAATTTATACTAAATGTCCTCTTCCTGTGTATCATCCATATCCTTCCATTCCCTTCATGCTCATGTGTCTATCTAAAAGCCTCTTAAAGTCCATCAAACTGCCTGCTTCCACTACTACCCCTGGTATCCCATTCCAGGTACCTACCACTCTCTGCGTAAAAAAACTTGCCGCTCACATCACCTTTAAACTTCCTCCCCTCCAACTTTAAAGGCATGTCCTCTGGTATTTGACATTTCTACCCTGGGGAAAAGATTCTGACTGTCTACCCTATCTATGCCTCTCATAATTTTATAAACCTCTATCAGGTCTCCCCTCAGCCTCTGACAATCTAGGGAGAACAACCCAAGTTTGTCCAACCTTTCCTTATAGCTCATACCCTCTAATCCAGGCAGCATCCTGGTAAACCTCTTCTGCACCCTTTCCTATAATGGGGCGACCAGAACTGCACGCAATACTCCAAGTGCGGTCTGACTAAAGTTTTATATAGCTGCAGCATGACTTCCTTACTCTTATATTCAGTACTCCTACCAATGAAGGTAAGCATGTCATACGCCTTCTTTACCACCTTATCTACTTGCGTAGCCACTTTCAGTGAACTATGGACTTTAGACCCCAAGATCCCTCTGTACTTCGATACTATGAAGGGGCCTACTAGTAACTATATACTTTCTCCTCTCATTTGACCTCCCAAGGTACAACACCTAACACTTGCCTGGATTAAACTCCACCTGCCACTTCTCTGCCCATGTCTGTAACTGATCTGTATCACTCTTCTACCTCAGAGCCATTTTCCTGCACTGACCCAATTTCCTTTAATAACTTGAAATCTATTTATCTTGTTCTTGAGTATACTCAGTTCCTCTTGTGCAAAGATATTTTTTCTTATCTCTGCCCTGAATGGTTAATCCCTCTTTTGATGTTGGTTCTAGACACCCCAGCTAGGGGAAAATCAACTCCACACCTGCTCGATCAATTCTGAATGTTTAATGTGATCACCTCTCATTCTTATAAACTCAAGAGTGGATAAGCCCAGCTAAATCTCTCCTTAGCTGACAAATTCCCCTTCTCAAGAATCAATCTGGTGAACCTTCTTCTGCATTCCTTCTTTCAGAAACATATCTTTCTTGGGTTGGGAGACAAGACGTGTACACAATGTTCCAGGTGCAGTCTCACCCAGGGCTCAAAATAATTGGAGCAAGACTTATTTACTCTTGTACTTAAATCCTTTTGCAATGAAGGCTAACATATCATTTGCCTTCTTCTTGCTTGCTGTAAATGTACTTTATTCTTCAGTGAGTCCTGTACAAGGAAGCTGGGCCCCTCTGAACACTAACACCTTTCAATCTCACACCATTTAAAAAACACCCTATATTTCCATTTTTTTCTACCAAAGCAGATGACCTCAGACTTTTTTTTCCCATCTTCTAAGTTCTTACCAACTTAGTTAACCTATCCATATCCCAAAAGCTTCTCTGGATCCTCTTTGGCTTTGATGGCTTTTGTGACAGGCGATAAAAATACAGTAAATCAGGACAGGAGTAGCCATTTGCCCTGTCAAGCTTTCTCCACCATGCAATGCCATCATGACTGATCATCTACATCAATATCACATTCCCTCTCTCTCCCTGTAATCCTTGTGTGTCTAGAAACTTATTTATCTCCTTCTTCAAAATATTCAGTGATTTGGCCTCTACAGTCCTTTGTGGAAGCAAATTCCACAGGTTCACCACAATCTGAGTAAAGAAATTTGTCCTCACTTCAGTCCTAAATTTCTTGCTCTGTAACCTGAGAGTCATGGAGTCATACAGCACAGAAACAGGCCCTTTGGGCCAACAGGTCCATGCTGACCAAAACTGCCATCTAAGCTGGTCCTATTTGCCCATGGTTGGCCCACATCCCTCTAAACCTTTCCTATCCAAGTGTCTTCTAAATGTTGTTAATGCACCTACCTCAACCACTTCCTCTGGCAGCTCATTCCATTTACGGAGCACCCTCTAGTTGAAAAAGTTGCCCCTCAGGTTTCTATTAAGTCTTTCTCCCCTCATCTTAAACCTATGCCCTCTCGTTCTTGATTCCCTAACTCTGGGGAAAAGACTGTGCACCCATTCTGTCTATGTCCCTCGTGATTTTATACACCTCTATAAGATCACCCCTCATTCTCCTATGCTCCACTGAATAAAGTGCCAGTCTACTCAACTCTCTCTATAACTTCAGTCCTTCAAGTCCTGGCAACATCCTCGTAAATCTCCTCTTCGTTCTCTGCATTCGCTAATAACGACGCATGCATCTTAGCCAGGGCTCCGGCATTTTCTTCCCTCGCTTCCCACAGTGTTCTTGGATATATCCGATCAGGCATTGAAGAGTTATCTACCTTCATAAGTTTTGAGACGACCAGCATCTCCTCTCTTGTAATGCGAACTATCCCCAAGATATCCCTGTTAATTACCTCAAGTTGTAAAGTCTTCATGTCTTTCTCCATGGCAAAAACAGAGGAGAAATATTCATTGAGGATCTTGCCCATCTCCTGCAGCTCCACACATCAATGTCCACTTTGGTCATTGAGGGGCCCTATTCCCTCCCTAGTTACTCTTTTTCCTTTAATATAAAATCTCTTTGGATTTTCCTTAATCTTCTTTGCCAAAGCTTTCTCATGCCTGCTTTTTGCCCCTATGATTTCTTTCTGAAGTATACTCCTGCATCTCCTGTGCACCATTAGGGATTCACTTGATTCCAGCTGGCTGTACCTCACCCATGCCTCTTCCTTTTTTCTGACTAAAACCTCAATATCCCTCATAATTCAGTGTTCCCTACTCCTGCCAGCCTTGCCTTCATTCTAACAGGGACATGCAGACCGTGAACTCTTGTTATCTCATTTATAAAAGCGTCCCACTTGCTGTATGTCCCTTTGCCCACAAACAACCTACTCCAATCAACTTTTGCAAGTTCCTGTCTAACATCATCAAAATTTGCCTTGCCCTAATGTAAAACTTAAACTTGTGGACCAGATCAGTCCCTTTCCATAACTAATTTAAAACTAATAAAACAATGGTCACTGGTCCCAAAGTGCTCCCCCACTGACAGCTCAGTCACTTGTCCTGTCCTATTTCCCAAGAATAGGTTATGCTTTGTCCTTTCCCTTATAGAGCCTTCTGTATATTGCCTGAGAAAACTTTCCTGAACAAATTTCACTCCATCTAAGCCCTTAGCACTATGGCAATACCAGTTTACATTAGGAAAATTAAAATCCCCTACTAATGACTATTATTCTTGCAATTTTCTGCAATCTGCCTGCATATTTGTTACTCTAATTCCCATTAACTATAAGGGGGCCTATGGTACAATCCCAACAATGTGATGATCCCCTTCTTATTTCTCAGCTCCACCCAAAAAGCCTCACTAGATGATCCCTCAGTAATTTCATTTTGGACTACTGCCACGATGTTCTCCTCAGAAAAGCAATTCCCCATTCTCTTTTTCCTCCACCTCTATCCCGCCTATAGAACTGTACCCTGGAACATTTAGCCCTCATCTGACCCCTCATTCTAGACAACCCAGCCAGGTGAAACATCCTCCCCACATTCAGCCTGTCTTGTCTTGCCAGAATTTTGAGAGCTTCAGTTATATCCCCTATCATTCTTTTAAGTTCTAGTGAATTCAAACCTCATCTTTCCTCATATGGAATCAACCTGGTGATTCCATATCAGGGAAGGTGAGATTCACCTGGTGAACCTTTGCTGCATTGTCTCTATGGGAAGTATATCCTTTTGTTACTGTGTATGTCAAGTACCTCCTTGAGAAACACAAATGGCCGATGAGAACTGAACAAAATACTGTTCAGAGGTCAAGTGTTTGATTAAGTTCCTTTGGTGTGCTACCTGAAAGAATCTTTGACCCACTAGATCTTGCAAAGTGGTTGGCAGGCTTATCTATTCAAGATTACACACTTACAAAGTAATTTACTGGCTGTAAAACCCATTGAGGCAGCCTTAGAAAATAAGGTGGTTAACAAATATCCTTTTCTTTCTTGAGGGAATGTTGCAGCATTATTGGTATCAGCTTTCATCTCCAGTTCCCACACTGGCCTCATCAGCCACCTGAGAATCCACAAAACTGGAGTGAAAGCAAATCATCGTTGATCCCAAGGAACTGCCTCAGAAGGAAACATTAAACCAGAGGGCCCATTACATTCCTGATATCCTGATGCAGGGTTTCAACCCAAAACGTCGACAATTCCTTTCCCCCCCACGGATGCTGCTCGACCCGCTGAGTTCCTGCAGCAGATTGTTTGTTCACCCTTTGCAATCTCAGGTGGACAATAAAATTATTTCATGGCTCCAATTCCAAGAGATTTGCCTAGTGACCTGTACTTCGCAGTCAATCAACAGCACCCATAGGTTAACTGTTCATTACCACATTGCTGTTTACTGTTGACAGATTGTGCAACCTGAATTGCTTAATTTACTGCATTTCAATATTGGTAATGTCAAAAGTACCTTGTTGCCTGAAAAATACTTCAGGACATTGTGGTCAACAAAGTGATTTTACAAATGCAAGTTCTTGCTTCCATTTCCAAGGTACCAAAGGGCTGCTGAAACAGCCACAAGGAATGCATTTGAACTTTCATATCAGGAGAGAAAAGGATACAAGTACAATTTACAGCTTCAAATGAAGCAAGCAACATCGCTTAAAAACAATTAACTTTAAAAGTTGGATAACCTCAGCAAAGTTAAATAGAATGGACTCATAATGTCTATTCCTTCAAATGTGATGGATGATGCTTTCAGATAGACCTCTTAGTTGCCTCCTAAAATGTGGAGTGACCTTTTGTATTCACTAACACTCTTTGTTCAATAAAAAAAATCTTGCTGTCACAACACATCTGCCCTTTTGTCCTTTTTCTTATACAGTTATTGACTTATCCTTGCCTTACTGATATAATGCATCCTTCCATTTTGAAATCTCTTTCATCATTTTATTCAGGAAACAACTTTGGTTGATGACATAACTACACAGCTTTTCAAATGCTCATTCAGATCATAAATATGAATAAGCTTACTATTTGGCATAATGTCAAACTCGAATATGGTTTTAATCCAAAGACCAAGCTAATTTTAAGAGGAAGTGATGCAAGAATGTGTGTTTAATGATAAGGCATTGTTTCTTACTTACAATCCAGCCAGATAAAGAAACTAATTTGCTGTTGTTGTTTAATTAAAACACTTAAGTTATCTGCAAATTTTTTAGTTTAAATCAGCAAAACAATATTAAAATGCCAAGAAATAAAATTATAATCCAAAAGCAAAATGTTGGAATTGGTAGAAATCTGAAATAAAATCAGAAAATGTTCGAAATACTCAGCAGGTTAGACAGCAAGGTTTTGTTTACATGGGTGTTGTCTCACCTGCTAATTACCTCAAGTATTTTTAGTTTCTATTTAGTTCCTATTGCAAAATCACTAAGCATCCAGTTGGTATTCTTCTTAGGAAGTCCCTCATGATCTGTGGGTTTTGTGGAGACTAGTGATTCTAATGTGGAAAACACAAATTCTTCTGCAAACAGGCATAGAGGTGTTTGATAGGGTGGATGAGTAGTCGTTCATGGGTTAGTGCACTCCTTTTGCCATTTACACGAGGCTTCTGTGTGCTCCCAATGCATGATTTGAGGTTCTCAAAACAATATCAGATGTTCCTTCTCCATCTTGAGCAATCATGGCCAAGGGTTTACAGGAGTCAACAGGGATGTTGCCATTTTTCAAGGAGACATTTTTGGGCACATGCTTGTTGCTTTTCCTCTGTTCACATGGTAACCCCTTCCTGAGCCTCAATGTGGGCATATAGGCGTGGGAGGGGATGCTGATGTTGGTTTGTTTATCTTTTCCGTGGATTTGAAGATTTTGCAGAGACTATGTTGATGATATCTTTCTAGTGCCTTGAGGTGCTGTAAGTAGCCTAGTTCTCACAAGCATATAGCAGGGCAGGGATCACAGCTGTACATTCGAATTACATACTGTTCAAGTAACAATATTTCCTTTAATTGTCATCAATCTATGTCAACCTGAAAGTACTGTTCTTTTAGCCAACTCTCATTATCTTAAAATGGAAACAGGAAAAACAGTGGACTCGAAATGTTAAAAAATACAATAAAAGGAAGCAAAGAAAGTAAATGGAGTCAAATGGGTAATAAATCCAAAAGTAAAGGCATTGACTTTGAATAGATTTTGAAGGATTCTAAATGTCAGAAACATGCAAAAGCTTTCAAAGTCCTTACAGATTTGACATCTGACAAAGTCAGAAGTATGATTTAGCTGGTTGTCAACATCATCTTCAATCACTTTGTTGGTAGGGCTTGTTCTGTATCCAAGTAACAGCATTGCCACCACACAGAACTTCATCATTTAAGATGCAGATCGACACAGGCAGCAAGTCAACATCAGAAGACCGCAAAAAAAGTTACTTTCACACTTCCTGTATAGTAGTGCAGTATTTGTGAGCAGCTCAAAGCCTATCACTGGTTGAAATTTCTGCCCATATGACTTAGAGATGAACAGAAAGTTCTGTTTCCATCTTTGTAGATTGCACCAAGATGTGAGGTGGTGTCAGTTCTATGTATATGAGCAAGAATTTTACAAAGAGGCCAAGGCAAACTAAGTGAGTATAAAAAGCTACAACAATTGGCACTGGATTTGCAAAAGTGTAAAGCCACCTTACATTCAAGAAGCAAGACAAAACAAATGTCTAAATATCGAGAGACGAGGAACAACTACCAATTAGGTACAAAACTAATCCAGAGACTGATACAATGTTGGTCTTTGTGTCAAGTGCTTGGAAATAAAAAGAGTTGAAAGTTATGCTCAGCTGTACAGAGCTTTGGTCAGAACCTATCCTAAGTAGTATGTTTATGTTGGGGCAGCGAAACTCCAGGAAGACATAATGCCTTTAAAAGTGCTGATTTACCTGACGAATAGCAGGGTTTAAAGGGTTATATTATGAAGACAGACTGAATGGACTAAGCTTATATTCTCTTGAAAATGAAATTTTAAAAAAGTTCTGTAAATATTCAGCAGCTCCGCCAGCATCTATAGAAAGAAACAGTTAACTTTCACTTCAATTGCCATTTTTATTCCATTTAGTTTCATTAAGCTGAGACGTTAACTCTGTTTCTTTCTCCCAGATGGTGCCCGACCTCCTGAATATTCCCAGCACTTCCTGTTTTTATTTGTATTCTCTTGGGTTTAGATGATAGAGAAAAGATCAATCTGAGATCTTGAATCCTCATAAGATTTTAAGCAAGGCAAATACAGGGAGGAAATGTTCCCTGTGGAAGGAGTCCATAGTCCTGACACTGGAGCCATACCGATTAAGAGTGAAATCTGGAAATGCATTTTCCAGTTAAAGAACAGTGGAAGCACTGAACTCATGACTAAAAGATATGGTTGTTGGATCAATTGAAAAGTAATACTTTCAAGAGCAGAGTTACAGATTCAACATGATCCAATTAAATGACATGAGTGGTTTATTGGGCTACTTCAGCGTCTCCTTTTCAATGTACCACACTGCTTCACTGTTAAGATGCATCAAACCACTCTGCATTCTTCCAATAACTCAGAAGCATAAATGCTGAACACTCTTTATGCGATTTTTACCTATAAATAAAGAAGAAAGTAAGCAGTTTGAGTTTTCTTAGCTCTAAACCACCACTGACAAAATGTACTGAACTTCTTGATAACTTCAATTGTCCTTTAATGTACAAACACTTACACAATATTTGTCACTCATTTAAAATGAAATGGTATTAAAGTAGCTCCGAAAATAATTAGTGAGTTTTCAATTCGGTCTTCAATCATTTTCGTGAACCATTCTGCATTGCATGTATCCCAGATAGTTCTTGAGAAAATGCATGGTTATTCCAATTATTCAGGATGCTGTTTACATAACTACATCTCCTAGCTATTGTTTTCCTACTCTCCGCTCTTCAACAAAGGAATTTTTAAATATTAAAAATAGCTGCACAATAAAGGGCAAAATAAAGATTCCAGCTGAAAAAAAATCTGCAGATACCAGAAATCTGAAGTACAAATAGAAAATGATGGAAACACTCAGCAAGTCTTGCAGTGTCTGTGGAAAAACAGGACTCTAACAAAGGGTCTTAGACCTGAAACATTAACTCTGCTTTGCTTTCCAAAGATGCTGCCTAACCTGCTGATGTTTCCAATATTTTCTGTCTTTTTTTTCATCATTCTTGTTCTTCACTCATATCTTTGGTTTTTTTTACTTCCTCAAAAATTTATGAGGGAGCTCACCTGTACAATCAGACATACAGAAGCCTGAAATAGATAAACATCTGTAGAACACAATTCAGTACTTTCTGCAATTTACGATTTCTGTCATCGCTCAGCAGTAAAATGATATAAGGAATTCATTCCCCTCAGGAGGGAAGTTAGGAGCTGCCAACTCAGAATAATAATGTGCCCACAGTTGAGAATCTTAGGCCAATACTAAAACCAAACTAGTTGTGGATAATGCCCAAACATATCACATTTAAATGATCAATTATAAGCTATTAACAGCAAAATCACAAATTTTATAGGTTTCATGAGCTCATGCATATATTTTCCAGTAGACTGTTTCTTTGGAATTCAGATGGGAGCAGCTACAATGAGAACAAAATGCAGTGTGGTCAGAGTATGTAACTATTTTACACAATGACATCACATTCTTTCCTTAACATTTATTGGGTCCACAGTTAGGTTTCTGTAATCACCTCCATCCCTACTTTTTTTCTCAATATTTATGTTGGTATAAGGATTTTCATTCTACCAATTTCCCCATTTATTGGATCCTGTTTACGTTATTGAGAAAAATAAAGGACTTGCAATCTTATACAGTCGCATTCAAGACTCCCCACAATCATTTACCACTGATAAAGTAGTTCTGAAGTACAGTCTTTATTACAATGCAGAAAACATGCCAGGCAATTTGCTTAATTGCAGAACTGAGAATGTCACTGGCAGTTAGAAGATCTTGGCAGTTCGTTTCCAGCATGTGTGGAAGACTGGAGAGGAATAATTAAACAAACATGTGCTCACAACCATCTGATTTAAAAGGTGAGTGTGTTATCCAGTGATCCACAGCTAAATGTTTATTAATTTTCCAAGATAACTGCTTTCGGTTGGTAAATGATGCACCTTTCTGACACCAGAACCTGCAATGATATCGCATGATATAAACGGCTATCTTTGGGTCTAATTTCAGTTCATGACACATAGTAATAGCATACGTTGTTTCTATTTTAACAATAGCACCAGTTGGTCTGCGAGGGATTAACCAAGTACTGTAACACAATATCCATGACATAAGCTTCAAAATGAACAGTACATGAAAGTTATAAGAAAACATATTCATTAATATTGTATATAATTACAAACAGTAATCATGCAAAGTCCTCCATTGGAACTAAATGGTATAGCTGGTTAGTGCACTAGTACTTTATTGCCATTAACTGTGTCCATGAAACTGTTGGATCTGTAATACGTAAGGATCAGATGAGGCCTTTCTGCCCCTCAATTCTATTTTACTATTTAATTAGATCACAGACTGCATCTTAGTTCATCCTCTCAAACTGGCACAGCTTCCAGTAAACAATCCTGCCAGTCCTATCCCCAACACATTCCTGTTAGACCTGCAAGTTATTTTCCCTCAAACACCTGTCCCATTCTTTTTGTAGGCACAGACTGGCTGTGCCTCTGCTATCCCAAGAGGTAGAACACTACTTTCTGTGGTTAAGTCACTCTTCAATCCATACTAGTATGCCTTTTAATTCTACGTACCTTAAGATTTCCTACTAGTCTTTTGTGTGGGACTTCATCAAATACTTTTTGAAAATCCATTTGAATAAAATCTATCCACTGCACTCTCTTCATCGCACAAATCTGTTGCTTTATCGAAAAACCTCAATTTAGTCAGACACTATTTGCCTCAAACAAACCCATGTTGGTTCTCCTTTATTAACTTAAATTCTTTCAAGTCCCTATTACTTTTTTTTCCTTGATTGTTGATTTCCTAAAACAGGCTGTACTGACTTACTAGCTGCCAGGCATTTCCTTACACCCCATTTTCCTGTCCTCTGGCATCTGCTTTATACTTACGATGGACTGAGTTTATGGCAAGCCCTTCTTCAAACTCTACTACCCTTCCCACCACTCCCCTCACCAACCTAGAATGTATTCCAATTGGGCCAGGTGAATTGTTGAGTTTACACATGGTAAGTCTTTCTCATCTCTTTCACATCGATCTTCACCCCATTCTATCCTCATGCTGAGATTTTCGTAGCAACCTCTTTGATAAAGATCAGCGCAAAGTACTCATTTGGTATTCTAGTTCTATCTCTCTGAAAAGACCATCTTTACTCTCCCTGAGTGAACTCACCACTCCTCTTACTGCCCACTTTTTTTCCTTTTCATCCCACCCTCACATCTTTAGCCTGGTTCTCACTGGAGTTAATCATCTGCCATGCATCCTACAACCATCTTTTTTTGTTTCACAATCTATTTTTTACTTCCTTTGTAATCCAGGTCCCTCAACCCAACCATGTGGGAAAGTACCTAAGTTGTACCTGAAGTCTCTTTTTAAAGGTCACCCTTTGTTCTGTTGTATATGGTTCCAGTTTATTCTATCCACATCTTTTCTTATTCTACTGAAGTCTGTCCTTCTCTACTTAGGTTCCATTTTTAGATATCTTTGTGCCCTTCTCCATTTTTATGCTCCCCAAGTCTTCTCCTACTGACTTTTGGTCCATTAAGCCCACCTCACTCCCTACAATGATATTAATTATGATAAATAATAACCAAATGATAACTAAATACTAAAAACCAAGCCTCCATTCTTGGTGAATCAGAGAAATAATGACCAAGAAAGCAACAGAGAAAGAGTGGCACTGTGCAGTTGAAAACAGTCTTAATCTGCCATGACTGGGTGATCATTTTAGTGCTCACTGGGAAAATTAATTTCTGACTTTTCATTTGCCTAAGAACTGTTATTACCATGCAAAACTACTCCAAATGGCAGAACAATAGTGAAAAACCCAAAATTTGCCTCTGGTGCAATTTCAACCTTTTATCTGAAGAATAACAGTTCTTATTTATTTGCAGAACAATCAGATTTTACTAACCTCATTTCCCTGAAACTATACCACTTGAAGAGCCAACACTCAAACCCAACATTTCTCTATAAATCTCATAAATGAAGAATACAGCATTTATGGGACTTTTCAAACAACTTTTTCCTCCTCGGCAGCCCCTTGGGAGGATAATTTGTTTCCACTCTGATTCTGTGGGTTCTGAAGTAGCTGATAAGGCCAATGCAGGACAGCAGAATCTGACACAGATGGGGCAGATGGATTACACAGGAGGTGATGTGCTCCTTTAACAGGATACACTGGGCTGCTGCGTGCCCACCTGTGGGCTCAAAGTGCTCAATGCCAGCTCCTTCTCCATGTTGCATAATTATGGATCCGTGTTTCAAACAAATCAGTGGGAATATTACATTTTTTCCAAGGAGGCTTTAAGAACATCTTTGAATCATTTATACTGTTCACATGGCAATCCCTCTCTGTGACAGAGCTCACAAGTGTTCATTTTGGGAGTCTGGTGTCAGGCAAGAAAACAATGTAACAGGCTCACAGGGACTGACTGAGTGTAAGTAAGGCCTCAATGCTGGTGACAATCTGGGAGAGTTTGCTGACATTTGCTCACTTATCCTGCCAGTTGATTTGGAAGATTTAGTGAAAGCAGCTTTGGCAGTAGAGTCATAGAGGCATACAACATGGAAACACGCCCTTCAGTCAATTCATCCATGGCGACAGTGAGCTAGTCACATCTACCCACGTTTGACCCATAGCCTTTGAAACCTCTCCTGTCCAAGTTCTCTAGTCTTCTCTAGTCTATCTCTAATTTTTAGAGGCGCCTGCTCCAACTAGTCCATGTCTCAAAAGTGTACAAATGTGGATCAATATGTTGACAAACCAACTAGAGAGTGAGCCATTCTAGTCTGGGTACAATGCAATAATGTAGGAATAAAAACATTCGGGTCGTGCAGGTCCCATGATAGGGTTCTTCATTGTAATAAAGAATGAGGGAGATGACTTTGAGACTAGAGTCCTGAATCTAAATAAAGGAAATTATGAAAGTATAAGGCATAAGTTGGCTGTGTTGAGAAACATTACTTAAAGGGCTAACAGTGGAAAAGCAATGGCAAGCATTTAAAGAGCACATGGATGAACCACAACAAGCATTCATTCTTGTCTGGCACGAAAATAAAACAAGAAAGGTGCCTCAACCATGGATTTCAAAAGAAATTAGCTATAATATTAGACACAAGAAAGAGAAATATAAAAAGGCCAGGAAAAGTAACAAACCTGAGGACTGGAGCAATCAGTATTCAGCAAAGAAGGTCAAAAGGCAGGCAAATGTAGGTCCCTCACAGTGAAAAATAGTGGAATTTATAATGGGAAACAAAGAAATGACAGACCAATTAAATTCATACTTTGGTTCTGTCTTCACAAAGGAGGATATAAATCACCTCCCAGTGATGTTGGGAAACTCAGGGTCTAGTGAGGAACTAAATTAAATCAGGTATAGTGCAAAAATGGTGTTAGGGAAACTGAATAAATCCCTAAGGTCTGATAGTCTGCATCCCAGATTACTTTAGGAAGTAGCCCGAGAAATAATGTTTGCATTAGCGATCATTTTTCAACATTCTTTCAAGTCTGGAATATTTCCAACAGATTGGAGGAGAGTTAATGTAATCTCAATATTTTAAAAGGGAGGTATCGTAAAAAAGGGAATTGTAGACCAGTTATCTGGAGTCCATTATAAAAGATATAGCAGAGCATTTGGAGAAGATCGACAGGATCAGGCAAAGTCAACATGGATTCATGATAGAGAAATCTACTGGATTTTTTTCTGAGCATGTAACTTGCAGAATAGATCAGGGAGAACCAGTGGATGTCCTATATTTGGACTTTCAGAAAGCTTTTGATATATTCCATATCAGAACATACAAAATTAAAGCACATGGGTTTGGGGCTGAGGTGCTGATATAGACAGAGAACTGACATGAGATGCTTACCATACATTCTGCTGATTTAGAAGAGGGAAATAAATGTAATATCTCCAAATGTGTGGATGACAATGCTAGGTGGGAGGATGCAGAGAAGCTCCAGGTTGATTTGGACAGGTTGAGGGAGTGGCCAAATACATGGCAGATGCAGTATAATGTGGGTAAATGTGAGGTAATCCACTTTGATGTCAATAGTAGGAAGGCTGATTATTACTTGAATGACAAGAGACTGTGAAAGGGATAGGTACAACAAGGCATGGGTGTCCTTGTGCCCCAGTTGATGAAAGTAAGCATGCAGGTGCAGCAGATGATTAAAAATGCAAACTGCATACTGGCCTTCATTTGGTCTCATCTAAGAAAGGCTGTTCTTACCATGGAGGGGGTTCAGTGAATGTTCACAAGACTAATTCCTGGAATGTCAGGGGTGACATGTTCTGAGAGATTGGGTTAATTAAGCTTATATTTACATAAATTTAGAAGATTGAGGAAGATCACATTGAAACCTGCAAAATTCTAACAGGACTGACAGGTTGGATTTTGGAAGGATGTTCCCAATGGCTGGGTGATCCAGGACCAGGTGCCACAATCTAAGGATAAGGGATAAGCCATTTAAGACTGAGATGAGGAGAAAAATCTTCTCCCAGAATGTGGTGAACCTGAAGAATTCTCTACTACAGAAAGCAGTTGATTGCAAATTAATAAATGTATTCAAGAAGGAGTTGGATATTTTTCCAAAGGTTAGAAAGATCAATGAATATAGCCGGTGAGCCTTACATCAGTTGTAGGGAAGTTGCTGGAGAAAATTCTGAGAGAACCAATTTATGTTCACTTTATGAGTCAGCACAGTTTTGTGCAGGGAAGATCACGTTTCACATATCTAATCGAGTTGTTTGAGGAGGTAACCAAGGAGATTGATGAAGGTAAGGCAGCAGATGTTGTCTACATGGACTTCAGTAAGGCTTTTGACAAGGTCCCGCATGGTAGGTTCATCCAGAAGTTAAGGCACAAGGGATCTGAAATGTGTTGATGAACTGGATCCAAGATTGGCTGGGTGATAAGAGGCAAAAGGCAGTGGTGGAGGGTTGTTTTTCTGACTGGAAATCTGTAACGTAATCTGATCAATGCTGGGACCTTTGTTGTTTCGTATATTTAAATGACTTGGATGAGAATAACGGGATATGTAAGTTTGCAGATGACAGAAAAATTGATGGAATCGTAGATAACAAGGAAGGTTGTTTAAAGATACAGCAGGACATAGATCAGCTGGAAAGTTGGGCAGAGCAGATGAAGTCCAAGGTAATGTACATTTGGGAGGTCAAATTTTATGAAGAATAAATGACAGGGACTTAGGTGCATTGATGTACAGAGGGATGTTGGGGTTTATGTCCACAGCTCCCTGAAAGTGACAACACAGGTGGAGAGGGCAGTGACCCATCCCCCAGTGGATCTGTTTTCCCTCCCTCCCCCGCACCTGCCTATCACTGTCTCTTAACTGCATCTGCCTGTCACCAGCTTGTGCCCACCCCGCCTCCCCTCTTTTGTCCACCTATCACTCCTCTGTTTTTCCCTTCTATATATCGGGCTTCTCCTTTTCCTATCTTCAGTCCTGAAGAAGGGTCCTGACCCAAAACGTTGACTGCCTGCTTTTCTCCACAGATGCTGCCTGGCCTGCTGAGTTCCTCCAGCATCATAATGTTTTTCATCAGTGAAGAAAAGGCCTTTGGTATCCTTGCCTTCATAGGTCGAGGCATTAAGTATAAGAGTTGGGATGTTATGTTGCAATTGTACAAAATATTAGTTGGACCGCACTAGGAGAATTGTGTACAGTTCTGGTCTCCACACTAGGATGTGGCAGCAGTAGAGATAGAGTGCAGAAGAGATTCACCAAGATGATGCCTGGAATGGAGGGCTGTAGGTACAAGGAGAAATTGTTATAGGCTGGGGTTTTTCTCACTGGAACATAGGAGACTGATGGGTGACCTTACAGAAGTTTACAAAATTATGAGAGTCATAGAGAGGATAGTCTGAATTATTTTCCCAGAGCAGGGGAATCTGGAACTAGAAGGTACAAACTTAAGGTGAGAGGGGAGAAATTTAAAGGATATCTGAGGGGTAAGGTTTTCACACAGAGGGTGGTGAATATATGGAATAAGCTGCCAAAGGAGCTAGTGGAAGCAGATGGCATTACTATGTGGTTACATTAGGGTGACAGGGAACATTGTTTTAATGTTATGGAAATGCAATAAAGCAATACAAAGCCCATATCAAGGAATATTAAATGCCTTATCCCATCTTTCCTGGAGCCAGATTTCATTTATTGCCAATCCAATCGGCTATTTATGCTCACATCTCACCAGTCTTATTCAATACCCTTTGTGAATGTACTTTGTATTTTCAGTTGTATCTCTTAAGACTGCTTCTACCTAATACCATGCTACTTCCTTCCTTGATACTATCTAACATCCCACTCCTCTTTTCTACGTCAAATAAACAAAAACATAGTTTTGAAATTTTCAACTGAAGACATCTTAATTACAAGTTTAAAGAGGGTTCCAGATTTTCACTTACTACTTGTTGGAAGAAATGCTTCTTGACAACATTCTTGAACCTAACTTACAGCTCTTTATTCCAAAGTTCCCTACCCTAGAAAATGGCTTCTCTCTACTTCAAAGGTTCCTTAAGACATCACCAACAAGTACACCCAACCCCCCTTAATCATCTGAACATGGTATTTTTGATCCTACACAGAGGTCTGAACATTCTCAAAAGTGTTTCTGCCCACACAATAAAACTTGTCCCAAATTAGGCCAGAGGAGCGGCTGCCATGTTAAACTGGATTTGGAAGGAGAAGGAAGCTGTTCTTTCCAAGATTCAGGTGTTAAACTGCTGTTAGAAAATAATGTTTAACTCTGCTTCAGCCACCACTCCACCTAATCTTGGAGTGCTTGATGCACCAGGATCATTGCTCAAAATGGGAAACTATTTTATCTCACTTCTTGTTCAAGAAAATTAAGAGGTATTGCAAGATTGACAGTACACGCTTGACTATTCAGCTATATGTATGACTTGTATTTCAACAGTTATTATAAGATCATTTGGACCTCCCTCCAGTTACTGATTACTTGTTCCATCCATGGTTTATTAAATGGTTTCATGCCTCTACCTTCCAACAGTTGATAGTCTCAGTGTGTAGTTTCAGCTGTGATTAGTCAAAATTTGTACGGGTTGTTTCCTGCTGAAGCTTTGAATAAGATGGTTGATTTAAAATCCAGGCTTAATTTTACAGAGCTATTCACAAATCCTCTTTGTTTCTTATTAGACTCCCTAAATATCAAATCATTTACAATGTCAAGTATGGCATTATTGTTCCAGTTTTATTTCTCTGCCCAGAAATAAAAGTCATAGTATAGAAATATTACAGTTTTGTAGTAAACACAATGCCATTTAAAAATGCATATTAATGCACTGATAATGCACTTATGCATTTTTGTTCTGGATCCTCTTAGTGTCTAACATCAAACTACAGGCCACACATATTTTGATATCACTTACACAAAATTGTTCTGTGCATGAGGTCAGCCAATACATTGAACCAGGTGCCGACCAGTGTTTGTTAAAGAGGCTTATGCACTTTTGAGCACTAGGAACAATTCTTTTCCTAAAAAATCATCCCTGATTGGAAGTACTAGATAGCAGGAATGTCTCTAGAACTGTTATTTGGAGAAGGTAGCAAAAATGTTAACATGGATGATATCAGAACTGAGAAGTTATATCCATCAGCATAGATTAAACAGGCTGGAAAAAACTGATAATGCTGGAAATCTGAAATAATGGATGGAATTGGGTGGCGTGGGCTCATTGGGCCAGAAAGGCCTGTTACCACGCTGTTTAAATACAGATAAAGTTTTTCAAAATTTTTTTCAAAAGAATTAGTTCTACTGAGAGATTATTAATGTGAAATATTAATTCTGTTTCGGTCTCCGTTGATACTGTTTGACCTGCTGAGTATTTCCAACATTTTTGCTTTATTCCAGATTTCTTGCACCAGCTTTTGCTTTCAGACTTTTGCAAACGTTCTTGTAGGCCATTGCTTAGGCAAACAAACAGCAAACATTCAGAGGGGCCTCTATAAGATGGACATCATCTTAATAATAATCTCAAGAATCTGATACCATGTATGTTTATTTCATGTCCTCAAAGTTTTGGCTTGGTTTAAATTTTTAAAAAAATTTTATTTACAGCGTGGTAACAGGCTCTTCCAGCCCAACGAGTCCACGCCGTCCATTTTAAACCCAAATTAACCTACCCGTACGTCTTTAGAATGTGGGAGGAAACTGGAGCACCCAGTGGAAACCCACGCAGACACGGGAGAACGTACAAACTCCTTACAGACAGCGACGGAAATCGAACCCCAATCGCTGGTGCTGTAATAGCGTCGCGCTAACCGCTACGCTACCGTGCCGCCCCGTACGCTACCGTAATTAACTGACTAGTCTTTATCTGCTTGTAGTCTTCATGTTTTCAGACTGTCCAATAGCATACTTTCGAGCCTTTTGACTTTTTAGTGCTTAAAGGACTCTCTCCAATACAGCCACAGTACAAAGGCACCCAAAGTTGCCAATTGAGGTGAAGGAAAATGCATGAGAGAGGGAACGTAGAAGTCGCCAATGCATCTGGGTTACCTCCAATGTAATTATGTTGCTTGATTGACTTCGTTGCCATCAGTGGTGCCAAGCTGTGGGCATATCAATGGGCCAGTGATCACGTCATACAGTTCGCAAATGATTTTGGTAAAAGGCAGCGATTAGGAAAGGGACCCCGAGTAAATTTTCTAACAGAATGCTGGTCATTGAAAGGCGATTCTCCAAAATCCTCTCCACATCCACCCTGTCAAGATCTGTCACGATCTTGCTAGCAAGGCCAGCATTTATTGACTATCCAAAATTGTTCTCTGGGCTATCTCAGAGGGCATTTAATAGACATCCATATTGGAAGCACTAGAGTCATCTGCAAAAATACGATAGATTTCCTTCCCTGCAGAATATTGGTGAACTTGATGGGTCTTTTCAATAATCTGGTAATTTCATGATCACCATAAATGATCCATTTTTATTCACCACTTTTATTTTTATTCACCATTTTTATTCATCACTTAGATTTGAATTCAAATTCCTCTGCTACTGTGGTGGGATTGAAACTCACAGCTTCAGGTCAATAGTCCAGTAACTTAACCATTATGCTTCCATGTCCTTTGACTATTCCTCAAAGTGATTTCTAGCTCATTAGCCAATAAGTTTGTAGAACAGAAAGTCTTCAGAGCATTGAGTAAGCAAAATGGATGACAGGATTAGATTTGCATCTGAAAACAAAATTTTCTCCTCACTTCATCTACCCAGTTTTTTAACATAGCTTTCACACAAAACTGATCAGGCTTTTCTTCTTCTCATAAAGCACTTCTTTTACAAAAAGCATTTTGACTAACACCCTGGCCATCTTTTTTCTACTTATGATGATTAAAAGCAGCTGATTGGCAGTGAAGGGGAACCTAGTTGATCTAGGAGGGAGTTCTGATCAAGGATATCAACATATTCAGAGTCACCAAACAGCCCTCTGTAAAGAAATCTGAAACACTTGTGCAAAGGCTGTGTCAGCTGAGTCAAATGAAAATTTCAAACCTGGGAAATATTTCTTTGTCTCTAGAACCAAAATGTATAAGGAGTATTAAAATCCAGATTAGCCATAACCTAATTAATTGGCATGGCATCCTCCTGTTCCTAGCTGCGAGGGATATGTTGGTGGATAGAGTTGAAATTATTTCACTTTCTGCTGAAAAAATGTCAAATGGGTTATTAACCTTTACTAAAGGTCACTTCAATAACTTGCTTCGGTGAATAATTTTATATAAGTCTATTAACCAACTATCATGTAGCTTAGATAAAAAAAATCTGTGAAAGAAAGCAGATATAGATTGTTCCTCTGCAAACAACCATTTATCTAAATGAAACAATTTTTTTAAACATTGACTTTAGCTTATCCTAAGTCTTTAATGACAATTCAAAGATACAAAATAAAGCAAAACTACTAAGATTAAAAAAAATTCTAAACAGACCAAAGTCACCTTTTCAAAATCATGTACCTTGCCCTTGCTATATTTTGGTTATAAATCCCTTCCTCTATGTTTGTAAACAAAAGTGCTCAGACATTTGCAAAATTACAATATGAGTGAATTTTCAAACATTGAGTTGCACAGAGATTTTTAATGATTTATGATTAACACTGCATTAAGAAAACTAATTCATTTTTTGCTAACAATGGAATTTAATTTGCTTGGTGTACCAGTTGCTCTTTTCTGGCCATTTTTATTCACAATAAACAAAAGCCAAAATATGAGAAACATTTACTATATTTAGACACAATTCATGACGCCAATCATAAACTTTATGAAAATACTGCATTTTACAAATAGGTTGATTTCATGACGATATTCATTAAGTGCCAAGCCAGCTGGAGGAGAGAGCTAGCTCACATGTCCTCTCTGTTGTAGGTGACTGCTTAAAAATTAATCTTTTAAATTAACTGTGGTTAGTCTTTCAGATCATCTTACTTTGCAGTCTGTGGACTCAGACACCTTCTAATAAGTCAATTGTTTGGTGCTAATTAAAATCAATATGATTCGTAAACCTAATACAGACTTGGTAATAAGATTGTGCAGAAGCTATTTGTAAATTTGAAACAAAATTAAACAAACAAGTTAATTTGGGCATGATGGTTGGGAAATCTTATACACAAGAGAGCCGCCCAGAAGTTCATCCCAGATGAGTAGCACTAAACATGCTACACAGAACATCAGCACCTTCAACTCTGCTTCCAAAATTCATTTCAATTTGAAAGCATTGCCAAGCACGTTGATGTTACTGTGTGGCAAATTTAATACTACCAAATAAGAATGAATGTAGAAGCATATACTAATTTAATTGAAAAATACATTACATATTGCAGCTTTAGAGAAACTTTGTTTTGATAGGAAATGATGAAGGACAGGTTTTTAGTTGGAGCAACACACAAAGGAACTGGAAGAACTCTGGATGAAGGGTATTGGCCCGAAATGTTGACTGACAATTTCCCTTCACAGATGTTCCTAGAGTTCCTCCAGTTACTTTGTTGCTCCAGATTTCCAGCATCTGCAGTCTCTCATGTCTCCAGCCTCTCATGTCTCCAGCTTTTTAGTTGATTGTACAAGACTCGTGTCCCATAACTCACAGGTCAACTTGCTGCAAAAGAAATCAAGGGAGAATTATTTATATGCTACCTTTCAACACCCCACTATATATCCAAAAGTGTTTTACAAGCAAGGGAGCATTTCTAATGTGGTCACTGTTGTAATGTAAGAAATGCAGCAGCCAATTTGGCCATTGCATGCCCGCACAAACAGGTAATCCGATTTTTTAAAGTAATATTGAAAAAGATATACAACTTTGGACCATGTTTGCAAACAAATAGAAGTTTGATATATCCTTTCCATAAAATAATGATCCCTCAAAATAAGTCAAATATGGCCCATGCTGTTTTTAAGAACAAATTTCTGCCCTCACGTCATACCCTATTTTCTAAAAAGATTCAATTGCACAATTTTCTTGGAATAGTTCACTGAATTTCCCTGTGAACATCTCTCTTTCACCGCACTCTGCAAGCTATAATGTCTCCCCTTTACTGGTCTGGATTTAAATGACCATAATTACATTAAGTGCACACTAGCATTAATGCAAATTCACACTTTTTAAAAGCAAAATACTGCAGTTGCTGGAAATATGTAATGAAACAGGAAGTGCATGAAACATCAGGTCAGACAGCATCTTAGGATGGAACCAGAGATAATACTTCAAATCAAAAAGCAATCAGCTCTGTTTCTTCTTTCACAGTTCTAACTGATCAGCTGAGTTTTCAGTATCTTCTGACTCTTCAGTAGCAGGAGAAAGTAAATAAAAATCAGACAAAAGTTTCAGGTTGGATTTTATTAGAGAAATGGAAAGTCGAACAAGAGATTAAAAGCTTTTTTGTTTCTTCTAATAAAGCAGGTATCAGAGTAGGTTTTCTTGTACAATGCTACGGAAACCACTGCAGATAAAGTCTCTTCTTTGGATGGCTGCATAATGAGTTTTGATCATTATCTCTTCCTCTACCTGAGTTGACTGTGCAGGAAGGAAGGGAAAGGGTGGCCACCAGGCAGAGTGGATGATGGTAGGTATTGCAGGAATCCTCCTGTGGCCACTTTTGCTCCAACAAATCTACTGCTTTGGATATTGTTGGGGAAGATGGTTTCTCGGGAATCCAGCAAAGGCCAAGTACATTATTCAGCTGCACTGAATGGGGCGACGGAGGGGTGGGGCAGGTATACTCATAACATTTCATTAGATGAGCGCTTGAAGTGCCATGGCGTAGAAGGTTATAGGCCAGATGCTAGGAAATGGAATTAGTATAGACAGGTACTTGATGGCCAGCATATACACAGTGGGCTGAAGGGCTGGTTTCCCTGCCACATTCCTCTATGACTCAGTGAAAAAGAGTGGTAGAGTGATAGCGATAAGAAGAACAGTTAGGAATTTCTGCAGCTACAAATATGACTTCAGTATGGCATGCCTCTCTGGTGCTAGGATTAAGGATGTCACATCCTGAAGGAGGAGGCTGAACAACCAGCGGTCATGGTATATATCAGTACCAAGGGTTACAAAAATAATGGTACCTAGATCTATATTCTGATCAATCTAGTGGTAGAAAACTTTCCCTGTTGGTTTTCTTCTGTCTTACATATGGACATTGGTAATGTTCAGACTGATTTACTGTGCCACCATAGTGTAATTTTTCATTCTGAGATGCCACAAAAATCATATGAAACAATAGGGGAATACATTTCTGAAATAGAATGAAACCTATTCTTTTACTCTATATTGTTCACCTGCAAACTGCTAATCCTGTCATAAGACATAATATTTCAAAAGGGTGAATGATTTTGATGGTTATCTTTTCATAAAAGATAGGGATGGATGTGAAGATGGAACATATATAAATGAAAAGGTTATCTTCTGTTTATTGTATTGTTTCACTCTCAACGCAGATGAGTGAATGGATCTGAATGAGGATCAAGTTCTTTCTACACAAGAATCCTGCAAGCCATATAATGGCAATGTATTGTGACACACAGAAGGTAAAACAAGTCAGATGAAGCAATCATCATATCACATCTGTATGTATGTGAGAGAGGGACACAAAGAGATAATGGTAGTAAGAGTGAGCATGAGAGATTGAGCAAGATTAATTGATTCCAGAATCTTTCAATTCCTCTTTGCAAAGAACATCACTGTTCAAAACGTTGTGTTTAACTCTCGCTCCAATTTCCTGGAGACTAGTTTGCAAAACAGCATTGCATTTAAATGTAATATCTTCCGCTGATTCCAATGGTTTCCATGACAACCATGTTATGGTTGAGAAGGATATTGACCACCTTCAGGAACTTAACTTCACTCACAGTTAGACCTTTCTTGGGCATTTTTGTGACTATACGAAAGTTTTAATTTAACAGATTGACTACGTTACACCAATCTTTTATGGAATCACATCATGAATAAAATTCTAAGGACAGTACAGGTCTCACGCCACCAGGTTACGAATGACCTGACTTGTGTAAATCTAACTTTATGCAAATTCTCACATACATTTTTAAAGCATTTTTCAAGATAGTAATAATAATAAAATGTTTTGTCATATTCATTAGTGGCTGGACACAGCATTAGTTTAATTATGGGTAGTGTTAGGGAATTTTTGATGAAATGAAATAACGACAGCAAGTATATGTAAAGCAATACAATATTGGTAGCTGTAGAAAAAGGACATATTTGACATACAGAGAAATCGGTTAGTGACAGTTCTCAGGTTAGTGACAGTTCTCAGTAATTATTCTTGATAAGTAATATTCAAAGGAGTGAATACATTTAACATGTCTAAACCCATATGTAATAATTGCTAAAAGGACAAGAAAAATATAAGGAAGTGTTTTTTGTTCAAACTTCTGACAAAAATTAAAAACTAAAGCATATTTCAATGTTTTACCACTATTTGGATTTCCCCTAAGTCCCTGAAATGATATTATTGACAGAAGGTCAACAAGGAAAAAGAGGAGAAAAAAGGAGGAAGAGGAGGTGGAGAAAGAAGAGGAAAGGTTCCAGAAGTAGCTTGTTTAATTTTAACTGGGTCTATTAGTTTCTGGAATCCAATCTGGAGCTGCTCTGTGTACATGCAGCAGACAAATTGCTAGTATAGCTACTTGAAAGATAACTACAGGCAAGAGAAACCATTTAACCCATCAGAAATAACCAAAAGTGCCTCCCCAATAACTTACACAAAAGTTTCTAACATGGTGGCATTTTTGCTTTCCATCCAGATAGATAAACTTCTTACTATTAGTCCTAAAGGTTGCCTTTTTGAATCAGAACCTGCAAACCCTTCCCAGGTTTTACAAATTACTTTGAAATTCTGATGCTGAACTAACAACCTCTAAAAATTCTTAAATATTTCGCCAAAAAGGTTTGAATCTTGATCATCAATCTTGATGGAGCACTTAAGCTTCAGGACTCTTCTAAGCACAATCAAAAGCAGCATCCCTCCTTTGGGTTGCAGTGACCAGAAACAAACACAACTCTCAAAGTGCCATTTGACTGGGATAATGTACATAGAGTCATACAGCATGGAAACAGACCCTTCACCCAACTGGTCCATGCCCACTAAGATGCTCATCTAAGCTAGTCCCAATTGCCTGCATTTGACACATATCCCTCTAAACCCTTCCCATCCATGAACCTGTCCAACTGTCTTTTAAATGTTGCTGATGTACCTGCCTCAACCACTTCCTCTGGTAGCTAATTCCATATATGAACCACCCTCTGGGTGAAAAAGTTGCCCCTCTGGTTCCTATTAAATCTTTCTCCCCTTGCACCTTAAACCTACGTCCTCTAGTTCTTGATTCCCCTATCCTGGGAAAAAGACTTGCATGCATTCATCCTATCAATGCTCCTCATGATTTTCTACACCTCCATAAGATCATCCCTCATTCTCCTATGCTCCAATGAATTAAGTCCCAGCCTGCTCAACTTCTCTCTATAGCTCAGTCCCCCGAGTCCTGGCAACTTCCTTGTAAATTGTACTTCTATACTCAATGTCCTGACTGATGAAGGCTAGCATGTCAAAAGCCTTTTTCACCAACCTGTCTACTTTTGATGCCATTTTCAGGGAACCATATATTTGTACTCCGAGGTCCTTCTGTTCTACAACACTCATAGTGAATGATAGGGCAATGGGGAAAGTTCTACCTTGATTTGTCTTCCTGAAATGGAACACCTCATACTCATCTGAATTAAACTCTATTTGCCATTAAACCCCTCTGAAATTCCTGATATCCATCTTCACTGTCTACAGTTTGTCCCTGACTTGTATTCTGATGTTTGTCTCAAATACATCAAAAATAAATTGTATTTGCTAGGTAGTGCTTTGCATTGGTTATCCATTAGTTATTTGAATACCACTTATGGAATGAGCATGCCATCAATTTCTATTCCTATATTTAAATTATACCACTTTACATTGAACCTCCAAAACAATTATTGAGAAATGATATCAAAAGCAATCACTGGGAATTATCCTCAGCAATATCAACACAACTGTCTTACTGAGTATCAGCTGTTTTCTACATTTCAACTTTGCTAAGATTTTTCCTAAATTGCAATGTACATCAGTTTTTCCAATAGTTGTCATCCATGCAGAGCTTTGTCAAGCACCTTTTGTGTATTTGGATGCAACATGTCATAAACCTGATATGTGATAAACCTTTTCCAACCAAAGCCCATCCAAATGCATGAGCTGACTAGCTTGGGTGCTTTTTTTTATTATTGGCCAAGAATGTGTGATTAGCAATGAAGTGACAGTGCTTCCCATTGACTTCAGTCCAGCAATTATCAATTGTAAGAATTTCTCTTCTTCCAATGCCTGCCACTGACAGCCTTACATCAACTGCACCCACCACCCAGTAGCTGTGACATCATTGAGTCGGCTACACACTCAATTATATTAAAGAATTTATAGAGACAGGAAATCAGGAAGTGACATTTAATTAACTTTTTGAACATTATATAATGTATTAAATATTGAAACCTACACATTGTATTAAAGAAGTCCTTGGGATATTGAGGCTCTGGTCAGGAAAAAGGAGGTATATGTCAGGAATAGGCAGCTTAGAGCAAGCAAGATATCCCTGGCAAATAAGGTATAAGGGTGATGGGGAGGGGGAGAGAAGGAGAGGGAGAGGGAGGGGGGGAGGGGGAGAGAGGGAGGGGGGGAAAGGGAGTGGAGGGAGGAAGGGAGGGGGGAGAGGGAGGGGGGGAGAGGGAGTGGGGGAGATGGAGAGGGAGAGCCTGACCAGGTGTACAGGTCCCCTCCAGGTTACGGCAGGGTTCCGTTCTTGTGAAGTGTTCACAACCCAAACAGTTCGCAAGTTGGAAATATGGCTGTGAATTGAGTTCTCAGGTGGCAGAAAATGTCTGCATCCCAGCAGCAGCAGGCAAATCCATCCTGCCAGTCTCCCAGATGCTCTCTTGCACATACAGGCTATACATAAATTGGGCGTCCGTAACTTGGGAAGGACTTGTATCCTAGGACATTGTCAGAAGTAAGGGAGGAGATTTCTTGGGCCCTAGCAGAGATCTTTGTATCTTCGTTGGCCACAGGTGAGGTACCAGAAGACAAGAGGACGGCTAGTGATGCGCCTTTATTTAAGAAGGGCTACAAGTACAAGTTAGGGAACTACAGGCCGGTGAACCTTACATCAATGGTGGGAAAATTACTGGAATGGATTCTGAGGAGTAGGATTTATTAGTATTTGGAAAGCCAAGGACTAATTAGGGATAGTCAGCATGGCATTGTTCATGGGCGATCATGTCTGACAAATTTGACTGAGTTTTTTGGGGAGGTGGCCAAGAGGACTGACAAGGGCAGGACAGTGGACATTGTCTAGATGGACTTTAGCATGACCTTTGACAAGGTCCCACATGCTAGACTGCACCAGAAGGTTAGACTACATGGGATCCACAATGAGACAGCAAATTGGATACAGAATTGGCTTGGTGGTAAGAGGCAGAGGATAGTAGTGGAGAGTTGCTTTTCAGATTGGAGACCCGCTACTTGTGGTGTGCCACAGAGATCAGTGCTGAATCCTATATTGTTCATCACATATATTAATGATTTGGAAGAGAATGTAGGTGGCATGATTAGTAAGTTTGCAGATGACACCAAAATTAGTGGTATAGCGGACAGTGAAGAAGGTTGTCTAAGGTTACAACAGGATCTGGATCAACTGGGAAGGTGGACAAGGGAATGGCTGATGGAGTTTAACTCAAACAACTGCAAAGTTGTTTGACGTTATGTATTTTGGGAAGATAAACCAGGCCAGAGCATACATAGTGAACAGCAGGGCTCTGAGGAGTGTTATTGAACAGTGAGACCTTGGGGTACAAGTACATAGTTTCCTGAAAGTGGACACATGTAGACAGAGTGGTAAAGAAAGCACATGGTATGTGTGCCTTCATCAGCCATGGCATTGAATGTAGGACATCACATTACAGTTGTACAAATCTTTGGTTAGGCCACAATTGGAGTATTATGTAGTGCTCTGGTGGCCATATTATAGGAAGGATGTGATTAAGCTAGAGGGAATGCAGAAAAGATTTATAGGAATGCTGCCTGGACTGGAGGTCTTAAATTATAAAGAGAGACTAGATAGGCTGGGAGTGTTTTCCCTGGAGTGAGGAGGGTGGGCATTGATAGTGTGGATAGTCACAGTCCTGTTTCTGTGAGTATAACTCTAATAAATCTAGAAATATATGGTATCTACAATTCACATGAATTCCTGTGATGAAGGCAGCCCACAGAACCTCACCAAACCATTAACTATGCATGTGTGAAAATCCCAAAGTAGCTGTCAGTTGTGGTTTTGCCAATACTACTGAAAAATCCAGATCATTGTTCTGTAGGAACAGGAAATAGATGCAAATTGCATGTCAAGAATATTCTATTTAGTTCTATATTTCATTTAAAGTGAATAAGTTGTTGATTTATAATCATACCTTATCTCGGCTGCTTTTCAAACTAATTTCCATAAAGTATGAGAAACACATACTGCAGTACATGAGAGATCACTGTATCCAGTATAATTAACACAAAATGGTCCACATTACAGTCTCCCAGACCATGCATTCACTTGGTTAGGCATTAAGGAGGTTATAAAGAGTTGCAGTTCATAGTGGACCACGGACACCAAACCCAAGAGAATATTTAGTACAAGTCTTCGACATGTGCAACAAAATTTAATAACTCAATTACTCATTCTAACTTTCTGTACCAAATGCTTTCCATGGTAGTGTGTTCCACATGTCCCCTCCACCCATGTAATGTTGATAAATTCAAACTGTCCATTGGCCCAGATCAGATCAAAATGATGCTCCCTTTTTGTAGATTTTATAATCTCAGATTATGAAGGTCACCTATCTTCTCAAGAATCTCAAATAATATCAGAATCTTCCCTTCTCTGGAATATATAATCTCAAACAAGTCAACTTATCAATGCTTAAAATAATTTCATTGCCCTTGTCACTACAGTCACCAATAATCCAATATTCATGCTGTAGTCTGGCAACTAAGAGTTGAACATGGTAGTCAAGAATGATAACAGTATATTTATACATATACACACACACACACGTATATTCTATTGTTTACTGTTGATTTAATGTTTATCAGAGTTGCAGGGTTCATCTTCCAAGCTCTGAATGTACAAATCAGCAAACAAAACACACTATTGATATAAATGAAAATACAAAATTAAACTTCAATTGGGACAATCATCCAGTGAGATTGCTACAAATTCTACATTTATTGGGAAACTAATGCAAAGATTCTAATTCAAAGAAAATTTTGCATTCTTGTCAATCTGGCTCATCTGATATTGGCTGTAAATGTTACAAAAATGAGCTGCAAGCCTTTGACTGATTTATTTTCTCAAACAGAATGTTTATCTAATTCACAAACAAAGATTAATACCTCATGACTCCACATATCAGTGTCCAATGATGTGCAAGGTTCCAAGAGGCTAAACAATAGAAGATTAATGTTGCATTTTTCACCAGGAGTGTGTTTTACTTTGAAGAAGCTCTCCAGCTGTAATAAGGTTTTAGACACTCCAGTAAATTGATCACATTTGTCTCAGTATTTATACATCCAGAAAAAAAAATGCATGTCAGGTTGCAGTAGTGCGGGAGTCAAGAACTATAACTCACTGCATTGCAAAATGGAAGATTATTATGCAGGCCCAAGTGGCGCTTTCTACCTTTTCAATTAACTTGAGGAACTGCAAACTAAAAGCAGTTGAAGATGGGAGAAATGAAGCATGTCTGAACTAAGCAAGAGATACAACAGAAACCAAAACCTATAAAACTCTTCCAACCATTTCTCTTGAAAACTGAAATTCCAGGATAAATTGTTCATGACAATCTCATAAATGGAAATGGAAAATTAAAAAGTTATCCTCATCGAGCTGCAGTTCAAATAAAAAAGGAGGTAAATATTCTTGTAGCCATTACAAACATTTCTAGTTGTATGTTTTTCAGTGTTTTCAAAGAGAAAGTATGCAGCAAAATAAACAGTTTAAAAAAATTGCATTCTATGGCAATTTTCAATCCTCCTCAGGATTTCTCAAGGCACTTTATAACCAAAGTGGTACCTTTGAAATACTGTGCACTGTAGGAAATACAGCAAACTAGAGTATGTAAAGGCAGAAAGGTACCAGCTCATCAGTAATTGTTTTATTTAAAAATTAACACCAATGGTTATTATCCTTAATGGAATTCAGTTCCAGTTGTTACCTCTTCCAGCTTGCTTAACACCAAATCCGTATTTGTTGATTAAATTACATTGATCAGAGTAGTAACACTGTGACTGTAGTCACTATCTATTATTTCATTATGGTAAAGAATTTACAAATATGTCACATGTACGTCCAGAAATTCATTCCCAATCGCTACTGCTATATGCATTATATAGTCACACCAGCACTTTGCACTTCACTAATTTCAGAAGCATAGTAACATATGCTACATTAACACTCTTGACTGGGGTGTTTGCAAATGGTTTATGAATTCTTTACCACAATGAACAATGGACTGTGACATATTACTCTATCAATAAAATGAATTAAGGAATACAGGTTTGACATTCAGCATAATACTGGCGCAAAAATTTTAACTCTGCAATTAAATCTGAAAATGCTGGAAAAACTCAGCAGGACTGGCAGCATCTGTGGAATGAGAAATAGTTAAGGTTTCAGGTCAAAGACCCTGCCTCAGAAATGAGAAAGAAAGAAAGCAAGAAACACCAAGAGATTGCAGATATCAAAATCTTGAGCGATAAACAAGATGCTGGAGGAACTCAGTGGCTGAGCAGCATTTGTGAGGAGAAAGGAATTGTCGACCATGACAATCATGCCATCATGAAGAGAGAAAGCAATAGTCTAAGTGGCAGAGAAGATGGGGGAGGGCAGTGGGTGGAACAAAGGGCGTGTGTGTAATCGGGTGAAATAATGCAGCCACTGAATGGACAATAAAGCCTCTTTGTCCAGAACTGTTAGTTCAACTGCCCACCTCAAATGTTTGATTTCAAACTGAAGATTGTAACCAAATCAGAAATAATTGCCAATGAAATTGTGATTGGAAAAGGTATAAATTTAGAGAATGTCAAATGGTTGTGAACAACTTTATACCAGATAAAGTTTGCCCAGCACAGAATGCCAATTTAAGACAACTCATAATGAAGTGTGCATCAGGTATGACAATTGGATGATAGAGCAAACTCATCACAATATGGAAATATAAATTTGTTTTATGGGGGAATGGAATATATTGTATTAACACAACTGTAAAATCTATTACTTATGTCAATGATCTAACAGACCCATTTATACACCTGACATTTTCTATTTTGCCTCCAATGATAATGTCAATAGAATACTCCAGTCCTTAAATCTATGAAAAGAATTGAATATTAGTCTAATCTAAATCTAGAAGAATACATCAGCAAATTTGAGAATGATGTTGATTTCCTGGAACCAGAAGTCCAGACTAAAATAATCAGACCACTGAATGACTTGGATGTGATCCAGAGTGGATTGTGGGAACTAAAATAAAGACAAGGTGATGTAGGAGGGACTTACAAAACATCTGAATCGCTTCATGGTGGCAACATTTGTAGAAATGATGAACCTAGAATCTATCGGTAAGGCTCATATCACATATGCTGGTCATGGTCTGTTTATTATACCTAGCCATGATTGAGCAACAATGATGGAAGAAGAAGATTGTGAAAGTTAATGCACAAGGTGATGTCTCAGGAAAAAAGGAACAAGTCAATTAAAAGCAGCTAATGTATTGAAGAGGCATGACATTGGTCACATTGGGATGGACTACTATAGGCAGGTACTTACACCTCTCCACTTTATACTAGCTGTCTTTCCTTTTAATCTGAGTCCTGATAGTGGGTCTAGCCCAAAACATCAACCATCCCTTTGTCTCCACAGATACTGCCTGACCCACTGAGTTCCTCCAGAAGTTTGTTTATCCTTACAGCAAAATGTGTACTTCTAATTGGCCATCATTGGCCTAAAATTCCAGCCATCATGTAATGAGACCATGTGAACTTTTAAAGCAACTTTTAAAAAAACACAAGCTGAGTTGAAGCAGCTGCAAGTAAAGCTCTTGTCATTCTCAAACAAGGTTAACCTAACGGCACAAAGTACATTCATTGCTTTCCCCACAGAGACTCTGCAGTTTAACTGTCTGCAGAACTTCTAGATGGTAAAAAAAAGTCTCAAGCTGCCAATAAACTCAGAGATAGTCCCTATCACACCAACTCTTAAGTGAAATTTAATTACCCAGATCTAATTGGTCTAACTAGGTTAAGATGCAAGGACTTTTAACAAATAATCAAACACAAAAGGGACAATCACAAAGAAGGGGTTTGCTTCATTCAATTTCACAGGCATGATTGTTACAATAAAAGGTGGCAGTAGGGAGGGTTTGTGGACGATTTGGGCAATTTGCAAATAAACTACGAACAGGTCAAAATAATCTGTCAGATTATACACAGGGCCAAATACTTTGATTGTTGGAGCTGTGTTTGGAATGGGAGTTAGAGCTAATTGCTTGGGAGTTGAAGTAACAGTTAAAAGTTAAAGGCTGAACAAGCTACTTAGAGCCAAAGTCTGCAGAAATGCATGGTATTCAATTATATATTGTAGTATTTCCTACCATATGATCGTACATGATTCATGATTCCTTTGTAGTTCCAGCAATAATTCATGTTCTATTGTGTGCCATATTTAATATATTAGCTGCGGTGTTACTTGGTTTCAATAAACTTTTAAAAAGAATTCTGAGTTGGGCTGCTCTGTGAGATTTGGGCAGCTTTATCCCACCCAGAGGGTTCAGGGCTGAGCACAGATAATAAGTATCAGAGAACTACCAAATAAAAGTGTTATTTTATTGAACAATGTAAATGGAACACTGACATTTAAAGTTGCAACTGTGATTCTGTAACAACAAAACAAAGTTGATGGATGATCAGAAAATCTGCAAAAGCCAGATACTTTTGTGGAATTGTCATTTTACCAGCAGAATGAACAATAGATTGCAAGAGATGCAAAACAGCCTGTGACTCGCTTATGTTTTACACCTTTCACAAATTCCAAATTAAGGCCATTGCATCTGCAACATAGGATATCACGTAACCCATTTCACTTCTCAAGCCTGTTCCAGGACGAAATTAGGTCATGGCTAATTTCCATCTCACCTCTATAAACCTTAATATCCTTGCCCAACTTGTATTTATTAATTTTAGTTTTTAAATGTTCAATTGATTTGGAGGCGATGACCGTGGTACTGGGGGACATTTACAGAATTTCATATTTTCGTTGTGCCTTCCTATGTTCTTCTTAATGTGGTTTGATTATTTCAGGATGTGGTTTTTCAGTAACTACTTTCCCCAGACATTCATCCCCAGTCGACAGAGCTAAACAAACCATGTTCCAGTTTTGTGTTTCTGACTGGGGATAAATTTCTAGGTAACTGTTTTGATAGCATTGATGATTAGTTACTCAATGTCAAATATACTGTAACCTGAGAAAATGAGTATTTTTATTGATTTTAATTTTTTCCAGTTCTCATTACTATGTTTGCATTGCTTCTCAGAATATATACAGTCTTTCTCAAGGTCTCTAACAATTAACTGCAAAAAGTGTTGATTCAACCCTAAGGGCCATGGTACACTAGCATGGTGGTTGTGTTACTCAATTAATGAGTAGGAGGCCAGAGCTCAAATCCCATCACAGCAGCTGGGGAATTTAAAATCAAGTAATTAAATAAAAATATGAAATAAAAGGCTAGTAAAAGTTACAATGACCATGAAACTGTCAGGTTGTTGTAAAAACATATTGGATTTACTAATGTCCTGAAGGGAGGGATATCTACTGCTTGTTCCTGATAAGGAATGTATATAACTCCAGACGCACAGCAATATTGTTGCCTCTTAAGTGGACTAAAAAGCCACTCAGTTCAAGAACAATTAGTGAAAGGTAATAGATACACAGCCAATGATGCACAGCAGCTCATGAATGAATAACAATATACAAAATATCATCATCAGAATCTAACTACATTCCAACTCTCATGCAGCTTTTATCTTTAGTCAAAGTAATAGTAAAAGGTAACAAATTAAACCAGAATCATTTGGAACAGAATGAAAAGAACAGAAATTATGTGAAAACTAAACAACATCTTGGTGAGACTATATTGTACAACTTGAATAGTTTTGGTCTCCATACTTCAAAAACCATATAGAGGTGATAGAAAAGCTTAACAAAAGATCTACTCTGATTACACTAGAATTGAGAAACTTAACCTATCAGAAAGGATTGAATAGGCTGGAGAACCTTTCACCAGTAGGATTAAGGAAAACACCAAAGCATTCTACACGTATGTGAAGAACAGAAGGATGACTAGAGTGAGGGTAGGACCACTCAGGGATAAAGGCAGAAACATGTGTCTGGAGGCGGAGGAAGTAGGGGAGGTCCTTAATGAATACTTTGCTTCAGAGTTCTTCATACTTGACGGATGTGAGGTCAGCGTAGAACAGGCTAATGTGCTGGAGCATGTTGAGGTTAAGGAGGTAATGTTGGAGCTTCTGAAAAACATTAGGATAGATAAGTCCCCAGGGCTGGACAGGATATACCCCAGGCTACTACAGGAAGCGAGGGAAGAGATGGCTAGGGCATTGACAATGATATTTGCGTCCTTCCTGGCTAGAGGAGTGGTACCTGAGGATTGGAGGATGGCAAATGTTGTTCCTTTATTCAAGAAAGGTAATAGGGATAATCCTGGGAATTATAGACCCGTGAGTCTTACGTTAGTGGTGGGCAAGCTATTGGAGAGTATTCTTAGGGACAGGATTTACAAGCATTTGAAGCATAGTCTTATTAGGGATAGTCAGAATGGCTTTGTGAGGGGGAGGTCATGCCTCACAACCTTAATTGATCTTTTTAAAGAAGTGACAAAACAAATTGATGAAGGTAAAGCAGTGGATGTGGTGTATATGGACTTTAGGAAGGCGTTTGACAAGGTTTCTCATGGTAGGCTCATCCAGAAAGTCATGAGGCATGGGATCCATGGAGACTTGGCTGCATGGATTTGGGATTGGCTTGCCCACAGAAGGCAGAGGGTGGTAGTAGATGGAGAGTATTCGACCTGGAGGTCGGTGACTAGTGGTGTTCTGCAGGGATCTGTTCTGGGACCCCTGCTCTTCATGATTTTTATACATTACTTGGAAGGTTCAAGATGTTGTGGATAGTGTAGAATGTTGTCATAGGTAACAACGGGATATAGACAGGATGCAGAGTTGGGTGGATAAGTGGCAGATGGAGTTCAATCCAGAAAAGTGCGAAGTGATACACCTTGGAAGATCGAACTTGAAAGCAGAGTGCAAGTTAATGACAGGATTCTTAGCAATGTGGAGGAACAGAATGATTTTGAAATCCAAGTCCATAGATCCTTCAAAGTTGTCGCGCATGTTGATAGGGTGGTTGAGAAGGCATATAGTGTGCTGGCCTTCATTAGTTGGGGAATTGAGTTCAAGAGCCATGAGGTAATGTTCACAATCTGTAAAACTCTGGTTACACTACACTTAGAGTATCGTGTTCGGTTCTGGTCACCTCATTATAGGAAGGATATAGAAGCTTTAGACACAGTGTAGAGGAGATTTACCAGGATGCTGCCTGGATTAGAGAACATGTCTTACGAGGAAAGGTTGAGCAAACTAGGGCTTTTCTCTTTGGAGAGACAACTTGATAGAGGTGTATAAGATTATGAAGGGCATAGACAGAGTGGACAGCCAGTACCTTTTCCCCAGGGTGGTAATGGCCAATACCAGAGGACATCAGTTTATGGTCAGAGGTGAAAAGTTTAGGGGAGATGTCAGAGGTAGATTTTTTTTTACACAGAGAGTGGTGGGTGCCTAGAACACACTGCTGGGGGTGGTGGTAGAGGCTGATACCAGAGGGACCTTTAAGAGACTCTTAGATAGGCACATGGGTGCAAGAAAAATGGAGGGTTATGGGCTGTGCAGGAGGGAAGGGATAGATTGATCATTGTTTATATATGTCGGCACAACATCGTGGGCCAAAAGGCCTGTACTGTGCTGTACCATTCTGTGTTCTATGTTCTTTCTCTTGAAAATTAAAAACTGAGAGATGATCTTATACAGGGTTTCAAAATTATGATGTAGAGGTAAAGCCATTTGCGCTTGTGAATGAGCCCTGAGATTGGAGCCATAAAGATAATATAGCAGAAATAGCAGAGAATATGGATATTTATTCTGAATGTGGAACCCACAACCAAAATGGAGTAGTGAAGTGAATCCCATGACTACATTTTAAGGGAAAGTAGGGAAAAATGAATATACAAGCATGTTGGTGGCATTAGATGACAAAGGATATGTGAAGGCTCAAGTGGAGCATGAACATTGGTGTGGTCCTATTAAATGAAGAGGCTAAAATACTATGAATTACGCATACCAAACCCTGCATGAGTTAACACAAACAAACTGGAAGTTTTAATTTTGTAGATCCCAACTGTCTGACCTGGAGCTTTACTTGACCACTGGCATCCTATTGTTTTAGTAATCTCCTTTGTTTGGACAGAATCTTCAAGAATATATTTAACTGATGGTAAGCCGAGAATTTCAAATCAATTTGTGCTGCTTCAGGCTCAAAGGTAGCTTATAAATTTTCTTAAGAGCTGATGAAAGTCTATGCTGAATTCCAGATTTAATTTCACCTGCAATCAGATTCCTATATGGCTCAATAAGGAGGTTAAACAGTGTTATCTCTATTTTGCTGGGATCTCTGTCCAGTGTAGAAGGGGAAACAATTATTCTGACCCGATCTAATTTATTTCCTTTCTGGCACAAACTGTTTATTTACATTATGGAGTTTTCATTTATCTGTACACTGCTTTCCTAAGTCAATGCCTACATCTTACCTCTAAAGTAATGGGCCAGAACTTGCTCTCAGCAGTGAATCACTCAGCTGCAATAGATGGAACATTTGAATTACCTTTTCCAGATCCACCTATGTCAACTTCCTGCCCAAAGCCACCCCAATTGAAAATGACAAGGTTCTGTACTGAAGTAGTGTCTTGTGCAACATAATACCATCAACTGATGAGCCTGAACAAACACTGCTGACAAAAAAGCTGAGAAAAACTGACATCTGGCAAAGCCACGTACATTAGCCCACTGTGAAATCTGTCACAGACTTCAAATGTTTCTGAATGTCCCTGACATTCAAAAACTGTAAAAACCAATGAATGAATTAAATAAAGCATTTGAGAAAAAATTAAATAGTGAAACCTAAAGCATAGGACTAACTTAATACAAATAACCACCAAATCACCTCGCCTCCCCTGCAATCTTCCATCTCCTCCGTGACACTCTCTGCCAGTTATATCCTCTCCCTACTTCCCATGCACTACCAAAGTCACTTCTGCACTTTTTCTCTTTATAACAGAAGGAGCTCAAGAAAGAGGCTTTTTTTCAAGTTTCCGCATACAAAACTTGTTATATACATGTCACTGCAGACTTGTCACTTCTTTCCATCCAGTCCATCTTCACGGTGTGTTGCTTCAAGAAGGCTAATAGTATCATCAAGGATACATGCCAAGCTGGCCATTCCTTTTTCTCTCTTCTACCTTCTGGGAGAATTTATAGGGGCCTGAAAGGCCGTACATTCAGACTTCAGAACAGCTTCTTCACCACTGCTATCAAACTTCTGAATCAATCACCACTTTCACATCCCCTTCCCGGTGGTGCTGCCATGTTCTCGGACTGTTAATTCTACCTCTCTTGGTTATTCTGTTTTTGTAACTTCAGCATTTCTTTTTGCACTACTTCAGATTGCACTACTATCCTTGCACCATTCTATTGTTTGGCACTCAGCATTGTATCTATTCTTGTATTTATTATCACCATGTATACTGTTTACTCTGTGAGCTTCGTGCAAGCAAGGAATATTATTGCACCCTGGAGTATTTGACAATAAACTAATCTGATATGATCTTACACAAAACTGGCATAAGCCCTTCACCCAGCGCACATTACACTTTTGTAGACCACCAGTTTTAAATGTTTAATTTACTTTACCATGATTCTACCACAATTGTGATCGCTTGACAAATGATATGTTTTATCATCAGCAAATCACAACTGTGCTTTTCTTCCATAAATGTTTGCCCTTGGACTGTGTCAGTAGCCATATTGACAATTGGTATGAATACACAGTTCAGCATATTATGTTTTCTGCTAATATTTTGGTAATTGTTTACTTGCAAATCTGCATTTGTGTCAGCAGTAAGCAGCAACAGAACACCCATCTGTGCATATCACTGATTAAAGAATTTATAGACTGCTTCAGGAAACAGCTGGGACTCTTGCAAACATATTTTTTTAAATTAAGAACTAACCACAAATGTCAAAAGCAGCACACTGATGTAAAACACAAATACCAAGAAATGAGACCATAATTACTGGAGGTCTAAAGGACAATTGCAAGCCATTCGACAAATAATCCTGAATTTTTTTTAAAGATATAATCTAAACAGCTGCTTGAAAAACTTAAATCCTTTTTGTTTCTTAAAAAGTCTTAAGATGTTGCTCCACATTTCAAAATTATTATATGGATGGATGACTTCTTTAAGGTTAACGTTAATGTAATTGGTAGGTTCCCCTCCTCTGCTGATAGACTTGGACAACCAGCAATTGCAACTTAAGTCCAACTGGAAACAGTTTGGGGTTGAAATATCCTTTCCAGCAGGTGGCAACCTATTTTCAAATTATAAATACTATTTCAGCAATTTATATTTTTAATTAGAACAATCAGTACACTGGAATACTGCCGTGTGCAGAAAAAGTGTTAAATAAAATTGCACAGGTGAGCATTTTCTTCAGATTCCTGTAATGCAAATATAACATCAGCACGACTTGAGCAATTTTTATTCAGTTTTCAGAATCTGGGCTTCACTGACAAGACTAATATTTATTTCCCATCCGTTGAGCAGGGGGTGGTGAACCACGGCCTTAAATGCTGCAGCCCTGATGGTGAGGATCCACCCAAAATGTTGTTGGTGAGGAAGTTCCAGGATTTACATCAAGCAAGGTGATATATTGTAACATATTTCCAAGTCAGGAAGGTGTGCGACTTGGAGGAGAAACTGCAGGTGGCGGTGTACCCATACCCCAGAAGCCCTTGTCCTTGGGGGATGTTGAATAAGTAGACTACTGGAGTGCATTTTGTCGATGGTCCACATTGCACCCACTGTGTTTGAGGGAATAAATGTTAACACAAATCAAGTGAGATGTTTGGTCCTCAATGGTGTCAAGCTTCTTGAGTGTTGTTGGAGCTCCGATCATCCAGGAAAGTAGAGTGTGTTCTATCACACTCTGGATTTGTGCTTTGTATATGGTGGGAAGGTTTCAGCTGTGTCATGAGGTGAGTCACCAATCACAAGATATCCAGATTGGTCTTGTATTTATGTGGCTGGTCAGTTGAGAATCTGGTTAATGGTGACTCACCTGAATATTGACAGTGGGGACCTTGATGATGGTAATGTTACGTGTCATTTATCAACCCATGGTCAATCACCAATAACTGGTGTGCCAGATATTTGTGATGTGAATGCCATTTGATAGTTTGGGAGGTAGCTTCAGAAAAGTCTATACAACAATCCAGTAGTTTTGTCAACATTATAGCAAGTGATAAGCTGTTTCTTTTTTAAATTCCAGAATATTAAATGAATTTAAATTCCACTGTTTCCACTGTAGAACCTGAGCTAGTGTCTTCAGATTGTTAATCCAGGGCTCTAAGTTAACTGCCTGATAACAACCACTGTGCCATCCCCTTACTAGGTATTAACAAAATCTTGAGTGGTCGGACTATGCTGAATGCAGTAAATGAAGTTCAACATCGATGTCCACTTTGTTCAAGTGCTGGCTACCAAGATATGGAAAGTGATTTACATTTTCCAGGGTCATCGATCTTTATTGTCAGGATGGTGTTATATAGTGGATGCAGACTAGTAAAGGAAATTTGTGTTATGGATCTTTTATGTAAGGCCCATTCTCTCATATCTTTCAGTGAATGAGTCAATGCATTTTCAAACATGTATATACACAAGTGTCGTCTATGTACTGCAGATCAATGACTGAAATTGGGGCGATTGGTCCTGGAGATGAGGTGATGCAGGTTGAACAGTTTCCCATTTGTTCATCCAACCTGAAAAGTTAACTCTGTTTCTCTTTCCACAGGTGCTGCCTGATCTACTGAGTATTTCCAGCATTTTCTGCTTTCCAGTGGAATAATTTCTGTTCAGTGGGAAGCTTATTAGAGGTGAGTTGCAACACTGCGGCGAGAAAGATTGAGAAAAGCATTAGGGCAATGGCATAGCTTGACTTGACACCAGTCTGCACTGCGATTGGGTCAGTTTAGTCATGCTTTTGAGATTAGAGAAAGCCATGTATTTTAGCTGATGCTACTCCATGCATTTCTCTTCAAGTTTTCCTTCACTACACCAATACCGCCTTTGACTGTCTAAGGAAATGAGTGCATGAATATCAAGACCTCAAACAATACAAAACTTACAGTCTACCATTCCTGAATGCTGCTTAGACATGGACTACCCACAGCAGACACAAACAAAACACCTGAGTTGAACCACCAATATTGTTTCCATAAAGTTCCCCAAATTCACTGGTAGGATAAACAAACTAACAGCAGTATCCTCTTCCAGGCTAACATTTCCAGCACTGATGCCCAAATATACTTAGTTAGCTCCATGGGCTACCTCTAGAAACAGTCTCTTATGAGTTCTTTCATGGCAAGAGATTACCATACAAAAAGAGATAACTCAAGGATGTTCTCAAGCCTCATTAAAAAAGTGTAGCATCCCCATTAGCTCATAGAAATCCCTGAGCCGTGCCTACTCAAGGTGGAGGAGGAGGACTTAAGAAGGCATCAAGAACTTTGAGTTCATCTGATGGGAGCACGTAGAAGCCGAACATAAATTGCGGAAGGACAACATTAACTCCTGAACTACCACCCACTATCTTATCAAGCATATTGTGCCCCATTTGTGGCAAAGTCTGATATCCCACATTGTCTGCATCAGCAACCTCAGAACCCTTGGAACTTGAGTGGAAATAAGTTATCCTCAACCCCAAGTGATTGCCTAAGAACAAAAGATTAAATCAAGTTCAGATGGTTGAAAACTTCTTGTGCATTTTAGAACTAAAAAAAACAAAGAACAAGCAAATAAAAGTAGGTAGAACCATATAGCCCTTCAAGCCTTTTGTCAATTCAGTAAGATCACAATTGGGAGCTGTACATCAAATCCACTTTCCTGACAATCTTCTTATCCTTTAATTCCCCTACAATCTAAAAATTTATCATCCTTGACTGTTATGAATTAGAGTGAAGAATTCCAAAGATTTGTAACTCACCTCAGTCCTAAAAGGCTGACTTCTTATTTTGTGGTTAAGCCCCCTACTTCTCAGATTCTCCAGCCTGAGGAAACAGCCTCTATCCTGTCAGTTCCCCTCAGAATTTTGTCTCATTGGGATAACTGCTTGTTCTTCAGTAAATATCAACCAATCTTTATCTTTCAACATCAGACTTTCTGTTGTAAGGATATCAATCTGTCGTTGAAATCATTGTTGTTCAAGATGTACATGTTGTTCATTTAAGTGTTGAGACATGATAATGATGTGATGACGTGCCATATAAATTGTTTTTATAAACAAATTCATGAGTAAAAACATTAACATTTGATTTTCATAAATAATCTTTTTCCAGACTCACATGATGAAAACAATGCCCTTACTGACCTTAATTTCCTATCATTCTGCTATGCATAAGTAACACAGATTAGTTTTACATTAAAGCAGAAAATGCTGGAAGCACTTAGCAGGCCTGGAAGCATCTGTGCAAAGATAAAGTGTTCACATTTCAGATTAAGAACCCTTTGTTGGAACTGGGAAGGAGAGAGAAGTTAGTTTTAAGTTACAGAGAAGGTGAGTGCAGGGTGGATAGTGACAAAGGCAATAGCTCTGACAGGATGAGGCCAGGGTTTCCATAAGAATATGTTACTGAGGTTTATCAGTTAATGGGGGCTGAAGAGAGAGAGAGAGAGAGAGAGAGAGAGAGAGAGAGAGAGTGAGAGTGAGAGAGAGAGAGAGAGAGAGAGAGAGAGAGAGAGAGAGAGAGAGAGGAAAATGGAGCAAAAACTATGAGATGACAGCAGTTAGAGAGTGAGAATACAGACAACAGAACAAGATGTGAAATGCAGAGCGAGAGGACATGCTATGCTAATAGAGAAAGAAAAACTAAGCCAATATCACAGAGGATGACTTACAGCAGAGATGGCCATTTCTGATACAGACAGAGAAAATTAGTGACCTGAAGTTGTAGAGTTCAATATCAAGTCTGGATGGCTGCAACGTGGCCAGACACAAGGGGAAGATTATGTTGGGCCTCATTACAATAGTGCAGGAGGCCGGAGATACAAAGGTCAGAGTGGGAGTGGGACAGAGAATTAAAACAGAAGGCAACTGGAAGCTCTGAGTTGTCCCTGCAGACCGAAGGCAAATACTCTGCAAAATGGTCATCAAATTTGCATTTGATTTCTCCAATGTAGTGGAGACCACAATGTGAACACTGAATACAGTACACTTGATTGGATGTGCAAGTGAATTAATCCTTCACTTGTCAGGACTGTTTGGATCTCTGATTGGTGACACAGACAGAGGTTCAAAGGTAAGTGTGGCATCTCCTGCAGTTGCATGGGATAGTGCCATAAGAGGGGAGTGGTTATTAGGGATGGAAGAGAAATCCAGGGAGTTGCAAAGGGAATGGTCCCTTTGAAACGTGGGAAGCGAAGGGGGGAGATAGATGTGTTTGGTGGTGGAATCTTGTTGATACTGGCAGAAACTACGAAGAATGATTTGTTGTTTGTGGAAGCTGGTAGAGTGGAAAGCAAGAACCAGGGGAACGCTACTCTTGCTCTGTCCAGAAGGAGAGGGGATGAAAGCAGAGATGCTAGAGCAGATAAGATGTTGTTACAAGTGATCTGTCAACTATAGCAGAGGGGAAGCTGTGATTCAGGATGAAGAAAGACCACCCACTAACCCATCAAGAAGATGACCAATACTACTTATCCATAAGGCAACCTTGTTAGAATTATTACCTTTGTTCTATCTATCCCTCCCCCACCTTCTCTGCAACTTTAATCTAATGTTTTCTCTCCTTCCCAGTTCTGGCGAAGGGTCTTCAACTTGACCTAATTCTGTTTCTCTTTCCACAGTTGCTGCCTGCCCTACTCAGTGCTTCCAGCATTTTCTGTTTTTATTTCAGATATCCAGCATCTGCAGTTTCTTGATTTTCACAGATTAGTTTTAGCTGTACACTGTGAAAATAAAAAAGATAACAGTCATGTCTGCATTCAGTCCAATTATTTTAGAAAAAATAATTCAATTACAGTATTAAGAACAACATATATTGTGGGAAGGCTTTTAGTTTGCAGATTATTTTATGTAGGAAATGCCTTTGAAGAAATAAGTAGTGCACAAGCCCATAATGGATTTTGCATTATTCACAAATAGGAACTGTAAAGCAAAAATTAATTAAAGATTAGCAACTCCATAATTTTGCAACAGCACCTAAATAATGATAACCAAATGAAACCACTCTACATTTGGAGGACCTCAATAAGTTCATTGGAGCCAACTCAGTTCCAGGAGAAAGAAGGCACTGTTCACATAAAAATTACCAATGTCCCACTGAACAGCCAGCTAGAATAACCTGCAAACCAGAATCCCAAATTCTATCATCCCACCCTACCTCTACCTACTGCACCTCTTTTGATGCATATTATGTCACATTTTGAAAAGCTAACAACATATTCTAGCCAACAGCTCATAGCAAAGAGCGCTGTGAATTGAGAAACATCACATGTTGATGGCTGATTTGCAACATTCTGTGAACTACATGAGAAAAGCAGTTTGCCCTTAACCTCTATTTTAATAAATTTCATAAATTTCCACTCTATTCACCAGAGAATTAGTCTAGTAATTAGTAGCACTAAATATCATTTAACAATGTGATAGCTGTCAATGGCCACAAATCATCCTCTCTTACCAAGAAAGGAAAAATTTTAATGGAATCTCATTCCTCCAGATATATTACGAGAAATTTTAAATTGTTTTCTCCATTCATTTTTTTTCTTTTCCTCTCTTTATTTCTTTGTTCTTCATATACTGCATTCACCACTCAAATTCATCCCAACACTTCACCTCCCCACCCTTCATTTTTTATCCATTAATTCCTTTAAGGAAATGTCCTGTTCATTCAGAGGTCCACCAAATTCCCCCAGACATCTTCTTGTTATCACCATAGCATTCACAGCAACATTTATAAAGCAGCACAAACAAGTCCAACTAATGGGACATGCCACTAAATGCCCTTTTCCATCAAAATCTGAACATGATATCTTATCTATCTGATTTTATTATTAAGCCAAGGATAATATTGTAACAATTATCAGACCACAATTTCCAGACACATCCGATAACAGCAGAAAGAGAGTTCACTGCCTTTTCAATGCAATCTATGCAGGACTACGGTGTGAAAAGCTGGAAGAAATAATACCTCAAGCTTTTATAAAAAAAGGACAATATAATCTGAGAAGCCTGTTTTGGAGATATTTAGACAGATACAAGAAGTGTGTTCGTGCACCCTCCTTTTTGAAACTGATTACAAACGTGGCTGGCAATGAATCAATCTTCTTTTTACCAGCTACATTGCTGCAATGGCACCATTTGAAGGAGACCATACAGCAATATATACTCACTATAGGGTCTTTTTTAGTTTAGCTATAGATACTGTTAAGAATAGAAATGCTGCACATAAGCACTGGTCATTATTTGATTTGTTCTCTAGATACTGAAAAAAACATGCAAAATTTCATTTCCAGTAATGACAAATTAAAGATGAAAATGGAGAAAGTACTTTAAGCAGTATTAGTGGTGTTTAAAAATGACATTATCATTGTTCAATAAGGAAGATGCAAATAAATTCTTTGTAGCTTTAGAGCTATGACTGGGATAGAACCATAAGTTTCAACACAATCTGATAAGGTCTCCTGTGGAATATGTATTCAGGCCATTCGCTACCAGAAATACTCAGTTATGATCACAAATAAATGCCTCATATTGTGTAGGAGAAGGATTTCCAACATATTTCTAACAAATTGGGAATAGATGTTCTTGGAAAAGTGCACAGTGGAAATGAGGAAGTTGATTAAGGAATACTTGTATGGGGCTCTGGATAGGTTTGTCCCATTTAGGCAGGATAAGGATGGCAGAGTGAAGGAACCGTGGCTGACACGAGATGTAGAATGTCATGTCAAGAGGAAGAAAGAGGCTTACCTGAGGTTTAGAAAGCATGGATCAGACAGGGCTCTGGAGAGTTAGCCAGGAGGGAGCTTAAGAATGGACTTAAGAGAGCTAGAAGGGGGCATGAGAAGTCCTTGGTGAGTAGGATCAAGGACAACCCCAAGGCATTCTACACGTATGTGAAGAATAAGAGGATGACTAGGGTGAAGGTAGGACCAATCAGGTATAAAAGAGGAAACATGTATCTGGAGTCAGGAGAGGTAGGAGGTCCTTAATGAATACTTTGCTTCAGTATTCACCAGAGAGAGAGACCTTGATGTTTGTGAGGATGGTGTACAACAGGCTGATATGCCAGGGCATGTTGACATGAGGAAAGAGGATTTGCTGGAAATTTTGATAAATATTAGGATAGATAAGTCACCGGGGCCGGACGGGATATATCCAAGGTTATTACAGAAAGTAAGGGAAGAGATTGCTGCGCCTTTGGCGATGATGTTTGCATCCTCCCTGGCTACAGAAGTAGTGTCAGATGATTGGAGGGTGGCAAATGTTGTTCCTTTGTTTAAAAAAGGAAGTGGAGAGAACCCTGGGAATTACAGACCAGTGAGTCTTACTTCAGTGGTGGGCAAATTAATGGAGAAGATTCGTAGAGACAGGATTTATGGGCATTTAGAGAAGCATAGGTTGATTAGGGACAGTCAGCATGGCTTTGTGAGGGGCAGGTCGTGCCTCACGAGCCTGATTGAATTCTTTGAGGATGTGACAAAGCACATTGATGAAGGTAGAGCAGTGGATGTGGTGTACATGGATTTTAGTAAGGTGTTTGATAAGGTTCCTCATAGAAGGCTTACTCAGAAAGTCAGGAAGCATGGGATCCAGGGAAACTTGGCTGTGTGGATCCAGAATTGGCTTGCCCATAGAAGACGGAGGGTCATGGTAGATGGAGCGTATTCTGCCTGGAGGTCGGTGACCAGTGGTGTTCCACAGGGATCTGTTCTGGGACCCCTGCTCTTTGTGATTTTTATAAATGACTTGGATGAGGATGTGGAAGGGTGGGTTAGTAAGTTTGCTGATGATACAAAGGTTGATGGTGTAGTGGGTAGTGTAGAAGGTTGCTGTAGATTACAATAGGATATTGATAGAATGCAGACCTGGGCTGAGAACTGGCAGATAGAGTTCAACCAGGATAAGTGTGAAGTGATAAACTTCGCGAGATTGAATTTGAAGGCAGAATACAAGGTTAATGGCAGGACTCTTAGCAGTGTGGAGGAACAGAGGGATCTTGGGGTGCATGTCCATAGATCCCTCAAGGTTGACACGCAGATCGATAGGGTTGTTAAGAAGGCATATGCAGTGTTGGCCTTCATTCGTCGGGGTATTGAGTCAACTCATCTTCGGGATGTGAAGGGAACCTGGAGCTCCCGGAAGAAACCCCCATACACAGGGAGAATCAGCAAACGTCGCGCAGATAGCACCCCATGTCAGCATTGAACCTGAGTCTCTGGCACTGAGAGGCAGTGGCTCTACTAGCTCTGCCGCCCTAACATTTGGGGCAAGACTGCAGTGAGCTGTTACCTTCTTCATCAATCTGCTGGAAGTCCTGCAGGGAATTCGGGGAAAAAAGCTCTTCACACAGAGTGCAACAATGTGGAACGGGTCACCGCAGGGAGGGGTGGAGGTGAACAACAGGAATGCATTAAATGGGAAACTGAGAGAACACAAAGAGCTAGTAAAGTTGCTGCCTCGCAAAACCAGAGGTCAGGGTTAACCACATTCAATCCCAACTGTGTGGAGTTTGTACATTCTTCCGAATGACCATGTGGGTTTCCTTAGGTGCTCTAGTTTCCTCAGATGCTCTAGTTTCCTCCCACATCCCAAAGATGTGTGGGCTGATAGATTAATTAGCCACTGAAAATTGTCCCTCATGTGTAGGTGATGGTAGAATCTGGTGGAGGCAAGGGGGATGGTCAGTGGAAATGTAGGGAAAATTTTTAAAAAATAGATTGATGGAGAATTAGAATGAATGGATGGTTGATGATCAGTACAGACTTGGTGGGCCAAAGGGCTTGTTTCCATGGTGCATCTATATTACCCTATGACTCTTAAGGATATTCATAGTGGCTGAGGTAGGAAGAGGCTGGTGTGGAGCAGAAACAATAAAAGGGACAAGCTGGGTCAAATGGCCCCTTTGCAAAAGACATACTGAACTGTAGAGAGACACGAAAGGGCCTGAGACAATGTGTTTAGAACAGAACTGATTTATTCATCATAGATCCAGAATATTAAACTCTAGCCCAGTTATAGGAGTTACTAACATCATCAAAATAAAACAACTGTACCCAAATGACTGGGGTTTAATCCTGGGAGAGATGAGCAGCAGCAATAGCGACAGAATCTGGGTGCTCCAGTTTCCTCACACCTTCCAAAGACGTATGGGTTAGGAAGTTGTGGGCATGCTATGTTGGCGCCGGAAGCGTGGCGACACTTGCGGGCTGCCCCCAGAACACTCTACGCAAAAGATGTATTTCACTGTGTGTTCCAATGTACATGAGACTAATAAAGATATCTTATACAATCTTATAAAGAGCCGCGAGGTGATGTTGCATCTCTATAGAACTCTGGTTAGACCACACTTGGAGTATTGCGTTCAGTTCTGGTTGCCTCATTATAGGAAGGATGTGGAAGCTTTAGAGAGGGTGCAGAGGAGATTTACCAGCATGTTGCCTGGATTGGAAAGCATGTCTTAAGAGGAAAGGTTGAGTGAGCTAGGGCTTTTCTCTTTGGAACAAAAGAGGATGAGAGGTGACTTGATAGAGGTGTACAAGATAAGAGGCATAGATCGAGTGGACGGTCAGAGAATTTTTGCCAGGGCGACAATGGCTAACACAAGGGAAAATAATTTTAAGGTGATTGGAGGAAGGTATAAGGGGGATGTCAAGGGTAAGTTTTTTTTACACAGGGAGTGGTGGGAGCGTGGAATGCACTGCCTGCAGAGTTTGTCGGGGCAGATACATTAGGGACATTTAAGAGACTCTTAGCTAGCCATATGAATGATAGAGAAAAGGAAGGCTATGTGGGAAGGAAGGATTAGATTGATCTTAGAGCAGGATAAAATGTCAGCACAACATTGTGGGCTGAAGGGCCTGTACTGTGCTGTAGAGTTCTATGTTCTATATTTCATCTTCCACTAGTAAAAGGCATAAGAGGATATTACACCAAAAATAGGGTACAGAACCTTATAGGTAGGCAGCCCTATAACATCAATTCACCCCACCTGACAACCTCACTAGTCTAGAGTAACTAGTGGCATAATTAATTTACGTGTCGGTTTATATTTGGTACTGAATGTGTGACTTTGCTACAGTTACTTTCCAGTCCCTAGAATCCATGAATCTGCTGCATACAATGCATCACTCACCTGCAGTCCTGCATCAAAGTGGTACAAGTAAACCATGCAGCACAACATAAACAAGTATGCTCATGTGCAGCTGAACTTCTGGCCCTAGATCTGTATATCTAAGCACCTCTAAAATTTGGCCAGTCAAGTGTAAAACATAGATCAAGAGAGATTATACAAAATGTCTTTTGTTACCGTGTTCAGCACATGCCAGCTTATATTATGTATCAAATAGCTTTTCCTAAAGCTGCATGCCATGTTCTTATCAGTTTTCTATTTAGTTTTATACAAACATGCATTATTGCAACTGCATACAAACAAAATTTTACAGCATTTTACACATGCATCTCTCAAAAACAAATTAATACAAAGGTTTAGAAAATGAGAATCAGCTAATCCAAAATTAAGAAGTGTTTGGCAATGGTCCAATGAAATTTGCATCATACTTTTCTGCATGATTTGACAGCTATGCTTTATAGGATTTTAACCCATCCATCTTTTGGTTAAAACAGACTATCAAATTTCCATAAACTTCAAACCTCTGCAGATTAAACGATTTGGTCCCTCTAAGAATTACTTGTTATTCTTCTGATGACATTTCTATCATAATGAATAGTTATAATTTAACTCTGCAGAATTCCATTTTGTTTTATGCGTAAATATCACATCCAATTCATTTAAATAAAGGCTTGCCTGTGCATTGAAGTTTTTTGCCATTCAATAAAAATAACACTTGCACCCAAGAGAAAAATGTAATATTTGCAATAGAAGAGCTGAATCAGATACAAAAGATTAAAACACAAACCTAGCTGATTATTCAAATCTGTTATTTTTAGTCAAAATACGAAATCTTTTTCAGATGCTTATCTTGTTATTATAATGCACACTAAGCATTTGATTTGAAAGAAGTATTATATATTTTTTTACATTCAATTCATTTTCAGAATCTGGGTGACTCTGGCAAGGCCAGCATCCCTCACCGCCCTTGAAAAGGTGACTATATTGCTGCCACAAAACAGCAAATTTCAGGACATACAAGTCAGTGATAATAAACCTGATTTTGATTCAGATTCTTGAACCACTGCAATCCTTCTGTTGAAGAAATTTCCATTGTGTGCTGTTGAGTAGAGTCCTAAGATTTAAACCCAGCAACGATGAAGGAATAGTGATATATGTCCAAGACAAAAGTGTGGGACTTGGAGACAACCTGCAAGTGATGGTGTTCCAATACTCATTCAGCCCTTGTCCTTAATGGTATAGGTCATAGGTTTGGGAAGCTTGGTTGAGTAACTGGAGTGCACTTGTAGACATCTACCGTATGTCATTGGAGGACAGAATGAAGGCTCAGGGTGGTTGATGGGTGCTAAATCAAGTGGGCTGATTTGCCTTGGCTGGTATTGAGTTTTTTGAAAGCTGTTGGTGCTGCAATTGTACAGACAAGGGGACACCTTTCGATCACATTCCTGACTTGTGCTTTACCACAGGATACCCAGATTCTGACTGTAGTCACAGTATTTATGTGGCTGGTCTAGTTGAGGTTTCTGGTCAACCGAGACGCCCTGGAACTGAAAGATAGGGGACTTGGTAATGGCAGTGCCATTGAATGTCAAGGGTATGTAGTTAGACTCACTCCTGTTAAAGATGATTATTACCTGGTAATTCTTTGGCACAAATGCTACTTGCCAGTTATATGCTCTGCCTGAATGTTGTCTTGATTTTGCTGCATAGAGGCACAGACTGGTTCGTTTGCTAATGAGATGCAAATGGAATTTGAACATTGTGGAATTAACAGCCAAAGATGGTTGGGCCTAGGAAATTGTCATGAGGATCTCCTGCAGTGATGGCTTGTGGCTTGAAGGACATGTGTCAGATGTAGGAAACTGGTATCGAATGAGTTCTTTGAGGTTCATAGAGGATATAAAACATAGAACACTACAGCACAGTACAGGCCCTTCAGCCCATAATGTTGTGCCGACATTTTATCCTGCTCTAAGATCTATCTAACCCTTCCCTCCCACATAGCCCCTATTTTTCTATCATTCATGTGTCCATCTAAGAGTCTCTTAAATGTTCCTAATGTATCTGCCCCCACAACCTCTGCTGGCAGTGCGTTCCACGCACCCACCACTCTCTGTGTAAAAAACTTATCCCTGACATCCTCCTTATACCTTCCTCCAATCACCTTAAAATTATGTCCCCTCGTGTTAGCCATTGGCGCCCTGGGAAAAAGTCTCAAGTCTCTATAGGAGAGAACTTCAAAAAGAAATTAAGACAGCAAAAAGGGACCATGAAATGACTTTGGCAAGCAGGATTGACAGGAATCCTAAAACCTTTTTCAAGGTATATTAAAAGCAAGAGGTAGCTAAGGAAAGGATCAGAGTAGTAATCTATGCATGGAGCCAGGGGATATGAGTGAGATCCTAAAAAAAAACTCTCGTCAGTATTCACCAGGGAGAAGGATGTGGAAGCTGGAGAGTTAAGGGAGGGGTATGATGATATACTGGAGCACATCTATATCAGGAAGGAGGAAGGGCTAGAAATATTGGAGCACATTGGGTAGATAAATCCCCAGGGTCTATCCCAGGATGCGAAAGGAAGCAAGGAAGGAGGCTGCTGGAGCTCTGACAGTTTGATCATCTGCTTGTTCACTGACTGTTTATAAGTCACAATCCCTGCCTTGGACAGAGTCAGCACAAGTTAGCAATTTGTTTCATAGGTTGATGTCATCTGTGAAAAAACACACTGCTTAACTCCTCCAGCCCATTACTCCTGACCTTCCTTAAACTATCATCAGAAACAGACCTCATTTTGTTAGGTGATATTCTCTCACCGGCTTCTAGCCTTGTAGACTCCAACCCCCTCACAGCAAGATTCCACCTCCTGCCCAAAATCTACAAACTGGACTATCTGGGCAGACCCAGCGTTTCGGCCTGCTCTTTTCACTTCCTATTTTGACTCCATCTTTTTTCCTATAGTTCAGCCTTTGACATCTCTGATGCCCTTCACCATTTTGACAGTTTCTAATTCCATTGCAAGCCAGGACGGTCTGAGGGTTCTCAACATCTTCCCTGTACAGAACCCCAACCAGTTCCCCTCCACCAACAACAAAAACAGTAAATGCTGAAAATACTCAGCAGGTTAGGCTGCATCTGTGGGAAGTAAAGGGTCTCCAACCTGAAATGTTGACTCTGTTGCTCTTCCTACAGATGCAGCCTGACCTGCTGAGTATTTCCAGCATTTTCTGTATTTGTTTTAGTTTTCAAGCACCTGCAGTTTTTATTTTACTTTCCCTTCCACTGATATCTTCCTTCTTCTTGAACCATGGTTTCTTCTCCACCATAGTTAACAGAGCCCTTGACCTCATCTCATCTATTTCCCGCACTTTGCCCTAGTTTCATGTAAACACTAGAAACTGATTTTAAGTTAAAGATCTACGATCCAAACTTCTGTTAGAGTCATAGGAGTCATGGTCATACAGCAAGGAAAAAGGCAATTTGGCACATCGTTTGTGTCGACCATCAAGCACCCATCTTTATTCTCTCCACGTTCCCATCAACAACCCCTGAACTTTATCACTGACCTACATACTACAGACAAATTACAATGGTCAACTAACTTCAAACTCAAAGACATGTGGGAGAAAACTGGAGCACCCAGAAGAAACCGACATGGTCAGAGTAAGAACATGCAAACTGCATGTAGACAGCACCATAGGTCACAATTAAACCTTGTTCACTGTAGTTGTGAGACAGCAGCTCTACTAATCAGACCACTGTGATGCCTACATTTCTAGAATGTGTATTGAATGGCTCTTTACACCCTCTTCTTATTCAGTCAAATCTATGAATAAAAGGTAAAAAAAACTAAAGGTGCTGGAAATCAGAAATAAAAAATAGAAAATGCTATACATATTCAAGAGGTCCAAGAAAGAGAAAAAGTTTATGTTTCAGGTTAATCACCTTTCATCAGAAGCCAAAGGGTCATTGACATGAAACATTATTTCTGTTTCTCCATGATGCTTGACCTACTGAGTTTTTGTTTTAGCATTTTCTGTTTTTATTTCCATGAATTTAGACCCCAAATTTTTATGAATGAGTGGATCTTGGTACAGGAATTACACTGAGCTATGTTAGGAGTAAATAAGGCAGCAACTTCACACACCTATGCAGGCAATTAAACTTGGAAATCAGGAAGGGAAGTATTTAAGGAAATCAGGAATTTGCTAACTGACTTACTCTGCTATTCCACAGGTGCCGTTCTCGTGGCACTTTGCTAGCAAACATGTGGATAATTTGAAGTTGCAGTTGTGGCCCACTAACCTTGGCAGAAAATGTTAAAACTTTTTCCAAACTTTCTTTCCAAACCAAAACTGCCTCTCCAGCAATAAAAATTTAATTAAATTCCTTCAGATTAAAATTATCAGAATCAAAACTTAGCATTATCTTTTATTTTACTTTTTAGTTTTTATCTCTGTTACACAGTTTCTTCTTTCATCTCTTTATTTTCTTTTCTGCACTTGATTTATAAATCTTCCAGTCTACAATTTCTGGTTTAGACACTATATGTGCCTCCAGTCTGGTTGATTGAAGAGACACATATTTCTTTGACCTGTTCACACAGGTTCTGTCATTTCCTGTAGTAGGTGGCACACTGAAATGACCCTTATTACCAGTCAGAATACAAAATCCAAATTAACCCTCTGTCCTAGTTCAGAAATAATCAACAACAAGCCTATTTTCCTAGAATTGATTGGAAAATCCAGAATTATGTTTTTTTTACAACTTAACAATAAAGAGCTGGACAGGTTCGGCAGAAGGCTACATCACATGAACACATATTGTTTCCATTTCTGAAACTGTCGACAATAAACCAATTTTTATTGATATATTCTTTTGGCATACACTGACACTTACTGCCCATCCTTAATTGCTCCTGAACTACGTGGCTTGTTGAGTCATTCCAGTGGGCAGTTAGAAGTCAATCACATTGGTGGATCTAGAGTCACATATAGACCAGACCAGCTATGGACAAAAGATTTACTTCCCTAAAGGACATCAGTGAACCAGACAAATTTGTATAATAATCTAATATTTTAATGGTTTCCAGTACTGATATTAGCTCTTTATTTCACATTTATTCAATTACTGGAATTTACATTCCCATTGCAGTGCTGTGATTCAATCTCCTCTGGATGAATAATCAAGGCTTCAGGATACAAATCCAAGATCTTAACTACCATATTGTTGTGCCTTGATAAACTGCTAATATTAGGAAAGTATTCCTACCTCTGTTAACCCTATAAGATTGCATTGAGTAATTTAATAGACATTCATTAATCTACTGCATTTGTTTCTACCAGGCATTTCATGGTCCAATTTGAAAATCATCATGTTGGCATATCAACTAATTTCAAATTTTCTTTTCATTTCATAAATAATACAACTTAAAAATAGACAATTACACAATTAATCCCTGAAATCTCAAATAAGTGCTGCCAGATGCATATATAGCCAGAATTTCTTTCACGGGTTCATTATCAGCATCCAAGAGAAGAAGACAGTTTGCAATATGACAATTCCAAATTATATAGTGGAGTGTATTTTGTGCCAGTAACATGCAAACATTATTTGACATCTACAAATAAATGTGCTCTTTCCCAGCACTTCCCTTTGAGGAATCTGTGATGAATCTATGGCCAGTTCCACAAAGTGGACTGAATGAAGCAACTGGATTGTCTGCATTTGCATTTACATTTTTTATAGCAGCTTTCATGACCTAAAGAACCCAAAGCACTTTACAACTGACAAACAATGGAACCATCAGGATTCTGAAGGCATTTGACAGGGCAGACGCCATGAGGAGGAGTCCCCTAATAGGAAGTTTAGAACATGGGGCATAGTCTCAAGATTTGGCTCCATTACTTAAGACAGAGATAAGGAGGAATTTCTTCTTTCAATAGAGAGTAAATCTTTACAATTATCATGACAGCTGTGGAAACCGAATCATCAAGTATATTCAAGACTGAGATAAATAGAGTTTTGTACCACAAGGGAGACCAGGCAGGAAAACGGGGTCAAGGCCAATATTAGATCAGTCAGATCTTACTAAATAGTGGAGCAGGCTTAGAGGTTACATGGCCTAATCCTGCTCCTATTTCCCATGTATCTTTTTCTGAAGTGTAGTTACTATTGCCATGTAGAAAATGTGGTAAAAAATCCTACATTCCAAAGTTAAACCTTATATTGGCACTTTACAACAAAGTTAAAAAAAAAGCTAATTCAATGAAGCAGTAAGCAAACAACTGGTGGCCAACAACTGCAAATAATCAAATGATGTTTGTAACAATATTGTTGTAGACCTTGTTCTGTCCTCCATTATTTACAGCATGCATCTCAACCAAACCAAGTGTGCAGCATCAGCTACACCTTGCTATAGTTAAGACATCTTCACACAAATAAGACTTGAAACATTGGGATGGAAATTGCACCCATACCTCGCAAAAAAACACTTTGGCTTGAATAGTTTAACATCAGTTCTTGGTCCCTGCTGTATTTGTTTACATTTCCCATTTAGTCATTAGAACAAGGTACACTATTCAGCCCTGAACCTGTTCCACCAATCAATGAGATCATCACTGATTTGTATCCTAAGTCCCACTTCAATGTATTTCTGATTGCAGCCAAGATGCCTCCTGCCAATGACACTGTTAAAAAGATGGAAATGAAACTCCCTTCTTTGAATTATTCACATTTATCAGCAATACAATTTTACTGCCAAAAGTAGCAAGAATACATTAGATTTTGAAAGGATTTTCCCCTGGCAATTGCAACACAGCAGCAGAGTTGTTCTGTTATTCAAGTTAGAATAACATAATCACTTGCAGGCAGATTTTCTTCAAAAAAATCCAAATACTCATACGTTGTTGTCGCAACAGGAATATATCCCCAACATCCTAATGATTAAAACTTACAAATTAGCTTGCTTCTCTAAAATGCCTGATTGTGAAGAACAAAGTGAACATCTTTTTCAGCAATGTACAGATTTCTGCAGTCTGCTGTGTTAAACAACCTAATGCCAACATTGCTGTAAATAAATATATATATATTATATTTATTCCATACTTAAAATTACACAGTTTTAAAAAGAGACTGTAAAAGCATTTAAATTGTGCAACACTGATATGGAACTTCCACTAAGCAGTTTGTTACAGACTAAGCAAACCATGCAAAAATTAAAAATCCAATCAAGTTCTTGGGGCAATTATCGAGTCATAGAGTACTACAGCACAGAAACAGGCTCTTCGGCCCATCTAGTCCATGCTGCCTGATCTTCTGCCTAGTCCCACCTACCTGCACCCAGACTATATCCCTCCAAACACCTCTCATCCATGTACCTATCCAAATTTCTCTTAAATGTAACAATTTAATCCACATTTACAATTTCGCTGGGAGTTCATTCCATGCTCACACCACCCTCTGAGTGAAGAAGTTTCCCCTCAGATTTCCCTTAAATATTTCACCTTTCACCCTAAACCTATGTCCTCTAGTTCTACTCTCACTCAACCTTAGGGAAAAAAGCCTGCGTGTATTCACCCTATCTATACCCCTCATAATTTTGTATACCTCTATAAGATCTCCCCTCATTCTCCTGCATGAGTCCTAACTTATTCAACCTTTCCCTATAACTCATGTCCTCAAGTCCCAACAACATCCTTGTAAATTTTCTCTGCACTCTTTCAAGCTTATTGATATCTTTCTTGTAGGTAGGTGTCCAGAAATGCACACAATACTCTAAATTCAGTCTCACCAATGTTTTGTACAAATTCAAAATACCATTCCAACTCCTGTACTCAGTGCCCTGATTTATGAAGGCCAATGTGCCAAAAGCTCTCTTTATGACCCTACCTACATGTGATGCCACTTTCAAGGAATTATAGATCTGTATTCCCAGGCTCCTTTGTTCTACCACATACCTCAAAGCCCTACCATTCACTCTGTAAATCTTACCTTGGTTTGTCCTCACAAAGTGCAACACCTCACACTGGTCTGCATTAAATTCCATCTGTCATTTTTCAGGCCATTTTCCTAGCTAGTCAAGATCACACTGCAAGCTTTGATGGCCTTCCTTGCTATCCACTATGCCCCCAATCTTGGAGTCATCTGCAAATTTGCTGATCTAATTTACTACATTATCATCTAAATCAGTAATATAGATGATAAACAACAACAGACCCAGGACCGATCCCTGCGGCACACCACTAGTCACAGGCCTCTTGTCAGAGAGACAACTATCGACTACCGCTCTCTGGCTTCTCCTGCTGAGCCAATGTTGAATCCAATTGGCTCCTTCATCCTGAATGCCAAGCGACAGAACCTTCTGGACCAGCCTCCTATGTGGGACTTTGTCAAAGGCCTTGCTAAAGTCCATGTAGATAACATCCACTGCCTTTCCCTCATCGACCTTCTTGATAACCTCCTCAAAAAACTCCATAAGATTGGTTAGACATGACCTACCATGCACAAAGCCATGTTGACTATCCCTAATCAGGCTGTCTATCCAAATATTTTTATATCCTGTCCCTTGGAATAACTTCCAGTAATTTACCCAAGACTGACATCAGGCTCACTGGTTAATAATTTCTTGGCTTATTCTTAGAGCCTTTCTTGAACAACGGAACAACATTAGCTATTCTCCAGTCCTCCAGCACCTCACCCATGGCTAAAGACACAAAGATCCCGCCAGGGGATCGGTTGTTTTGGATTGGGTGCTGTGTAACGAACCGGAGGTGATTAGGGAACTAAAGGTAAAAGAACCATTAGGAACTAGTGATCACAATATGATTGAGTTTAGTTTCAAATTTGAGAAGGAGAAGCTGATAACTGGTGTATTGATATTTCAGTGGAACAAAGGAAATTACAGTGGTATGAGAGAGGAGCTGACCCAAATTGATTGGAAGAGTAAGCTAGCTGGAGGGACGGCAGAGCAGAAATGGATGGAATTTCTACAAGAAATAAGGAAAATGCAGGATAGATATATTCCAAGAAAAAAGGTTTTGAATGGAAAAAAGGCACAAATGTGGATAACGAGAGAGGTGAAGGCTAAAATAAAAGCAAAAGGGAGGGCATACAAGGAAGCAAAAATTAGTGGGAAAACAGAAGACTGGGAAACTTTTAAAAACCTGCAAAAAGAAACTAAGAAGGTCATTAGGAAAGATAAGATGAATTATGAAAGGAAGTTGGCAGATAACAGTCAAAAGGATACTAAGAGTTTTTTTAAATATATAAGGAGTAAAAAAGAGACATGGGTCGATATAGGACCAATCGATAACAGTGCAGGAGAGATTATAATGGATGATAAAGAGATGGCAGAGGAACTAAATGAGTATTTTGCATCAGTCTTCACTGTGGAGGACATCAGCAATATACCGGATAGTCAGGGGTCTCAAGGAATGGAACTGAGTTCAGTTAAGATTAGTAGAGAGAAGGTGCTAGGAAAGCTAAGTGGACTAAAGACTGATAAGTCTCCCGGACCGGATGAGGTGCATCCCTGGGTTCTGAAGGAGGTGGCTTTAGAGATAGCGGAGGCATTGGTGATAATTTTCCAGGAATCGATAGACTCCAGCATGGTTCCGGAGGACTGGAGGGTCGCAAATGTAGTTCCGCTGTATAAGAAAGGTGGGAGGCAGCATAAAGGAAATTACAGACCTATTAGTCTGATGTCGGTGTTGGGAAAGTTATTAGAATCGATCCTCAAGGATGAGGTTATGGAATACCTAGAGGTGCAAGGCAAGACAGGTCCAAGCCAACATGGTTTCATGAAGGGAAGATCCTGCCTGACCAACCTATTGGAGTTTTTTGAAGAAATCTCAGGTAGGGTGGATAAGGGAGAGGCAGTAGATGTTGTGCATTTAGACTTTCAAAAGGCCTTCGACAAGGTGCCACACAAGAGACTGATTAATAAGATGAGAGGTCATGGAATTACAGGTGGGATAACAGAATGGGTGGAGCATTGGCTGGTTGGCAGAAAGCAAAGGGTGGGAATAAAAGGATCCTGTTCTGGTTGGCTACCGGTTACTAGTGGTGTTCCCCAGGGGTCGGTGTTGGGGCCGCTTTTTACCTTGTACACTAACAATTTGGATGATGGAGTAAATGGTTTTGTGGCTAAGTTTGCGGATGACACCAAGATAGGTGGAGGAGTAGAGAGTATTGAGGAGACAGGAAGGTTGCAGAAAGACCTAGATAGTTTAGGAGAATGGGCAAGGAAATGGCAGATGAAATTAAATGTTGAGAAATGTGCAGTTGTACACTTTGGAAACAGAAATAAATGGGCAGATTATTATCTAGCAGGAGAGAAAATTCAAAGTACAGAAGTACAAAGGGACTTGGGGGTACTCGTGCAGGATACCCTAAAGGTTAACCACCAGGTCGGATCAGTGGTAAGGAAAGCGAATGCTATGTTGGCATTCATTTCGAGAGGTATAGTATATAAAAGTAAGGAAGTGTTGATGAGGCTCTACGGGGCACTAGTGAGCCCTCATTTGGAATACTGTGCACAGTTTTGGGCCCCATATCTTAGGAAGGATGTGCTGATGTTGGAGAGGGTTCAGAGGGGATTTACGAGGATGATTCCCGGAATGAAAGGGCTAACCTATGATGAACGTTTGTCGGCTCTTGGACTGTACTCACTGGAGTACAGAAGAATGAGAGGGGACCTCATAGAAACATTTAAAATGTTGAAGGGACTGGACAGAGTAGATGTGGCCAAGCTGTTTTCCTTGGTGGGTGAGTCCAGGACCAGAGGGCACAATCTTAGAATTAGTGGGTACAGGTTTAAAACAGAGATGAGAAGAAATTTCTTTAGCTAGAGGGTAGTGAATTTATGGAATTCCTTGCCACGTACAGCAGTGGAGGCTAGATCATTGGAGGCGCTTAAGGAGGAGATAGATAGATATCTAATTAGTCAAAGTATCAAGGGATATGGGGATAAGGACGGAAATTGGGGTTAGAATAGTTTTTTTTGCTCATGGAGCAGACATTTCCCCCCCCCCACCATTTCTCATTTCTTTTCTCTTTTTCCCCTTTTCTTTGGAGCAGACTCGATGGGCTGAATGGCCTACTTCTGCTCCCTTGTCTTGTGATCTTGCGATTTTAAATATCTCTGCCAGCGCCCTGCAATTTCTGCACGAGCCTCCCACAAGGTCCGAGGGTACACCTTGTTAGACCCTGGGGATTTATCAACTCTCATTCACCGCAAGACAGCCAGCACCTCCTCTTCCATAATCTGGATAGGGTCCATGACCTCACTACTCTTTTGCCTCAGTTCTATAGTCTCTGTGTCTGTCTCCAGAATAAATACAGATGCAAAAAATTCATTTAAGATCTCCCCCATCTCTTTCGGCTCCATGCATAGATGACCATGCCGATCTTCAAGAGCACCAATTCTGTCCCTTGCTACCCTTATGCTCTTAATATAGCTACAGAAACCCTTGGGATTCTCTTTCACTTTGTCTGCCAGAGCAATCTCATGTCCTCTTTTTGCCCTCCTGATTTCCCTCAAGTGTTCTCTTGCATTTCTTATACTCCGCAAGCACCTTATTTGATCCTAACTGCCTATACCTGATATGTGCCTCCTTTTTCCTTACTAGGGCCTCAATATCCCTCGATAACCAAGGTTTCCTAAACCTGTTAGCCTTGCCTTTTATTCTAACAGGAACATACAGATTCTGTACTCTCAATATTTCACTTTTGAAAGCCTCCCACGTGCCAAGCATCTCTTTGCCAGAAAACAGCCTATCCCAATCCATGCCCGCCAGATCCCTTCTGATGCCATCAAAATTGGCCTTACTCAAATTTAGAATCTCAACCCGAGGACCAGTCCTATCCTTCACCACGATTATCTTGAAACTAATGGAATTATGATTACTAGATCTAAAGCTTTCCCCTGAACACACTTCTGTCACCTGCCCTATCTCGATCCCTAAGAGGAGATCTAGTATCGCGCTCTCTCTTGTTGGGAGCTCTACATATTGATTAACGAAACTTTCCTGAACATATTTGACAAATTCTATCCCATCCAATCCCTTTTCAGTATGGGAGTCCCAGTCAATATGTGGAAAGTTAAAATCACTTACTGTCACCACCTCATTTTTCTTGCAACTGTCTGCTATCTCTCTACAAATTTGTTCCTCTACATCCCGCTGTTATTTGGGAGGTCTTTAATCCCTTTCTTATTCCACAGTTCCACGCATATTGCCTCAGTAGATGGGCCCTCCAGTATGTCCTCTCTGAGCACTGTCATGATATTTTCCCTGATGAGTAATGCCACCCCTCCCCCCTTTAATACCTTCCTCTCTATCATGTCTAAAACATCGGAACCCTGGAACATTCAGCTGCCAGTCCTGCCTCTCCTGCAACCAAGTCTCACTAATGGCTGCAACATCATAATTCCAGATGCTGATCCATGCTCTTAACCCTTCATCTGCCTCATCTACAATACTCCCTGCATTGAAATAGACACATCTCAGAACATAGGTCCCACCATGCTTATCAACCAGTTGATTTCTGTCTTTGCTTGTTGGCTTAACATCTGCTTTCGCCACAGCTACTCCACGTGCTGCCCTGCCACTCTGGTTCCCACCCCCCCTGCAATTCTAGTTTAAGCCCCCCGGAGCAGCATTAGCAAACCTTCCCACAAGGATATTGGTCTCCCTCCAGTTCAGGTGCAAACTGTCCTGTTTGTACAGGTCCCACCTGCCCTGGAAGAGAGCCCAATGGCTCATCCAATGGATCATTGGGCTCCAATTTGCCAATAATCCTTGGCTCATCCATTAAAGCTATTAAATTGACATTAGACTTTTTTCTTGCATCCACCTTACCAACAGGCCATGTGGACCAACATAAAAGAACATGGGCCAATTACATCTGCCATTTGCACACTAGCACTTTTGAAGACTTCAGGTACTAAAGCTAGTAGATTGCTGGGAGTAAAACTGATAATGCAGCTCAACCTCCCATTATGCCAACCTCAATTTCATTTCAAATAAAATTATGATAGTTTCCATTATGTGAAGGCAATTTGCAACATTAGTTTTATGGCCAGGTTGTTAATTGAAAATCTGTCCTAATGTGTTCACACTTAAAACTCACCATTAGCACTACAGAGTGTCACTCAACTTATTTCTTACAAAAATAGCTATTTAAAAAATTCATTGTTTGAAAAGAAATGTAGTAATAACACACATTTCAGTGTAAATTCCAATTAAAATATGCCACTACTTTAATGTGCGTGATTGCAGCAATGCTCAATAATGTTTCATTGAAAGACATGCAATTGCAAGATCATGCTTTGATTCCATAAATTGGGACATTTAAGGTTATTGTCCTGTACCCAAAAGACCACATAGCCAAAAAGCTTAGTCAGGAGGTACATTCTAACAAGGATAGGCCATTCAGCTCCTCATGCCTTTTCTACCATTCAATGAGATCGCTGGTGATCTGTACCTGAATCTCACATACCAGACAAAACTCCTGTGGCCTCAGTCTTGAAACCTTCATGTGGTACAGGATCCAAACCTTTGAATTAACTTCCTGTTTACTACCTGGACACATATGTATCCTAAAAACTGCCATACAAACACATCTTTATAATTTAACTCTTCCAAGTATCCAACCACATTTGACCTCAGCTGGTCTTTCCATTTCCACTTTTTTCTCCATTTCTAATTAAGGCCTCTTTATCCAATTTAGTTCCCTCCCAACACTGCACACCCTTTCATCCTCTCTCTTTCAAGAACTCTTCCCTTTTCTATTCCAATACGACTTTCCAACCTTTTTTATATTTCTTCATTATCCCAGTCTTAACCACCTCCTAGTTAAGCCTGCAACATTCTCATACACCTTCTCTTCGCATCCTCCAACATGTCCATTTGAGCAACTATCATTCCCTACTTACAAGTAGCAAACCCGACTGCCTCACACTATTCTTTGTTGACCTTGCCACCAAATGTAGAAACTAACAACTATTTTGTCAACTTCCTTTCCTTCAATTCACCAACAGAATTCACCTTTCTCATCTCCATCATCTCTGATCAGTCCTACAATTCTGCGATATCTGCTCCAATTCTGGCTTTTAAGCACCCCAGCTTTGTTCAGCAAATGACAGCTGTGCATGCAGCTGCCTAAACTATAAGCTCTGGAATTCCACATCCAATCCTCTCTGATGGACCCAAATTTCAGAATCAGGTTTATCACTGACTTCTATGTCATGAAATTTGTTGTTTTGTGGCAGCAGTACAGTGCACAAGATAGTATTCATGGTTTCATGGACTGTTCAAAAATCTGATGGCAGAGGGGAAGAAGCTGTTTCTGAATCATTGAGTGTGGGTCTTCAGGTTCCCATACCTTCTCCCCGATGGTAGTAAGAGAAGAGGGTATGTCTCAGATGGTGAGGTTCCTTAGTGATGGATGCCACCTTCTTGAGGCATTGCCTTTTGAAAATATCCCCAATGGTGGGGAAGGTTGTGCCAACGATGGAGCTAGCTGAGTCTACAACCCTCTGCAGCCTCTTGCAACCCTGTCCATTTTTAGCCTCCATACCAGGTGGTGATGCAGCCAGTCAGAATGCTCTCCACCGTCCACCTATAAAAATTTGTAAGAGTCTTTGGTGATATACCAGATTTCCTCAAACTCCTAACAATGTACAGCCACTGGTGTGCCTTCTTCGTGACTGCATCAATGTGTGGGGCCCAGGACAGATCCTCCGAGATGTTGACACCCAGTCACCCTTTCCAGTGCTGAACCCTCAATGAGGACTGGTGTGTGTTCTCCCAACTTTCCCCTCCTGAAGTCCACAAGCAATTCCTTGGTCTTGCTGACGTTGAGTACGAAGTTGTTGTTGTGCCACCACTCAACCAGTCCATCTACCTGACTTTTGTACACCTCCTCATCGTCATATGAGATTTTTGCCAACAACAGTGGTGTCATCTGCAAACTTTTTGGTGGTGTTTGAGCTGTGCTTAGCCACACAGTGGTGAGTGTAGAGAGAGTAGAGCAGTGGGCCAAGCACACATCCTTGAGGTGCAGCTGTGTTGATTGTCGGCAAGGAGATGTTATTAACAACCCATACTGACTGTGGTTTCCCGATAGGGAAGTTGAGGATCCAGTTGCAGAGAGAGGTACAGAGGCCCAGAATAGAATAGAATAGAACAGAACAGCATAGAACAGAGACGCAGAGTAAAATGTGCAGCCAGTACTTTAAAGTATATATAGTGTGACTGACCAAGCCTAAACTTCAAGGCATAAATGAGCACAATTTTAACTTGAAGAAGCTTTTCCAAATTCTACTATCCTTTGTATAAGGACGCACTTTTCTTTAATTTCAAGTCTAGATGCCTCGTTCTAATATTATCATCATCCCTTCCTGCAGTATTCTCTTGCAGGTATTAATAATGACTCATTTTCAAAGACAAGTGACTTTTCACATAAAAATAATGACAGACATTTCCAAGAAGAAATCAGAAGCAATACAGTCACTCAAAAAAAGTGTCATAGGTCCACCTTGTTATGTGCCCTTTATGTACCTTTCTTCTATGTCAATTTTTTCTTGGATTTGCGTTATGACTTTTTTGTGTGCCTTAAGCAATGCATGTTTTATGCAGTAATAAAAAATAAGAAACTACAGTAGAGTTTACTTTCGTTATAAGTTCAAATTCTAAATGTAAAAATTGATGTAAAGATGTATGCTGCTTTGAATTAGCAGAACTAGATTCATGCAAATTAACATCTTAGTCCAAGGGCACGAAAGAAGAATGGTGTTCTTCACAAATGTGAAATGCACATAAAAGAAAGTAATTTCTCTTATTCCTTCATACTCCACAATCCAGGGGACAACAGTAAACAAGTTACGTTACCAGGCATTCAATCAATGAGCTGGGCTCCACAGCAGGAAAGCTGCAGAATATAAATTTTAATTTAAATCAATTTAAATAAATTAATTGGTATTAAAAGCTAAAATCAGAAATGATGATCATAAAACATAAGTGATATGGTAGCATAGTGGTTAAAATTCTAAACAATATTCAGAAAACTGGACCATTGACTACAGACACAAATTTTGACCTTACCAAGGCTGGTCCCAAAGAAAGTTAATTAATCCGAAATGTTAATTAAAACAGAAGATGCAAGAAATATTCAGCTGGTTCCACAACAGCTGTAGAGCGAGAAACAGGAGTTAACATTTTTGCGTCAGTAACTTTTGAGGAACATCTCTCTCTGCCCTTGCCGCGTGACTTGCTGAGTATTTCCTGAATTTTCTATTTTATTTCAAATTTTCAGCATCTGCAGTATTTTGATTTTGAACCCAAACATTAGCTCTTTCTCCCTCCACAGACACTAACCGATTTGCAAATCCAGCATTTCCTGTTTTCACTCCAACTCAGCCTTCTTGAATGGTTGGTGAAATTATTCCAGTAGAAGCACTAAATTAATAATCTTAAACTTCAGGAGGGGGTTAGAAGCACCTATGCTTTTTGGTCATTAAAATATGGATAGCTCGAATCTTCTCAGTGCCATTAATAGCGCACTAAAGTGGTTCCTATGTACCACATCACAGTCTGTTTTGGTTGTGGATCTATAGTTTGGAAATTCAGTAGTACTCAAGCTCACAGTATTATGTGCGACTGAAACAGTCTTATACAAATTAAAACTGTTCTTTTGTGTGCTGCACTGCATTTGAGCATGCAAAGGTTAATAGCTGAGTCTGGGGCTTAATTAATTCTCACGATAATGCTCTAAGTGAGTGTTTAACTAGGAATGACATCATTAGGTGTGCCTCCAACACAAAAAAAACAGCTCATGCGGCAAGATTCATTCGTGGTGAGAAGTGCCTTGTTGAACTTCCAGAATGGTGCAATTTGGAAAGAATACTCCAAGAAATATTAATTTTCACTCACACACAAAGGCAGTGTTGGAGATCAGATCAGGAGTGCTTTATCAGGAAGGCATCTGATAAAAGTCTCAAAATATTAGGAGGGCACAGAAAGAAAATAGGCAAATGTAATTTAATATAGTCAGTTCTACTGTGGAACTCGGTGACCCAAATGTTTTCTTGTATAAACAGTTGACTGGTGTATCTGCTATTTTCTATTCCCCAGTTTGAAGCAATAAAGCTACTCTAATGCCAATTAGTTTATATGACACAGGGAACATTGAGAGGGTTCGGATATCTTTCGACAGATCAAATTCAGCTAGCAACCCGAGGACATAACTGTACATGTTAATGTTTGAGCTCTGTCTTCGTGCCAAATGAATTGTTCAGTTTACTCACCTTTCCAGGCTCAGGATGATAAAATGTGCACGGGAGCCCAGCATGCTTTCTAAGTCAAGAGTTTAATGTGACATAAAGCCACTAGCTCAACAGAAGGCTGGAATTTTAAACTCGTAAACAAAGGTTTAGAATGAGGTGTAGCTTTCTAAATCCTTGTCAAGGTTTTCAATACTGTATCAAGTCCTGAAATAAAATGCTCACATTATAGAATTTGATTTGAATCACTGCAGCATTATAATAGTTTATCCAATGCATTCATCACTACAATAATAGTCAAATCTATCCCAGGAGAAAGCTGCGTATTGTGTTTGATGTAATTTAGATTTCCTACAGATTTTTTTTAAAGTGTGAATTTGAAAAACATGCTAAAGGATAAGATAAGATTTCTTTATTAGTCACATGTACATCGAAACACAGTGAAATGCATCTTTGCATACAATGTTCTGGGGGCAGCCCGCAAGTGTCGCCATGTGTCTGGCACCAACTAGCATGCCCACAACTTCCTAACCTGTTATGTCTTTGGAATGTGGGGGGAAACCGAAGCACCGGAGGAAACTCTCGCAGACACAGGGAGAACATACAAACTCCTTTCAGATAGTGGCCAGAATTGAACCCAGTTCGCTGGCGCTGTAATAGCATTACACTAACCGCTACACTACTGTGCCTGCCAGACAGGCACAAAGATAAAAACAAAATACAATTTTTAAAACCTCCAATCACTTCAATCCAAGAAAACACAGTTTGGAAGCAACAAATTATGGAGCATCTTTTGAGATAGCAGGCAAATTAATGTTTTGGGAAACCTATCCAAACCATCAGGTAAGTGACAAAATTCACAGGCAAGTTAAAGATCTGAGAAAAATACCTTGTTCACACCTATTGGTATTGGTATATTATTATCACTTATACCGAGGTACAGTGAGAAACTTGTCTTGCATACTGATTGTACGGGTCAATTCATTACACAGTGCAGTTACATTTAGTTAGTACAGAGTGCATTGATGTAGTACAGGTAAAAACAATAACAGTACAGAGTAAAGTGTCACAATTACAGAGAAAGTGCAGTGGCAATAAGATGCAAGGTCATAACAAAGTAGATTGTGAGATCAGAGTCCATCTCATTATATAAGGGAACAGTTCAATAGTCTTATCACAGTGGGATAGAAGCTGTCCTTAGCCTGGTGGTATGTGCCCTCAGGCTCCAGTATCTTCTACCTGATGGACGAGGAGAGAAGAGAAAATGACCTGGGTGGGTGGAGCCTTTGATTATGCTGGCTGCTTCACAAGCAGCGAAAGGTAAAGACAAGGAGAGTCCAATGGAGGGGAGGCTGGTTTCTGTGACTCGCTGGGCTGTGTCCACAAACTCTCTGCAGTTTCTTGCAGTCCTGGGCAGAGCAGTGCCCGTACAAGCCGTGATGCATCCAGATAGGATGCTTTCTATGGTGCATCGATAAAAGTTGGTGAGTGTCAAAGGGGACATACTGAATTTCTTTAGTTTCCTGAGGAAGTAGAGGCGCTGGTGAGCTTTCTTGGCCATGGTATTGGTTTATTATTGTCACTTGTACCGAGGTACAGTGAAAAACTTGTCTTACAAACCGATCTTACAGGTCAATTCATTATACAGTGCAGTTACATCAAGTTAGTACAGAGTGCATTGATGTAGTACAGGTAAAACAAAATAACAGTACAGAGGAAAGTGTCACAGCTACAGAGAAAGTGCAGTGCAATAAGGTGCAAGGTCACAACAAGGTAGATCGTGAGGTCGTGAGGTCATAGGCCATAGTCCATCTCATTGTATAAGGGAACTGTTCAATAGTCTTATCACAGTGGGGTAGAAGCTGTCCTTAAGTCTGGTGGTGCATGCCCTCAGGCATCTGTATCTTCTACCCGATGGAAGAGTAGAGAAGAGAGAATGTCCTGGGTGGGTGGGGTCTTTGATTATGCTAGCTGCTTCACCAAGACAATGAGAGGTAAAGACAGAGTCCAAGGAGGGGAGACTGGTGTCCGTGATGCGCTGGGCTGTGTCCACAACTCTCTGCAGCTACTTGCGGTCTTGGGCAGAGCAGTTGCCATACCAAGCCGTGATACATCCTGATAGGATGCTTTCTATGGTGCATTGGTAAAAGTTGGTGAGAGTCAAAGGGGACAAACCAAATTTCTTTAGCCTCCTGAGGAAGTAGAGGCGCTGGTGAGCTTTCTTGGCCATGGCATCCAGGTGGTTTGTCCAGGATTCTACATGATTTGACCAGGACAGGCTATTGGTGATGTTCACTCCCAGGAACTTGGAGTTCTCAACCCTCTTGACCTCAGCAGCGATGTAGACAGGTGCATGTACACTGCCGCCTTTCCTGAAGTCAATGACCACCTATTTTGTTTTGTTGACATTGAGGGAAAGGTTGTTGTCATGACACCATGCCACTAAACTCTCTATCTCCTTCCTGTACCCTGACTCATCGTTGTTTGAGATACGGCCCACTACGGTGGTACCATCTGCAAACTTGTAGATGGAGTTAGAGCAGAATCTGGCCACGCAGTCATGAGCATATAGGGACTATAGAGGGCTGAGGACGGAGCCTTGTGGGGCACCAGTGTTGAGAATTATCGTGCTGGAGGTATTGCTGCCTATCCTCACTGATTGAGGTCTGTTGGTCAGAAAGTCAAGGATCCAGCCTAATAGATAAAGAAAAATACCTTTCACCTGTATGAAATATTTCATATTCTCAAGATGTCCCAAAGAACTTCAGGATCAAGGAAGTACTTTTGAAAATCAGTCACCGCTGTAATGCAGGGAAATGAGGCAATAGAGACAACACGGTACTGTAGCAGTTAGCATAATGCTATTACAGTGCTAGCGATCGGGGTTCAATTCCCGCTGCTGTCTGTAAGGAGTTTGTACGTTCTCCCCGTGACTGTGTGGGTTTCCTCTGGGTGCTCCGGTTTCCTCCCACATTCCAAAGACGTATGGGTTAGTAGGTTAACATGGATGTAATTGGGCAGCGCGGGCTTGTTGGGCCGGAAGGGCCCGTGGGATCTGGACATTGCGTAGGCAGAAGGGATTAGTTTAGTTGGGCATTTTATTACTAATGTAATTGGTTCGGCACAACATTGTGGGCCGCAGGGCCTGCTCCTGCGTTGTACTGTTCTATGTATAAATAAAAAGTTACGCATAAGGTCCTATAAACAGAAATTAAATATCCAACAATCTGTTTGAATAATGTTGAGGAATAAGTGATAGGTTGGACACTTGAAGTGCCAGTGTTTTGCTTTGTATATGCTACCAGGGGATCTTTTGCATTCACCTTAATAGCATGATGAGACCTACTTTAAAAATATCTCTCCATAAGGTTGCTCCAACTGCCCAATGTTTCAGACATTTGTGAGATTTGTTTCAAATTACCAACATTTGAAGCTCTTTTGTTTTGCTTTCTATTTGATATTGGCAGATTCTATAAAAAATATTCTCAACTACATAACAAATATAAATCCTTGATCACTTTAGAGTACAGATGTTAAGTAAAATTACATGGTGTAATAAATCACATCCCAAACACATCAGTATTCCTGGAGATTACCTCTGTGGGATCACTCAACTATCCCAAGGCATAATGAGACTAAAGAAAGAAATGAAAACTGCAGCTTTGGTTTAATACAATGCAGTCTGTTTAAATAGTACAGAAGCTCACAGGATTTCCTATGCAAATACACTTCTGCTGCCAGGAAAGTTCTCATTACAATTCAAAACACATTTCTATGTCTATTGTAAAGCAATTTCCATTTACAAACATGCTTCACTTCTTCACATTCATGGAACACAAGGGTCATAAGCCAGTTGATTTAACTTATTCCACAATGACGAGGAATTGACCCAATGAGTTGGTTTGTACACAAGAGAGATTTATTGAACCTTTATGGGAAGAAGCTGAGACAGATATGACACAACACACCCTGTACTGTTATGAATAATAACAGCAAGTTTAATTACACTGTTCAACAAAATCTAAAAAGCAGTACACTTCCAAATATTTTGTTTCATTTGCTCCTGAAAATATTTCAGAAAATTAGCTCATTTTGCACAAATTATTTGGTGATAAATGATTGCACTATATCTTTGCAACCTAGATCAGAAACTAAAATATTAACTCACTGCCAGCAGCATCTTATTTATTTTGCTTCTATCCCAGTGAGGTTCCATGCACATGTTTTTTTCACAAAAAGTATAGAGCTTAAGCATCAGGTACTGAACACAGGTAGAAACACTTTCACTTAATAAGCCCTGGGGTCAACTGATGGCAGATTCACCAAAACTCCAAAATGAAACCATAAATGCTGGAAACACCCAGCAGGTCAAGCTGTATCTGTAGTGAGAAGTGCCCTGAAACTGAAACACTGACCACAGTCAGCAGTTAAGAAATAACAACTGCCGCTGATCTCAAACAAACTTGTGCACAAAGATATAGTGATCTCTATGGCAAACACTTATGCTGCTATTGTTGAGTTATCAAGCTGGCTCAGCAGCCAGCCACATTAAAAAATTCTCTGAGACAACCCCAGAAGCAACCTGCACATGAACTCCTTAAACCTTACATAAAGAGCTGAGAAAAGATTTTAATTTGGATTAAAAATGAAGACCAAAGTTGAAACAACATAAACTTAAAACAATAATTCTGTTTTTAAATATGAGGAAATTATAATACACATAAGTAAATGGAATATTCAGGGACAGATAATTTACCGAGCAGTAATTATGGTTTACTACCCCATTAAAACTCATTTGAATTAATTAAGTGTAACACTTTCAAGGTCTTTTACAGGGAAACATCAGTTGGAGAAGGCTGCAAACACTACAGACCCTGGAGGAGAGTTGAATTAATAATGACAATTTTGGTGTTTCTATGTTAAATTACGCATGTGCAGAAATCAAAGTTGCCATTTAATGACAGAAGTTTTACCCTCTCTCCAATAATGCTCCCAGCTCTTCTGGATATTTACATCTTAATTTTTCTTATTTTATCCCAGATTCTTCACAGGGTAAAAAAGTGTGGGACACTGATCTCACTCTGATTCCCTCCAGAGACAGGTTAGACTGAAACATCAAGGTTTTACTGAATTTTTGAATGCTCCAAAAATACAAACCTATCGTTCACTACTTAATTGTAGATTTAAACTTAGAACTAATCCATGCAGCTTTAAACAGGAGCTTTGGCATTTACATTGAGTCAGAGAATGGTTACAGGATAGAAGAATGTTATTCAGGTCATCAGGTTCGTACAAAGTCAAGGTCAAAGTCAAAGTCGAGTTTATTGTCACGTGAACAAGTACATGTACAGGTGCAATGTAAAACTTACTTGCAGTAGCATCACAGGCACATAGCATCAGATACACAACATTCACAAGAAAAACATAAGTTAAACATAAATTATACAAAAATTATACAAGAAAGAACACAATTAGAACAAAAACCCGAAGTCTATTGTAGTGCAAAGTGGTCAAAATGGTCACACTGTTGCTGTACTGAGATTGTCATTAGGGTTGTGCAAGATGGTTCAAGAACCGAATGGTTGAAGGGAAGTAGCTGTTCTTGAACCTGGTGGTGTGGGACTTCAGGCTTCTGTACCTCCTGCCCGATGCTAGCTGCAAGAAGATGGCATGGCCCAGATGGTGGGGATCTTTGATGATAGATGTTACCTTCTTGAGGCAGTGCCTCCTTGTAAATACGACCGATGGTGGGGAGGTATGGGCCTGTGATGTATTGGGCAGAGTCCACAACTCTCTGCAACTTCTTTCGCTCCTGTGCGTTTGAATTGCCATACCAGACCATGATGCAAGCAATTAGGAGACTTTCAATAGTACATCTGCAGAAGTTTGTCTAAGTGTTCGGTGACATGCCGAACGTTCTTAACCTTCTAAGAATGTAAAGATGCTGGCATATCTTCCTTGTGATTGCATCTGTGTGCTGGGCCCAAGACGGTTAATCCAATATGTTAATGCCCAGGAATTTAAAGCTGCTGACCCTCGCCACCACTGGTCCCCCAATGTAGATTGGCACATGTTCACCCTATTTCCCCTTCCTGAAGTCAACAATCAGCTCTTTAGTTTTACTGACATGAAGCGAGAGGTTGTTGTTGCCACACCACTCGACCAGGTGTCCTATCTCACTCCTGTACGCGGAATCATCACCAACTGTGATTCATCCAACAACAGTGGTGTCATCGGTGAATTTGTATATGGTATTGGAGCTGTGCTTAGACACACAGTCATGTGTGCCTAGGGAGTAGAGCAGGGAGCTAAGCACGCAGCCTTGAGGTGCACCTGTATTGATGGTCAGCGAGGAGGAGATATTGTTACCAATCCTCATTGATTGAGGTCTGCCGATGAGAAAGTTGAGAATCCAGTTGCAGAGGGAGGTAGAGGCCCAGGTCTTGAAGCTTGATGATAAGTTTGGATGGGATGATTGTGCTGAACACTTACCTATAGTCAATGAACAGCAGCCTGATATATGTGTTCCTGTGGTCCAGATGGTCCAGAGCAGAGTGAAGAGCCAGAGAAATTGCATCTGCTGTTGATCTGTTGTGGTGGTAGGCAAATTGAAGAGGGTCCAGGTCATCTCTGAGGCAGGAATTGATATGTGCCAAAACCAACCTCTCAAAGCACTTTATTACAGTTGATGTAAGAGCTACCGGATGCTAGTTGTTGAGGAAGGTCACCATGCTCGTCTTGGGCACTAGTACAACAGATGCCATTTTGAAGCAGGTGTGTACCTCAGACCGCAGAAGTGAGATGTTGAATATGTCCCTAAATAATCCAGCCAGTTGATTCGCACAGATATCAGCTCCTATTGAAGAGCAGTCCAGCATGTCTCACTCCCTCACCTTCTCCCCAATAGCCCTGTATTTTTTTTTTCTTTCAGGTATTCGTCCAGCTCTGTGTTGAACACTACAATCGAATCTACCTCCATCACTACCCCTAGTAGTATATACTAGTCCCTTACCACTCGCTGTGTAAAAAAACTTGTCACTTTGGTTCTTTTGCCAGTCATTTTAATTCTGTTTCCTGATGCTTGACTCCTTCACCAATGGAAAAAGTTTCTCTCTATCCACTCTCTCTATACCCATCATTACATTCTTTCTTAACCACTTCATTCCATGGAGAACAACGTCAGCTTTTTCAGTCCACTCACTTAACTAAAGTCCCTCATCTCTAGAATGATTTTGTTCAGTCTCTTCTGAACCTTCTCTGAAGTCTTCACATTTTTTCTTAAAGCATGACACTCAAAAATAGACACAATATGCAAGTGTCCATTGTTTTGATTAAAAGTGAAGAGAGCCCACAAAGCCTATCCAAGGACTACTCTCTCAGTAAATTCATTTTTACTTACATTAAAAGACATTCAAATGTTTTTCTGACCTGAATTTACCTGGCCACATTGCTCAATGCCTGATACTCGACATCATTCTGAGACTTAGAAAGTCCTTCCATTCCTAGGGATTGTCTAAGAAGAAAGGTGACAATGGGTCTAAACATTCCTCCACTGTTCACCTCAAAGTGGTAGCACATAACAAAGAAAAAAAATAAGTTGCAGGTTACACAAGGGTGGGAGCCACTTTTCACAAACCAATCAAGATAACACTGGGTCTAAAGACTGGTCCATAACTCAGTCACAAAGTCAGGGAAAAATCACAATCTCTAGCAGTTAGCCCATGCAGGTAGAACCACATCACATTACTAGCATTGATCAGTTTCCTAACAAACCTCACTGATCATGAGCAGGTGAGCAAAGCTGGTCTATTCAGTTCAGCATTTTAAAGAAATGAATAGCAAACAGCTGATTAATCAGCTGTCTAAACTGTCCTGCATATGCTCTGCACGTAATTTTAATGTTGTTGATGCTACTCATTTTACTTTATCAATTGTCATCCTGAGAAAGAAAGTCTGAATGGAGAGCGAAACCCTCAGCAAGCGCTTTATACCATCAGTCCACCTAAATGTCTCTTAATGATTCCAGAATTTTTAAGTATAAAAGGTCTCATTATTAGCTAAATTGCAAGGCTATAAGCAAAATTAAAGTGCAAGTGGATCGGCACATAATTTAATTTTATGTGCACTTAGTAGACATAAAAGACAACCAAAATAAGCATTAAGACAACAAATCAGTTAAGCAACTGAGGATAAAATAACCCACAAATAAAATTTACAGTCCTCAAAATAAATCAAAAACTTTTAAAAAATCAGACAGAACTACTGCCTATGATTAAGTAGGATTTAACAATGAGGAAAAGCACATGCTATCCACAAGAACATATGATACAAAGCCACATAGCTTCCAGCTCCATTTCCAGGCCTTCCAGTTCGGCCCCATGCAGGGTTTTGACCCGAAATGTTGACAATTCCTTTCTTCCCACAGATGCTGCTCGGCCTGCTGATTTCCTCCAGCAGATTGTTTGTTGCTCCAGGTACAATGCCAGCCTTGGCCAAACAACCCCTCAACCCTGCTCCAGCATTCAATACCATCAAAGCTGATCTGATGGCCTGAATTCCACTTTCCTGCCTACCCACCACCGCTCCCACCTCATATCCCTCAACTGTCTATCTCAGCCCTGAATACATTTAAGACTCAGCCTTCAGAGCTCTCTGGGGTAGAGAACTCCAAAAACTCATGATGCTCTGAGGGAAATTAAATTCTTCCCATTCCCACCTTGAATGGGTGATTGCTTATTCTGAAATTATGCCATCCAGTTCCAAATTCCCCCATAAGGGGAAGTATCTTCACAGCATTTACCTTGTTACGTCTCTTCAAAAACTTGAATTACAATAACATCACCTCTCATTCTGCTACACTCCACTGAATACAAACCCAACCTTCTTTAGTCTTTCTTCACAAGACAAGCCATTTATCCTAGAAATCAGGAACCTTCTCTACTGGTATAACCCCCCACCCCCCAAATAGACACCCAAAAAGTACACAGTACTCCAGATCCTTTGAAAGATATCCTCTGGCAATTTATGTTTTGAGTAGTATAGTGGCATGAATTAAAAAAAACAGAAAATGCTGGAAACATGCAACAGATGTATCAGGTCGAAGTGGCCACATCCGAACAGTTCTGATGAAGGATCGTTGACCTGAAACACTGATTCTATTTCTTTTTCCACAGATACTGCCTGATCTGCTGAGTGCTTCCAGTATTTTCTGTTTTTATTTCAGATTTCCAATATCTGTTACTTAAAAAAAAAAATTCAGTATAGTGGCTTGGATTGCTAAGTTTATCCTTCAAGCTCAGCCACTTTCCCTTTTGGAGCTATACAGTAGGATTAGACTCCTTCTCCAATAACCCCACTAATATTCAAGGTTTCTGTATTATGTCAATAAAATCTACCATCTCATCTTCTTGTACTGTCTATTTTCTCCACTATGTAAATTTAAAATCCACTATGTAAAACAGCACTGTGCATTACATCTTAACTGTTGACTACATCTTTTGTCTTTTACAGGCTTTATCCACTGGCTTTTTTCAGATGGTGTTTCAATTGTTCCTGCCACCTTCCACTATTTACTCAGCCAATCACTTATAATTCAGATGATTGTCAAAACATTACACAATATAGACACTTAGAATTATGAATTGGTCAATTTGCACAAAAAATCTCAACTGGGGAAAGGTGAGAAGTCATTTATGATTTATTTAGGATGAATAAGTGCCAAAGAATATTATTGTGGACAAAAGGAGACAAGGCTTCAAATACAAATTTTTGCACACAAGTTGCAACATCAGTGAGGTTACGCATTTTAGGGATGCTCAGTCTAAATTTAACACCAAACCACACAAGGATAATTGACTAACAGCTCGGTGAAAGAGATATTAAAGAAAGGAAGACGACATGGGAAACATGGAAAAGTCCAGAAAGTGGCTAGCATCACTTTTTTGGCACTACGTGGTCCAACTTGAACTTTATCCATGGAGGATATAACAGAATCATAGAGTCCAGGTGAAATCACAGCAAACTTGAAATTGGACTAGGTACTTCATTGGTACACCTGACACTTTTCTGATAACAGGCACGCACCAAACGAAAGCATTATTCATGTAACACCATTTCCACCTGTATCAGCATAAATTGGTGCAGAAAGCTTCAAACTACTTAAAGTCCGTATTTTAAGAGACTCTCTTCTGATAACATGCAACTCAAATGGGCACCTTCAAAAATGAATCTTTGTAGCTCAAACATCTTTTAAATTTCACGGCGTGCAATAACTAGCAATGAATGCTTTTTCCATTGTTTAGCTGCTGAACTATTCATTCAATGAGTGCCCCAGTGGTAACGCCATGGGTAGCACTCCATTACTGGAGGCAACAGTACAGCCATGACGGGCTACTCAGGATGTTTTGGAGACCTTTGGGCAGGAGGCAAAGACATGCCCACTGTCCACTCCCACAGAGTCTTCAGAAACACTAGATCCCACCTCAACCTCCCTATCTCTTCTCTCCTCTTCCATCAGGTAGAAGATACTGGAGCCTGAGGGCACATACCACCAGGCCTAAGGACAGCTTCTATCCCACTGTAATAAGACTACTGAACTGTTCCCTTATACAATGAGATGGACTCTGATCTCACAATCTACTTTGTTATGACCTTGCATCTTATTGCACTGCACTTTCTCTGTAATTGTGACACTTTACTCTGTACTGTTATTGTTTTTACCTGTACTACATCAATGCACTCTGTACTAACTAAATGTAACTGCACTGTGTAATGAATTGACCCGTACAATCAGTATGCAAGACAAGTTTTTCACTGTACCTCGGTATAAGTGATAATAATATACCAATACCAATAGGTGTGAACAAGGTATTTTTCTCAGATCTTTAACTTGCCTGTGAATTTTAAGTCACTCACCTGATGGTTTAGATAGGTTTCCCAAAACGTTAATTTGCCTGCTATCTCAAAAGATGCTCCAGAATTTGTTGCTTCCAAACTGTGTTTTCTTGGATTGAAGTGATTGGGTCAGGTTGTCCAAGGGTGCCATTATTGAAACACATGACATTCTGCAGGAAGATCTTTAGCTACATTCTCTGGCCTGTCTGAGGAGAACATTGACTTTGAATTTCCTTATCAGATAACTTTCCCAAGCATCCACAGCAGATGTCTATCACATCTCCCAAATTATTGCTTACCACAGCATCAAAGGGGTTAGCCAGGCACAGTAGTCACAAAGAATTTATTTCATCTACTTTGATTTCAGTGAGAAGTATATGGAGTCACTGGCAATGAGATTTGTCAGCATTGTTGATTTCCCATGACATTATATGGCAAATGACCTCACTCATGTGCCTACAAGGTTGCCCCTTGATAACCTGGAACTTTTTATAATAAGAAAGGTTTCCACTCCATAAATGTGCAGGATTTTGTCATTCAGCTGGCAGATTTCCCAGCCAGTGAGCTCAGATCATACTGCCATATTGGACTCCATGAGAACAGCACATGGGGCAGTTGCAGCCAGATGGAGCTAGACAGAGGATACTACCACCAATTATGGCCACAATTTACTCAGCCAATCACTTATAATTCAGTTGATAGTCAAAACATTACACAATCAGGACACTGAAAATTGTGAATTAGTCAATTCACACAAAAAATCTCAACTGGGTAAAGGTGAGAAATCAGGGTTTCGTAAAAGTACTTCAAGGCAAAAGTACTTCCTGCTGGGTCCCAATGTTACTATACTGTGTTGCTTTATATATTTCTTCTGTGTACACTGGCAAAATATTAAAAGTATTCATCTTGTAACAATAATAAAAAAGTTTTTCATGCGGTTTTATATTTAAACAATGTGGGACAGAAACCTTTCCTCAATCACATGTGCTAACTTTGCACTGTGGTGGTATTACATGTTGACATTAACTTCACCCACGAACTGGGACAATCTTTCCTCAGCTGACAAAACATTTCCACATCTACATGAGGCTGTTTATTGTCTTTCAACACCAGGAGAATCCACTCTTGATTTTCCAGAATGCCATATTTAGGAACACCAACTCTCCAGGCTTGCCCTTAGGTACCCAGAAATCTTTTGAACAATCTCCAGACTTATGCTGTGACCAAACTGGTTTGAAAAATCATATGGAGACACTATTTTCCTTGTATTGTAGAATAGTTTTTTAAAAAAGTGCATGAGATAGTTGGAGGCAGGAGGTTCTCTGTTGAAATATTCAAGAAGACATTGAACCAGAGTTGGAAATCTTCAATTTAAATTAGCTTACAAGTACAATTGAAAATATCAAAACTGAGACTGGTACAAGAATATTAAGGGTCGAACTAATAGAATGAAAATATTTAAGATGCAGACAAGCCATTGCTGGTCTTTTCTCAGGCCCATGCTATCCTTAACAGCAGCTTCACGTTTGCATCATGTGATAGATGAATGAACCCTATGATGGGAATGTTATGTGCGGTTTGCGTATTTAATTTGTTGTTATGTCATTTGGCTTTGTGCAAATGAAAAGGTAGCAATTTTGTACATGCATCATACATTTCAGGCTAAGTGAAATGGAATGCAATTTCCCACTAAATGGGCAATAATATATTTAAGTGTTTTTCCTTCTGTAGTTCAGATCACTACTTAAGGCTTTCTCATTATGCATTAACGTTCGACTCATAAAGTGTTCAGTTCTGATGCAGAATCGTGATATGAGCCATCGTTGTGTATTTGTTATGGGTTTCTGGATGATATAATGAGCTCTTTTGTAAAGATTTGCTTGTGATTGATGGCTGTTGTTACTGGTTCTGAATGAAGTGCTGTGCGTTTCATTTCTGACTAATCTTTAATGATTGTCACCTTGCTTGTCCTTGGAAATCACATGGGTTCTCTAAACTTGAATGTCTTGCCATTTAATTCCTCAGTCTCATTTTTGTGGAGTATTTTCATTATTATTTTTGTGTTATTTACCATTTTCTAAATTGCAATTTAATGTGCTGTCTTTTGACTCTTCTATGAACTAAAACATTTTGAAATGGATGCAGTAACAGAGAGACCTTGAGCTTCATATACTTGAATCCGAAGATGGTTAAGTTGATTAGGTTGGTAAAGAAAGCAAAATTCTTCACGTTACAGAGGCAAATGTCCTAATATTCATTGGGAGGGTGCACAGAAAATAGATGCAGTACCCCACAAGAATAGGAATATAGGTCCTGCTCCTATTTACTGACCGACTAGGTATCTAATTAACACTTGTTTCCTTATCAGCACCCAGCCAGTGGCAGCCTCTTGAATATGATTCAATGCAATCAGGAAGGTTGAGGGGGAAGAGGTCAGCAACTGGGTTGAAAAGGATAGGGGGACAAGGTTGTCATTCAAAAGAAGGAAGGCTGAAGGTGTCTTTGAGAGTTGAGGAGGAGCCCTCATGCTCCTCCTAGCCCAACCACCAGTTTCACCACGTGGTTTCCCAATTCCTAGAATCACTCATGAGGTGGCAGTAAAATCTTAATTGAGCTTGCAATTGCTGGGTCACTTGGATACCTGATAATTGGCAGCTAATAAAATGCAAAATATTTTCTAGATTGGGTGCATTGTCCCTCTATTTAACAGATTAAACCAACACCCCATCCTATCTACAAAAGAATTTTTCTGTTTACTATCAAGACCAAAGAGAGTACAAGAGCAAGAAAACTAGACTTTATAAATCAGTGCCTATATGGAATTCTGGAATTCCAATTCCAATCTGGAATTCTAGTCTGTATATAGAATTCTGGGCACGTAAAGATCTTAGAAAGGGTACAGAGGAAATTCATAATAAATAACAGGATTGACAGACTTAACTAAAGTGGAGTGACTAGAAGAGCTGGACCTATTTACCTTAGAGCAAAGGACAAAAGGAGATTAAAATACAGTCAATGTAGAAAAACTGTCTTCACTGACAGGAAAGTCAATAACCTGAACATTTGCCATTAGAATTGGCCAGCAAAGTGAAAAGATTTTTTTTCATTTTATACATTGCTTTGTGATGATCAAGTCCACATGGCCTGCAAGGGCAGTGGAAGCCAATTCAACATGAGCTTTCAAAGAAAATTGGATAAATACTTGCAAAAAGAAACAACATTGCAGGTCTAATTAATCCCAGTCCCCACTGCTTAATTCCCCACCCCATTCAAATCGAAATGTCAATGGCAACAGTTCTTGTGCAAAAGAAAACATCTTGTAATTAAAGACCAGTAAATCCCCATGCCCACTCTGCATGCTTCAGTGAGATGAAGGAAAAATAGATGAAACCTCCTCTCCTCAAGAAGGAAGTTTGGGTGACCTCCCTAACACAACAGTGAGCAGAACCCTATGAGATATGTCAGAGATCAGCAAAAGAATAACCTTGAGGCTAGTAAACCAAGAGAGACTATGACCTAGATTTCTATAAGGAAAACAGTAAAAGCACGTGTGTGAGGTTCTATGTGAGGTCATAGAATGTTAAAGACCTCAGTAGAACAAAAAATACAGCTATTTATATAGCTATTTATATATTTATATATTGGCTATTTATATAGCATCGCTTCAATGGAAATGAGATCAGTAAAATCTGGTTATTCTGCAAGTAATAAAAACTTTTTTCAGGCCAGTGAGATTAAAAATCTCACTGCAGATTAATTTTCGATGTTGTACAACTTTTGATGTTATTTAGGAGATATTTACATCATAAAAAGGTGCTAGAACAAACAAAAATCCCACTGAAAAATCAGGAATCAAATTTCCCAGCAGATGAGACACCCATGCCTGGAAATAAAACCTATTTTACCCATTTTTAATGCATAAAATGTTGATAAAAATTATTCTGCATATGCTTTTACACAATTGCAGCCACTTCCAGTTGGAGTCCCACCCAATGGGAAATTGGACCAGGCACTTCACAACTCACCTCAGCACAGGTGTCAATGTCCAGCAACTTTCAACCATCTGATGACACCATCAACGAGGTCAATGTTCATTTCTTAATAGTGACTGAAACTGGTACAAAAAAAACGTGCAACCTATGACCTGCACTTTTCACTCACTGTCAAACAGGGAGAGAATCCTGCATTAAGTTGCTAATCATATACAGTATGAATTAATATAGCCCACAAGAACAATGATGTCCTGCTCTCCCTTTGTGTCTGTGCAAATGAGCATTGCTCTGCTTCAGCAGCAGATCAGTTCTGTATATCAGTAATTTTGCAGGAGCTTTGAACTGTGGAGATCAGTCTGTATTATAATTGCGTGCATGACAGTGATTTCTGGCCAATTAAGACAGTAGTTCCAAAATGGGGGCACATTCCAATCACCATGGGGGCAAAAATTACAGAAGGTCTGTGAGCCTGTAATAATGAGAACATTTTGGTAAAAAGTTTGCAAAATAAGTTGAATTAACAGCGCACTAAATACCTCAGTCATAGTAACACCAGCAGTCCCCAGAAATTCCCAGGATAGCCTGAATTCCTTAAAAGGACCAGCCTGTGACATCATCAGATGTTTATGGAGGAGGGATGGGGAACAGATGCTTTATCAAGTGTGAACAAGTGGGACTTTCATTCAAGATATTTGGGAACCAACAAACCAATGACCTAAGACTGGTGGGTGCTAAGGCTTGATCATGGTGGATGTGGGACAGCATGCTTGGGAAAGGAAGGGTAGTTTTGGTCTGACACACAACAGGCATGTGTCCCTCTTCTTCCACTTCATGTTCCCTCACCTCCAAGGCAACTTACTGCTACTGTACTGTGGCTGCCATATAATGGACAATAGGTGCTCTGGCAAGGTTCCCAACAGTTAAAATGGAAAATGACACAGCAGCTGCAAATTTTATATACAACTACTATCAGAAGTAAGAAAGCAATAAAGGGATAGAAGTTCAATGTAGGGATTTAGGATATAGATTAAAATTAAAAAACTGGGTCTAAAGTAGTAACCTCAAGATTACTCATCTATCAAATGAAAGCAGGGGGAAAAAGGTCAAAAAGCAAACAAAACTACAATAGACCCAAAGGTGAAGTTAATGCAAGGAAAAGTGGTAAAAAGACAAAATTAAGAGCTGCACATCTAAATTAACAAAATCAATGAACTAACACTGCTTTTAAGGGTATGATCCATTATAGATATACTGTATGTATACATGGAGATCAAAGCTGAGTGCTCAATATTCAGGGACATTTGACTTTTAAGAAGGACAGGACAGAAATGAAAACATGATGGTGAAGCTTTGCTAAAAGAAATGAGGCAAGTACAGCTGTGAGAAGTTCACTTGGGTGGAGGTTCAAATGAAAGATGATGGTAGGAGCAGTTACAGGCCCCCAAACAGTGGGCACACTGTAGATAGGAATATAAATCAAGAAACAGTGGGGACATGTAAAAAGAGTGGTGGATTAATCATGTGTGACTTTAATCTTCATACTGATTGGATTAATCAAATTGGAAATGGTGGCCATGACAATTAATTCACAGAGTACATTTGGGATCGTTTCCCAGAGCACTACGTTATGGAACAAATCAAGGTACAGGCTATTTTGAATCTGGTAATGTGTAATAAGACAGGTTTAATAAATGATCTCAGAGTAAGAGAGCTCCCTAGGAAGTAGTGATCACACATGATAGAATTCAGCCTTCAACTCGAGAATAAAAAATTCGGATCTGAAACAACTGTGTTAAACTTAAATAAGGGAAATTACACAGGAATGAGGAGAGAATTGGCTAAAGTGGACTGGGCAAATAGGTTAGCAGATAAGACAAAAGGCAAGCTGTGGCAGACATTTAGAGAGATAATTTATGATTCCAAGCAAAAATGTATCTTAGAAAGATTCTAAGGGGGAAGGGGTGGGGAGAGGGATTGAAGGGACATGGCTAACTATGGAAGTTGAGGAGAGTACTAAGTTGAAAGAGAAAACATGCAAGGCTGCAAAGATCAGTGATGGACCTAAGGAATGGGATAAATTCAGAACCGAACAAAGGAGAACTAAAAAATAATCAGGTCAGAGAAAGTAGACTATTACAGCAAACCAGCAAGAAATAAAAAAGCTTGAGTTTTTATTCAGTACATAAGAAAGACAGAGATCAATGTAAATATAGGCCCCTTAAAGAGTGAAGCTGGAAAAGAGTTGCGGGGGGATTAGCAGAGGAGTTAAACAGATATTTTGTATCAGTCTTTATGGGAAAAATACTACAAATATTTTAAAAAGTGGGGACAAATTGAGTACCATGATGATCACTTCAGAAAGCTCTGTATCAGGTCAAGTAATGGGACTAAAGGCTAGTAAATCCCCAGGACTTGATGGTTTGAATCCCAGGATTCTAAATGGTCACAGAGCTAGTGGACGTACTGGTTGATAACCTTCCAAAAATACTTAAAAGTTTGGAGAAGTATTTAAGGGCTAGAAAACTGCAATGTGATACCCTTATTCAAAAAGAGTGGGAAGCTAAAATGTAGTTACTCTAATGTCTATTTTTGGAAAAATGTTAGAATCAATTATTAAGGAGGTAATAGCACAATATTATCTGATCAAAGTGATCAACATAAATTCATGAAGGGAAGATCATGTCTGACAAATTTATTACAGTTCTTCTAGGATGCATCACCCAGAGTAGATAGAGGGGAATCAGCAGAAGTAATTTATTTGTATTTTCAAAAGTTGTTTGACGATGTGTTACACAAAACTGTTGTTACTTCACAACAGCTCGCATTGTTGGAGGTAATATTATTAGCATGGATAGAGGGGCAGCTAACTAAGAGGAGGCAGTGAGTAGGGAGGGATAAGGGGGTCATTTTTACGTTGGCAACCTGCAACTAATGTGGTACCTCAGAGATCAATGCTGGAACTGCAGCTGTTTACAAGATATATTAATGAATTAGAGGAGGGGACTAGATGTACTATCGACAGAATTACAAATCATATAAAAATATATGGGACGGCAAGCTGTGAAGAGGATACAAAATGTTTATAGAGAGATATTGAGAGATTTCAAGGGAGCTTAGAGTATAAAACAATAATTTAAAACAACTGTACAAGGCACTAGTGATGCCTTGTACTATGAATAATTTTAGTCCCCTTACGTAAGAAAAAATACATTAGCATTGGAGGCAATTCAGGAAAGGTTCATTTGGATGATCCCAGGTATGGAGGGGCTGTCTTATGAGGAAAGGTTGAACAGATTAGATTTGTATTCACTAGATTTAGAAGAATGAAAAGTGATTTTATTGAAACATAAGAGAATTTTTGGGACTTTGACAGGTTAAATGTTGGGAAGATGTTTCCCCTCATAGGAAAGTTTCAGAGCACAGGGCATTATCTCAGAAAAAGTGGTCATCACAAAGTTGTGAAGACTGAATTCTTGAATATATTCAAAGCTGGGATAGATAGATTTTTAATCAGTAAAGAAATCAAGGATAATGATAAGAGGGTAAGAGAGCGAACCTGAGGAAAGTTGGATCAGCGATGGTGATATTGAATGGTGGATTAGGTTCAAGAGGCTGAGTAGTCTACTACCACACTCTACTATTAATAGTCTATTTCTCTTATTATTATAGTTAAACCAGCATAACAATGTTTAAAGGTAAATTTTACAAATTTAACAATTGCTTTTGTGGGTTTCCAAATCAGATGTTATGTACCAAAAAACTAGATGAAACATAATTTGTAGGGACCAGTAAGGTGGCCAAAATTCCTCTACTAAGTGTTAAACCAATTTTGAACTGCAATAAGCTGTTTTTGGGGAGTTTTGCAAAGGAACTTCCAGGCCAGCAATCTGAATCCAAACTTTTGGAAACCCAGCACAAAATTAAGAAGTTTCTCAGATGTCGTATTGACATGGGAGGCCATTTGACCCATCATGAATATGTTGGCTCTCAGTACAATCCTATTCTCCCACATTTCCCTGTAACTCATTCTTTCATACATTTCTAATATCATGGAACATAGTACAGCATGTTGTATAGTACAGCACAGGGACAGGCCTTGGCCCATGATGTCCGTGCAAGCATGATGCCAAATTAAACTAACCCCTTCTGCCTGCATATGATCCATATCCCTCCATTCCCTGCATATTCATGTGCCTATCTAAGAGCCTCTTGCCACAATCGTGTCTGCTTCCACTACCATTCCTGGCAGTGCATTCCAGGCACCTACCACCCTGTGTAAAAATCTTGCCCTGCACATTCCCTTTAAACTTTTCCCCTCTCACCTTAAAGCTATATCCTCTAGTATTCAACATTTCTACCCTGGGAGAAAGATTCTGGCTGTCTACCCTATCTATGCCTCTCATAATTGTATAAACTTCCATCAGGTCTCCCCTTAGCCTCCAATGCTCCAGAGAAAACAATTCAAGTTTGTCCAACCTGTCCTTATAGCTAATACCTTCTATTCCAGGCAGCATCCTGGTAAACCTCTTCCGCACACTCTCCAAAGCATTCATATCCTTCTTGTAATGGGCGACAAGAATTGCATGCAATACTCCAAGTGCAGCCTCACCAAAGTTTTATACAACGGCATCATCACTTCCTGACTCTTATACTCTGTGGCTCTAGAGATGAAGGTAAGCATGCCATATGCCTCCTTTACCACTCGATCTACTAGCGTTGCCATTTTCAAGGAGGTATGGACTTGGACTCCAAGATCCCTCTGTATACTAATGCTGTTAAGGGTCCTGTAAACTTTCCCCTTTGACCTCCCAAAGTGCAACACCTCACACTTGCCTGGATTAAACTCCATCTGCCATTTCTCTGCCCATATCTGCAACTGATCTATATTGCGCTATATGCTTTGACAACCTTCTTCACTGTCTGCAACTCCACCAATGTTTGTGTTGTCTGCAATCTTCGGAATGTCTTTGGAACATCTTTTCCAAAGGTGAATCATCCCGCGATTCTTCTTCTAACGACCTACAGTGGGGGAAATTTACAGTAGCTTCTTAATCTAACAAACAGCATGTCTTTAGGATGTAGGAGAAACCCAGAGCTGATAAAGGAAACCATGTTGTCACAGGGAGAACACGCAAACTCCACGCAAACAGCAACAGAAGTCAAAATCAAACAAGGACTTCTTGAGGTGTGAGACAGCTATAGGCTGTCCCCAGGTAACTGATGGGTTGTGTTTAGACATCCATAAGTCAATTTTGTCCCTGAGTCAGAAAATACATAAAAGTCATTTGATATTGTAACCATACCTCCACAGTATAGTAATAAATGGCACCATAATCACATGACTGGTAACAAAGAACAATTACTAAGAGTAGAGAGAAAAAGGAAAGTAATTGTGATGGTTCACAGAAATGAGCGTATGTATGTACATCAGACTTTTGAATTTAATTATGGGAGTCATTCGTATGTAGGAATGTTCATAAGTTGGGCTTTTATAACCTGGGGATGGCCTGTACATTACTCACTAAATCATTAATAACAGGTCCTAAAGATGATTAACATCCAAATCACATTCAATATGTTTATATACCCAATGAAAGCTTGGAAATATTAAAAAAGGTAAAAGTCTGCAGAACTGATGTTCCCATGTTCAATTGCTACTGCATGCCGATGTTGTACAATGAGCAGCAAAATAGATATAATTACAGTTGCAAAGCTATTAGCACAGAAATGAGGGCCCAGAAATTCATTCTCATAATGTTGACAAACAGTGCTTTGAAGTTGAAAGGTTAAAATTCACAACTGAGCAAAACTGCAACCATTTCTGAGCATCTCAGCAAAGATTCAATCTCTGAGTTACCAGCAGGATTTTTGTTTGCACTAGAAACTTCATTTCAACTGAAGAGCCAACACTTTCCCCAACTGATAGTGTAAAGTCAAACTTTCATCTACAGAGTGATTTTAAACCTCACTGGTCTGAAAAATGACAGTTCATGTTTATTCACAGAATAGCCAGCTTTGATCAACTACCTGTCCCTTGAAACCATGTTATTTTAAAGGCAACTACATTCCTTGCCATGATCTCTGGTGACTTTCAATATACCTAACAGTTCTCTTCATGGATGGCATGGAGATGGAGTCATCACAGTCAGCAACAAGAATGTTGAGAAAGGAGGTGTAGAAGAGCTCATCAACCAAAACATTATCCATCCAGATTTTAGCAGGGACCCATGCTTATAGCTGGACTTCTCTAAGGTACAATGTCTAAGCAGGCTCGACCTTTCAAGGCCAGAGCACAAAAAGATCTGTGATCTCCTGGGACCTCAAATGTATGCTCATATGTGTTCCTGGACTGCTTTGCCTGTGAAGATCAAGACTACAGTCACTCTGTTAAGCATTTCCATCATTTTCTGTTTCATTTCAGATGTCCAGTATTTGCAGTATTTTGTTTTTGGATAATATGTTAACTGTTAAAATATCCAGTCTGGAACCAAATTAATTAATCTTAATGTCAAAATGTTCTGTTCTAAAAAAAACTGTAATTAAGTGAGACCAAGGATCATTCTTCTCAATCCCTATGGAAGAAGGAACCAAAGCCAACAGAATTTTGAAATATGCAGATAAAACAAATCACAGGAAATGTACTGTTTGCACCATATTTCTGGAAACCAAGAGTCATGGCTGTCATCAGAGGCATTCAAGACCTGAAAGCAAGGGGAAAATGAAGAGAGCTAATTCTTAGAATCAAAGTGACAACCTGGGGATCTTGAAGTTCATGGCCCTGAATGAATTTGACAAAGGAGGGATTGTCAAAAATTGAATGAGATCACAAATCATATAGGAATGATAGGTGATGACAGAGCAGGAGATGCATGCATTTAAACAGTGCAGAGTAAATTTAGGGCTGCAATTCTGAAGCTCTTTGTACAAAAAAGTCATCAACACATCAAGTGGAATTCTGGATGATATGCTTGTAGCAAAAGCTCTGAAGTCACTGAACAACATTCAGGTCCTCCCCAGGTTACGGCAGGGTTCCATTCTGTGAACTGTTCGTAACCCAGACAGTTTGCAAGTCGGAAATGCAGTTGCAAACCGAGTTCCCACACAGCAGAAGATGCCCGCAGCAGCCAGCAAATCCATCCCGCCGATCTTCCAAATGCTTGCTCGTATATACAGGCTGTACATAAGTTGGGCATTCAAAAGCTGGGAGGACCTGTATTCTGGTGAGAGAATGATCAAGGCTTTCCTCAACAATATTTATTTTCTAGATTTGGCTCATACACAGGAGAGTACTGGGATAGCAAGAGGGGACAGAACAAATTGTTCTCCATTCAGTGCCAACTGTTGGAAAGTGAACATATATGGATTAAATCACGATAGGATTTCACTCAGTTATTATAAGATTAAATACACCAATTCTTTTGAGGGATATTAAGGCTCTGTTCTTAAGAAGGGGCAATTGTCAGGTACAGGCAGCTGGGATCAAGAAAATCCCTTGAGAAGTATAAGGGATGTGGAGGTAAATTTAAGAGGAAAATCAGGAGGCCAAAAAAAAGAACATGAGATAGATAAAGGAGAATCCTAAGAAATTCCACTGGTATATTAAGAGCAAAAGGGTAACTTGGAAGAGAATAAGGCCCCTTAAGAATCAACGTGGCCATCTATGTGTAGAGCTACAGGAGGTGGGCAAGGTCTTAAATGAATATTTCTCATTTGTATTTACCGTGGAGAAGGTCATTGAAGCCTGGGAATTCAGTGAAGGGGTTAGTGCTGTCTTGGAGCATATCCACATTACAAAAGAGGTGCTGTCAGTCTTAAAGCAGATAAATCCTCAGGGCCTGCCCAAGTGTATCCTAGGACATTGTGCAAAAGTAGGCAAGACATTGCTGGGGGCCTGGCAGAGATACTTGAGAATTGTCGAGGGCAGGGCAATAGACGTTGTCTACATGGACTTTAGCAAGGCCTTTGACAAGGTCCCCCATGGTACACTGGTCCAGAAGGTTAGGTCACAAGGGATCCAGGGTGGGATAGCCAATTGAATACAAAATTAGTTTGGTGGAAGGATGGTAGTGGAGGGTTGTTTGTCTGGTTGGACCCCTGTGATCAGCGGTGTGCAGCAGGTATCAGTGCTGGGTCCACTGTTGTTCATCATCTATATTAACGATTTGGATGAGAATGCAGTTGGAATAGTTGGTAGGCCTGCGGATGACACCAAAATTGGTGGCTTTGTAGACAGTGAAGAAGGTTATCTAAGATTACAACAGAATCTAGTTCAACTGGGAAAGTGGGTCAAGGAATGGCAGGTGAAATTTAACCGGGACAAATGCGGAGTGTTGCATTTTGTAAAGTTAAACCCAAGGCAGGACTTACACAATAAATGGCAGGGTCCTGGAAAGTGCTATAGAACAGAGAGATCCAGGGGTACAAGTGCTTTGTTCCCTGAAAGTGGTGACACAGGTAGACAGGGTGGTGAAGAAGGTGTTTGGCATGCTTGCCTTCATCAGTAAGGGCACTGAGCACATGAGTTGGGATTTCATGTTACAACTGTAAAAGAAGTTGGTGAGGCCACACTTGGTGTATTGTGTGCAGTTCTAGTCACCTAGCTATAGGAAGGATGTCATTAAGCTGGAAAGGTGCAGAAAAGATTCATGAAGATATTAACAGGACTGGAGGTCTTGAGCTATAAGAAGCAGCTGGATAGACTGGGGCCATTTTCCCTGAAGCAGAGGAGACTAAGGGGTGACCTTACAGAGGTATGTAAAATCATGAGGGGCATAGATAAGGTGAATGATCACAGACTTTTTCCCCAGGGTAAGGGAGTCTAAAACTGGAGGACATAGGTTTAAGGTGAGAGGGGGAAGATTTAAAGGGGACCTGAGGAGCAACTTTTTCCACACAGAGATTGGTGAGTATGTGGAAAGAACTGCCAAAGGAACTGGTAGACAAAGGTGTGATTACAATGTTTAAGAGACATTTGGACACAGGGATAGGAAACTTTTGGAGGGATATGGGCCAAACCAAGCAAATGGGACTAGCTCTGGTAAGTAACTTGGTCAGCATGGACAAGTTGAGCCAAAGAGCCTGTTTCCATGCTATATATCTCAATGACTCTAAGACTCAATGACACTCATTCCATTGGTTAGCATGCAAAATCAACTATTCAAGTTCAATATTAGAGGGTACCAGTACTTCCTTAAGTATTAGCCCAGTAGCAGAGACAACTTTCGAAGCAATGAAGTAAACGAATGGAAAATTGAGACCAGCAGTGAGGAAAGCTATTTGTTAACATAATATTATGCAGTCTTTACTGATATTTAAACACAGTTGCAGGCCATTATTATTAACTGAATTCCTATTAAGTGAATTACCATAACAAATTACAAAGCACCAGACCATAGGATTACCAAAGCAGTTACCAAACTCCACAGTGCACATAAGCAGCATTGCTGACCTCTGATTAATCCTCAAGTCAAGATAGACTTTCAATATATTGAGACCCCATATAATGCCTCCTTTTAAGAGTCATTGAGTTATACAGCACAGAAACAGGCCCTTCAGTCCAACTAGTTCATGCCAACCAAGATGCCCATCAAAGCTAGTCCCATTTGCCTGCATTTGGCCTATATCCCTCAAATCTTTCCTATCCATGTACCTGTCCAAGTGTCTTTAAATGTTGTCAATATACCTGCCTCAACCACTTCCTCTGGCAGCTCATTCCATAAACTGACCACCCTCTGGGTGAAAAAGCTGTCTCTTAGGTTCCTATTAAATCTCTCCCTTCTCACCTAAACCTCTGTCCTCTTGTTCTTGATTCCCCAACCCTGGGAAAAAGACTGTGCGCATTGACCCAATTTATACCCCTCATGATTTTATACACCTCTATAAGATCACCCCTTATTCCTCTATACTCCAATGAATAAAGTCGCAACCTGTTCAACCTCTCTCCATAACACAGTCCCTCGAGTCCCAACAACTTCTTCGTAAATCTCCTCTGCACTCTTTCCAGCTTAATGGCATCTTTCCTATAGCAAGGTGACCAAAACTGAACAAAATATTCCAAATGCGGCCTCACCAACATCTTGTACAACTGTAACATAACACCCCAACTTCTATACTCGATGCCCTGACTGATGAAGGCCAGTGTGCCAAAAGCCGTCTTCACCACCCTGTCAACCTATGATGCTACTTTCAGGGAACTATGTACTTGTACTCCTAGGTCCCTCTGTTTTACAACACTCCCCAGGCCCTACTGTTCATTGTGAAAGTCATACCCTTATTTGTCTTCCCAAAATGCAACACCTTGCACTTATCTGAATTAAACTCCACTTGCCATTCTTCAGCCCACTTACTCAGCTGATCAAGATCCCCCTGTAATTCCTGATAACCATTTTCACTGACTACAACACCACCTATTTTAGTGTCATCTGACAAATAGCAATGGGCCCAGCACCAATCACTAGGGAACTCCACTAGTCATGAGTGCCCAGTCCAAAAAACAACCTTCCACCATCACAGTCTGCTTCCTGCCACCAAGCCAATTGTGTATCTAATTAGCGAGCTCTCCCTGGATCCCATGCGATCTAACTTTCCATAGCAGGCTACCATGTGGAACTTTATCAAAGGCCTTACTGAAGTTCATATAGGCCAAGTCTACCATTCTGCCCTCATCAACTTTCTTGGTTATTTCTTCAAAAAATGCAATCAAATTCGTGAGACATGATCTCCCACGCACAAAGCCATGTTGACTATCCCTAATCAATCCCTGACTTTCCAAACGCATGTCTATCTTATCCCTTCGATTCCCCTGTAGTAATTTACCTACCATATATACCTTCATACTTTTCATATCCAAAATTCTACTTATTAGTCATGAATACACTCAGCAAGAGAGTATCCATAGTCCTCTAGGGCAGTGAACCCCAAAGATTCACAACACTCGCAATGAATAAGTTTCTTCTTGTCTCAGTCCAAAACAGATAAGTGACTTATCCCAACCATATAATTCAAAAGATAGTAAGTTTACCATTAACAAGAGTTACATTCTTCACAGGAACATCTACTACATCAAGTTTCAAACAGAAACATGTTAAAACAAGCAATCATCTTTAATGAAAATTATATTTTCCCTTTATGAGTGCCAACTTTAAAATTAATGTTGGCAGATAACTGGAGCAATGCTGGCATTATTATTTTGCTGTCAATGTTTCAATTACACTGTTTTAACATAATCTTTTTTATGAATTGTTATACATCAGATTAAATGTTTCAGACATTTTCCATAAGCCTATTGTTTATTTTACAACAACAGTAAAATTCATTAGCATCAACGAAAATAATGGTTACCACAAGAGCTCACAACCAATCACTAATACTCTGCTCCAATGATATACTTTGCTAAAATATGAGAAATGTTAAATTGTTCATCTTTTCTCTTCAAGGTACCAACAATAAAAGGGAAAATTAACCCCTACTAATTATGGTTGCCTTAGCAGCTAGTACCTAACAGAGATAAGGCAGGCCATGAAAGAAAAATGCCATTATTCTTGATAAGCATTTCGACATTGTAGCAAGCATTGACCTTCACAGCCCCAGTTTAATGGCACACCTTTCAGCAGCATCTGGCATTTAAAAAAAGGACAATGTACAAACCATTGAGTAAAATCTGTCATACATCTTTAATTCTTTAAACTTTTAGTTTCAATCATATATTTTTATCACCAGTAACAAAAATGGAGAAGATACCATGGAACAAGATAATGACCATTTTCCTCCTAATTTCCGTTGGATGACTGCTTTTTGCTCCCACACCTCCAATACCAGTTATATACAACATGGGGCACATATCTATGGCAAACCTATTTTCGACAACACATATGCAAGGAAACACAGCTTCTCAAAAATACGTAATTACCAAGTTCATGAAACTTCTGACTGTAATGAAATCTAGACTGCGAAGTAAATTGCTAAATATATGATCTGAAATAATTCCATCAAAAAACTTTCCTCACCCACTGAAGTACATCAATGATAATTCCAGGTCAATAAATTGATTTCCAGGAAGATCTACCCATTTTTATTTGATTGAGTAACTGTATTGATAATAGTCTGTGTAGAAAACACAAGAATATTGCTAAAGTGAGAGTGAAACTAACAACCGCCTCTTTCAATCCATAAATAAACCAACTTTTCTGAACACCAAAGACACCTACACAAAGGTTATAACATGCATTTGATTCTCTGAGTAAATGAGAAAACCGTTTTCAATGAAAAAGCAACCCCCTTATCTCGGTAAAACCAAGAACAGAATATGGTTAAACAAAGAGACTGAATCAATGGACAACAGACAAGCTTTACAGGCTGGAGTTGACCAATAACAAGAATCTAGACTCCATTAACCCGCAGGTAGAGCTCATATCCCACCAAGCTCCAAAATACAGGTAGTCCTAGGTTACATAAGGATTCCATTCCTGATAATAATCTGTAAACTGGTAGTCAAAAACTAACAAATTCAATGAGGATTGATTAACATGAACATTTATTTACTGTCTTCACGTGTAGTTACAATGGTACAGGATCAGAATGTCCCATATCTAATGTCTAGTTTGAGTCACCTTAAAATATCAATAGATTTCACATTGTTTGATAAAGTATGTTACAAGTGTCCATAGAAGAGATTGCCTTGTCAGATTCCAAAGTAAATCTTTTAAGTGGCCTTCGGTTGTGAACTGGCAGGTGCATTCCCAAAGACAATGTATCTGTTTGATTACTGTGGGGAGATTACATGCAAACAGTTTTTCTTTGAAGACTGGTTGTCTTTTGAACTAAGTAGCTGCTAGCCTTATTCCATAACTCCTGAAGATGTAACTAACTTTCCTGCCTTGAAAAATGGTTTAAAAATTGATGGGAGATTTCACATAAAGTCAGATTTCCGTAAGTGGAAAAACAGAGGTAGGATTTTGTAGAATTTTTAAGGACTGAAAGCCAAAATTTAGCACTATTTTGGAGAACCATCCTGCAAACTTGGAAATGTTACATTTAGGTTCTCTCATCCAAATGATTAATACGTCTTCTAAATGGTTCAAACACTAATCCCTGTGGCAGCTATTTAGTCATTGCTGGCCAACCAGAAAAAGGCTCATTTATTTCTACTGTTTTCTGTCTGTCAACCAATTCTCAGTCATTGTCAGTTTAAAACCCACAATCCTATGTGCTTTAATTTTGCACATTAACCTCTAAAGTGGAACCTAATGAAAAGTCCTCAAAAAGTCCAAATGCACCATATCCATTGGTATCATGAGGTACCCTGCACTAAAATTTTTGAACGGTCAATTGAAAATACATTGACTTTTTAATATCTAACAATCTGACAATCTAATGATGTAACTACAAACCTCAGTCCTAACTCCAGTCCTACAAACCTTAGCTCTCAAACTTGTCAACTTGTAATTAAACAAGGTCTCTATCACATCCTTGCTTTCCTTTGCCCCATTATCATTTAGCTTAGTTTTATTTAGTTTAACAACAGTTTTATTTGAGCCAGTGGTTGGGGGGGGCGCGGTGGTGGTGGGGTTTGGTTTAAGATTATACAAGAGTGTGGAACTAGGGAAAGAGGATTGAATCTTAGTACTCCTTTGAGAAATAACCTCAAGGTCTGCCTTTCAGGTCACTTCCCAAAATCAAATGCTTGGCTGTGATTTTAGAAAACAGTTTTCTTGGGATGCCCGTTGCAGTAGCCAAGTAGTATCTGTCACCCATCCCTGGCTGCTTTTGAGAAGGTAATGGTGAGCAGCCTTCCTGAACTAAAGAAACACAGATACAGAAAACAGAAGCATGAGTAGTCTATTCAGCCCTTTAGGTCTGCTCCACCATTCAAAACAATCATGACTGATCATCAGTACCCTGTAAATGCTTTCTCCCCACATTCCCTGTAGTATCTATACCTACCTCCCTCTTGAGTATATTTATTGACTTGGCCTCTACTGCCTTTTAGGGTAGAGTATTCCACAGGTTCACCACCCCCGGTGAAGAAATTTCTTCTGATCTTGGTTCTAAATGGCATACCCATGTATCCTGAAGCTGTGACCTTTGGTTCTGGATTCCACCACCATCGGGAACATGCTCCCTACATCTAGTCTGTCTAGTTCTGTTAAAAATTTATAGGTTTCTGTAAGATCTGTTCTCACTCTTCAAAACTCTGGTGAATAGTGACCTAATCAATGCAATCTCTCCTCGTATCAGTCCAGTACACCTTCACTGCACTTCCTCCATGGCAAAAGCATCCTTCCTCAAATAAGGAGAACAAAACTGCAGATGAAACTCCACCTGAACAGGGTCTCAGCAAGACCCTGTACAGCTGTAGCAAGATATTGCTGCTCCTGAAGAGTCCTCATGGACTCTTGACCTCACAATCTACCTCAACATGGCCTTGCACCTTATTGTCTGCCTGCGCTACACTTTCTCTGTAACTTCTGCATTCTGTTATCACTTCTCCCTTGTGCTACCTCAGTGCACTGATGTGATGAATGATCTGTATGGATAGCATGCAAAACAAAGTTTTTCACTGTACCTCAGTACATGTGACAGCAATAAACCAATTTGACAACTCAAATCCTTTTGCAGTGCATACCAACATACCATTCGCCTTCTTAATGCTTGCTGCACCTGAATACTTGCTTTCAGTGAATGGTGGACATGGACATCCAGGCCTCTTTGCACTTCTACCTTTCCCAATCTATCACCATTTAGATTACCAAATTAGATAAGCTCACATTTATTCATATTATCCCACAATTTCATGTATTTACCCAATCATCAATCTTGTCTAAATCATATTAGAGCCTTTTTACATCCTCCTCACTGCTCTGAATTGCCAGCTTTGTGTAGTTTGCAAGATTGGAAATATTACACTTAGTTTCTATCAACTATCATTCTGAAATCCATACTCTAAACCATCTCCAGCACTTTGTCCACTCAAAGTGAAACCACTTCCACAATTCTAGATATTGTGTGACTGACGAGAAATTTCTTCCCCCCCATTGAGTGGAGGACCTCAAGAATTCTCTCCACAGAATGTAGCTGAAGCCAAATCTTAAATGTGGAAACACAGAATTGTACAGCATACTCATCTGTACTCATCCCATTTGTCTGCATTAATTCCATATCCCTCTATTCCTCGCTCATTCAAGTACATGTCCAAATACCTGTATGGTCTTCTCCTACCCTATTTTCTATGTTTCCATCTTTCAATCATATGTATACACACAACAGTTGTATTTGTGTTAATGCAGTCACAGTTCTTCTCAAAAAGTTATAGGCTTCCAGACTTTAGATGATATTGTGCACTGATTGGAGTATGAGAGTTTCACTTGCAAGGATTGCGTTCATATATCATTTCTCCTAATATTTTTCCTCACATTTTCAGGGTCTTTGGAGGCAATTATCTTTTACTCAAAAGCTTCATTCCAAATTGTTCACCTGCATCAGAGCTGCCTGGATAATGATTCAGAATACTGGAGCAAGGAGTGGGGAAGGTGAAGCTCTGGCTTTCAATTAGACTTTCATTTTTCCTCATTATAGTGTAGATGATGAGAAATGAACTTGCATTAACTTTGCACTTACAGCCAACGATCTTACAGCCAATAAAAATATGATGGCCTAAAAATTCTGATGAGGGGTGCTGTTTCTTTTCAGCATTAAATTGCATCAAAAGATGTCGATCTCTATGCATCTTTAGCAGTGCACAAAGTATATAATCTCAGTTCAGAGATTCTAATGACTTTTATGCTTGGGTATCACTGATGTCTACAGCACCAGACCAATCACCAATGACCAAAACAGACCCTGGCACACTACAGAATGCTTCACAGCGCACATTTGAATTTCTGAAGTGATATGTATGCAACGAGGTCCGATAGACAGTATAAAATATCTTTTATTAGTCACATGTACATCGAAACACACAGTGAAATGCATCTTTTTGTGTAGAGTGTTCTGGGGGCAGCCCGCAAGTGTCACCACACTTCTGGTGCCAACATAGCATGCCCAAAACTTCCTAACCCATACGTCTTTGGAATGTGGGAGGAAACTGTAGCACCCGGAGGAAACTCTCGCAGACACAGGGAGAACATACAAACTTCTTACAGACAGTGGCTGGAATTGAACCCGGGTTGCTGGTGCTGTAATAGCGTGAATTGAGCTGGGTAAGGCCCATGACTCATATACTAAGCCAAAGGCCCCTGCCTGCTCACATTTACGTAGGCTGGATGCAAGGACCAAATGAGCTCACTACCCTCCTCCAACCTGTAGCAAAACCTGTATCAAGAACGCATTTCACTCAAGGCAAACCAACATAAAAAAAACATAGACTAAAAACTGAGGAACCACTGAACATTTTAAAACGCACTGTTAACTGAAGAATCTGAATTCTAACCTAAGGACATAATTATCAGCTTTCTTCACAGGATTTTCACGTCACGAAAGTAAGAATTTTTCCACGCATTGATAAATTCAGGGTTCTTCCCCATCAAAACAAGGGGGCTGTGAAAGTTGACGACGACTAATTAAATCAACAGATTAATGTGGTCCTATCTGGACGCAAATGCTCTTTAAGGGACCCAACACTACCTTTTAAGAGCTCTGAGTCTTGGCTAGTTATACTCCACATGAATTGCCTGATCTCAGAGAATTGGTGGAAGAATTATCTGCAAACCCAACCCCTATCTGCACACTTGGGAGTAATCTGATGAATATGCCATAGGCAGCAAGGTGGGCTGCTAATTCTTGCCTTCCGTCAAAGCCTAATACTCAGAGATATTTAATAATTGCTAGAATTGTAATAATTTTATTGATATAGTATTTTTAAAAAAAATAAAACTAAAATAATTACAAACACATTAAAACACTGAGAAAAAGTTAAAACATTGAGTCAAATGGTTTAGTTAAGTATAAATAATTGAACTTCCACTCCCATACTGACATGTCTATCCATGGCCTCCTCTACTGCCATGTTGGCCAGACACAGGTTGGAGGAACAATGCCTCATATTCCGCCTTGGGAATCTCCAACCTGATGGCCTCAGCATCAATTTCTCTAACTTCCAGTAACTCCACCATTTATTTTTCTTCCCCTTGCCCCCAACTTATGTTCCCTTATTCCCATGGCTCCCTTCCCCTGCCTTGATGACCTGCTCATCTCCTCCCCACCCCATCCTTTATTCCATGGTCCACTGCCCCCTCCTACTGGATTCCTTCTTCTTCTTGGCCTCTTCTACCTATCACCTCTCGGCTTATTGCATCTTCTCCACCTCCCCCACCCACCTACCTCCCTCTCTCACCTGGACTCACCTCTCACCTGAATTCACCTATCCCCTGCCTGCGTGTGCTCCTCCCCCTCCCCCCACCTTCCTTTTCCGGCTTCTGCCCTCTTCCTTTCTAGTCCTGATGAAGGGTCTTGGCTGAAAATGTCAACTGTTTATTTCCCTCCATGGATGCTGCCTGACCTGCTGAGTTCCTCCAGCACTTTTTGTGTACTGCTCCAGATTCCAGCATCTGCAAAACGTTTTGTGTCTCCTGAATTTATCTTAGTTACCTTTTCGCACCTAATCTATAAGGCCAGGAATTCTCATTCAAATGAATAGGATCCGTTCCTGTGCATGGTTGCTGGGAATCCCAGCATGATCAATCTCCACTGCTGGACTCCACATGGAATCAACAGAACAGATGAAAGCTTAGCAACTTGAAAAATTAACCCTGTTTCTCTTTCTGCAGATGCTGCCTGACCTGTATTTTCTGCATTATCTCAGCTTCAGGGTTTCTTTTTAATAATTATTAATGAGTGAATGAATGACTCAGAAGGTAACTTTACACAGTGAAACAACCAGCTATCAACAGCAGCAGACTGCTGGATATTCAGCTATAATTTTCAAGCTTGCTCTCAGTTACATCGTCTTATGATGCACATCAAACTGCTGATGTATTCCCATCATCGTGTGCAGTAATAGCACACAGAGTGCAACCTTTCATGCCCTCTAGCTCAGCATCCTTGTTTTACATGGCTGCAGAAAGATAGTCCTTCTGCCTGGGAAAAGCTCCACAGAAACGTCCTGCAAACCCATATCAAACCTTATCTAATCTGACACATCCACATTGTAATATTTGGACATTCAGACAATAGGAATTGTTCTCAAAGAATTAAAATAAAAAAATGAGAAGACTTGAAAAAAGCTAATACCTATTGATTTGCTGGAATGCAAAGCGCTCCATATTGCAACATGTAGTCCTCTACATATACATTCCTTAATTAATAGGTTGAAACAAAGCTGTCACTCACCTACTCTGAACTTCAAATAAATTACATAAAATGCTAGAATTATTCAAAAGCTCAGGCAGCCACTCTTGGTACAGAGAAGAATAATGCCTGGCAATTGAACAGTTGCATAGTTTATAAAGTTCTTGCACCCATTAGAAAACTGGACCAGACGCTACCAGGTAAGTGTCACTTCCCTGACATCACTCGCTCATGTGATGATGTCAAAAACATGCTCCATGTTCATTTTCTCATTAATGACTTAAGTTAATGGAAAAATGTGGAACCTATCATCTGTGTTTTTCACTCACCATCAAAGAAGGAATAAGCCATACTCAAGTCACCAATCATACACAAATTTATGTCCTTGTTGGTATACTGATGCCTGTCTGATTGCTCTTCTGCTTGTGCTGCATAGCTGTCCTGTGTATCCGACTGCTTTCATTGCTTTTTACTGCAGAGATCACTGCTGTTATTTCTGCCTTTACTATAATGCTGCTTCTCAGTGGCTTGAAACTACTTAGAGCACAGGAATGGACGCATGACTGAGATCGGGAGGTGGGGGGGGGGGGGGTGGGAAGAGAGGGTGGTTGCAGAGTCAAATACAGTAGAGATAAATGTCAATCCTCCACTGAACATTTCTTTTCTTTACATGACAATCATTTGTGGAGCTGCTGTGGCTGCTATGAAGAGCATATTTTAAAGCTTTGACATGCTTCCCATGGTCCCTAGCTGCTATTGGTAATCATTTAGGTTGTTTATTAGAGCACCTAAATGGGAAAAAAAACCAAGTTCTTAATTTTTTTAATTTCACCAATTTGGTGACTTTTTGCAGGTCGCCCATTTAGACATTAGAAGGCAGTGTACATTTAGCAGATCAAATATGGGTAAAATTCAGTTTATAGATATTAATGTTTCTAATAGCCTTTTATCAGTTATTAAAACACATGTTCTGGGACCTTAATTTTGGTACCAAATGTTCAATAAAATTACAAAAGCAAATTTTTGGGGGTAAGTTTCCATTCTAGCTGACAGCATCAAGGTCAGTTGACACCAACTGCAAAGAGCTGAAAGGAAAATATTACTTGCAAGAGCCAAAGAATAGAAATTGTTTGACTAATATATTAGAGTGCCCAAGAGGTTATTAGTGGGAATGGAAAAGAAAATCCAATTTTTTCAAGAAAGATTCACATAATTAAGTATCAAAAAATAAAAATGCAAGCAAAATACAAATGCTTGTCCAATGCGTAAACTAAGCAAAAATGACATCCTGTAAAACACTAAGACACAACCCAAGGAAAAACATTTTTTATAAAACAATGTAAAAACACAGAACACCTGCACAAGTAACTTTAAACAGATTTGCATATTGATATCGTAGATAGCACAATGCAAAGGACAATAAAAAAATCTTATTGAGGCTGAATATGAGAATTGTATTAATTTTCCCAAAGGTAAAATGTTCAATTGTTTATTTTTGTTACAATTTTTGCCACAATTCTTAACCCTTCATCAACCATGTCAATGGAGCATCCTGCCCACTTCTCTCCCAAAGCAAAAGGTCTTTCAAAACACAGCAGGCATACAGGAGCTATTTCAAGAGTACATGCTCAGTTAAGATTTCCGAAAGGCTGTTATAGAAAATGTTATAAGTAAAAAATGAAGTTATTTGAAAGTCTCAATAGTGTTTTTTAAATTCAGAGTGTTAATTATTTGCTACAGTCAGTCAAACTAAGTGAACATAAATGGTCATTGGTACAAAAAAGACTCAGAGTTTTATTGTTAATATTTGCACATAGCATTACAAAAAAGCATAATGTGCAACATAATATCACCTGTTCCCATTAATGTTTTAATAGATATCAATTGACTTTACGAATGAAAATATTCTGTCTAATTGCCCTGGAGTGAGACTGTGGGAGATTTCAATGGGTATGATTCATATGCACCATAAGATCAATTTTCTAATTTAACACTTTCTACATCAAAGATGTTTTTATAGAGAAATAAAGGGAACCATCCCCATAGAAGGAGCAGACAAAGAAGTTCCATATATATGCCAATAACCTTCACTAAGCATCAAGGATTATGAACTTAGAACCTTAAGAAAGTGAAATTCAATTTCAGCAGAACATACTGGTTACCAGTGGATAAAATGCTGTTGTACACTCTGACGAATTCTTCATTACATTGAAGTATGTGTTGTTGCTTAATATTATTATCAATATCAATCATTCTTTACCAGAGTATTCAGAAAACAGTATTTGATAGCATTTGTTTTATCTATACGCAAAACAATTCTTACATTTTAATCATACAAAAAGTCAACCAACATCTGGTCTCCCACAGAAAACAAAAATTTGTGAAAGCACTAACAGGAAAGTTGACACATCACCCACAGTGAACACATGCATCTTTCCTTCAGATATTAAAAAAAGAATGTCGCAACATAATGTTGAAAAACCTAATTAGAGAGCAGACGGAAAGTGCAAATGATGAAATCATTTATCAAAAGGCTGTCAACCTATTCCTGAAACCAGAGTGAAAATAAAATGGCACAGTGGGAAAATGGCACTTGTTACCACATTTTTCTCTTTTCTACTTATAGTGAGATGAAGAAATTTTCTGTCAAATAAATTCGAATTTGTAGAACATGTAGACAGCATGAAAATAAAAACGTGGACTACAACATTCAACTCTTCATCTGTCAGTCAAGTCAATATCTAACCAATCCTTGTAATGGGTTTAAATTTATACAATTAATTCAGTGAAACACAAATCTCTTGATGTACTTGTAGGAGTTTATTTTTGTTGTTCAGCATGAAAAGCTGGATTAATAGACTTAATTAACTTCCATCACTATTTAATTGGCAAAGACTTGTTTTTGAAACCATGAAATCAGCCAAAATAATTTCCACTAACTGTTTTGCTTTGCTTTGTAGCTATAGTAGGTCTCCTCCACAGAACATACCTTACACACGAAGATGTGTTTAAGAATATGATTCTGCATGGCTCTAATGTAGAATTAGCTCTCAGTCTGGCTAATGCAAAGCAATCAAACAAGTGATTATACTTTAATGAAACATAAGATTTTCATTGTATAAAAAAATCAAACTTTGAAAAATCTAGACAATAATATTGTTTCCATGCAATGCAATACTGAACTCATGTTAACATTACAGCAGTGCTCCTCCAAGTAATTGGCATGTACATTATTTTAACAATTATGTTAAGCTAGAAAAACTGAAGCTTATGTCAGTAAAACAAAATTTCCATAGCCAACATTATCAAGCCAAAATCTGATGGCCATTTCAGCTCAGCTGTGATACCACAATGACAGATCAACAATCTTATATAAAAAAAACACACCTTTGTTAATAAGTAGTGAAAATAAAAACACAACTCTACCTTTACTTCTACCTACAGAAATGAAGTTTGGATCCAAGTAAGCATGAAATCCATCATTGAGGGGCAATGAAGAAGGGGAAGGATAACAAATTAGGAACACTTCAACATCACACACTATAAACACAAAACAAAACTGTGAATTATTGCAGAATTCTGCAGTAATACACTAAATTTGTTAAAGATTATACAAAATCACATAAAAATGCAGTGTTAAACAAAATATACACATACATGCAATGGCAAATCCAAAATGCAAAAAATAGCTATCTACTTATGCAGTTCTGGGTATCAATGGTTACCAATGTGAAAATATCATATGCATTATTTCCACCCATTGATAACCCAGCTTCACCAGTTATTATTGGATTTTTATTAAGTTCTTGGGGTCATGCAATGTTGAAAATATGAATCTGTGCATATATGCATAATGTCCTCTGGGGTCACTGCAAGTGTAACTAGCATCACATTAAAAAAGCATTCTGAATATCAGGTGTTCACCCTCATGATTGCAGTCACGCTTCAACAGAGCCATCTGAATCATCCACTCAGCATTCAACATTAAACGGGTTGCAGTAATAGAAAGCCTTGAAATAGCTAATGCAGGAAACAGAAATTCATCCACTGCATTGCCACTCAAAAACTAGCAGCAAGGGGGGGGGAGGGGGAAGGAAGTTAATAGAAGCAGAAAGACAGGAAAAGATAGCATACCTTGCTCGCCCATCATCAGATGTGAGAAACCTTTGAAGAGGAAGAAATAAAGTCAAAGAAAATAAGCAGAATTTCATACAATACCAGTTGGTATTGTGATATCACATACTTAAGGCTAAGTATGTTATCAGTCACACTGAAAGCTTTTTGCCATGAGTGGAAAAGCTTGCCTCATAAACAAAGTTAGTAAGAGTAAACTGGTTCCAGAAAAATCAAATGAGTCACCTTTTGCCTTTGAAAATAGAAAAGCAGCATAAAATCTTTAGAAGTTGTATCAGTTATAAGCACTGTCCATGTTAAGCTACGGACACAATATATTTGTTAAATATCTCCCCCTCTTTCAAATGTTTACCTTCAACTATTAAGTATTACATTGAGTAATTAGTTTTCTTGTACAAGCAAGAAGTCACAATTTTAACCATATGTTATTATTGGCATACTAAGGGGTCATCAATAAACGTGTCAGTTAATTGTTTTGCTATAGGGAATTAAACAAGGTATTGTTAGTTTTCCTCTTGGCAGTAAAAGATACAGCATGCACAAATTCCTACTGTAAAGTGCTATATAATTACAAAGGAGTGTAAAGTTATTACTGAATTAGGGTCATTTATTTACAGTGACAAAGAATACAACCAATTAGTTTTGGGGTGAAGAAGAAGATGTGGGCAAGAACAAAAAATACCACAAGAAATAAATCCAGTGATTATTTCATTCTTTATAAAGTTTAGGTCAATTACTGAACATAGTTTAGAACTCAGCTCACCAATTCCTCTCAGTGAAACTGTTAACAGTTATTTTTTTAAAAAATGGTTTAGTCAGTACTCTTCGAGTTAGTGACCATTAATCTTTTTCTCCCCACAACAGCAACTTAGTACTATCTACAACATCACCTCCTACCAGATAAGCCTGCCCAATTTCATCATGCTTAATTCCCATGTATACAGTTGTGATTCTTTAGACATCTACTGCCTCTCTATACAAATAACTATCATTCAAGGGAGAGTTTTACTTTATCAAAATATTCAGCTGCATTAACTAATATAGCACCATTAAGGGAGATTAGGTATTGTGCAATACTTTTTCAATCTTCATTTTTTAATCATGTTTTTAGAAAAGCACAAGATCAGCTACATCCTGCAAGTTAGTTATTGATTAAATTAAGTTTACTCAGTGGAGGAAGAGCTCACCTGGCACACGGTTGACTTCTGAAAGCAGAAATTTCAAGGAAGGAAAGAACCAGATGTTAGACACACTGACAGCACTTGTCTTTGCATGGAACTGCATCATGCACAAGAACAAAAGTACCATGCGTATGAACATGCAAGTGATAAACACTGTGCATGTGTGAATTTAACAAAAAGAAACCTCACATTTCATCATCTGTCCTGGCAGCTGGAATCAGATAGTTTTTATTTAAATCAAGAAAGCTACTCAACTATAATTAAGAATATTTCAAAATATTCTTTAGTCATTGTACTGACTGAATTGTTTGTTTCTACAAAAGGATTCTCCAGTAAATTTTCAGCATGGTGACCATGCTCCCCTGAAAAGAATATAAAAATTTACTACCAATTGTAGAAGTGACAATACCAAAAGACCAATGAACAGTGTGTAGTTTGCTAAGTCACCTTCATTGCAGATATAGTACTTGCAAACGTAAACAATTTTCACATTGAAAGGACAGTTCTTCCCTTACCTTCTGAGAAAACAGCAAGCTCTCATTGACCATTTGGAAACTCCTCTTAAACCTTAAATGTTTGCTCCCTTTTTCAGGGTTGTTAGTTCTACCTGCCAAAAATAACCCCCACCCCCTCCCAAGCATAACAACCTTAATCCGCATAATATGTTAGAGATCAAGAAGACAAATCTTCTGGCTCAGAATTTTTGCTTTGTTTCAGAGAGCAGTTAGTATCAGACTCATTACCCCTACTCCGCATATCAGAGAATTATATGACCCAGGCTTTATTTTCCCCTTGTAACATTTGGTTCTATTGACTCAAAGGCCCAACTGTCAGGAAGAGGGTAAAACAAGCAGCTAATTTCATTGCACATGTACACCCCTGGGCACCAAGAGTTGAACTTCTGCCACAACATTTGCTGCCGCTAACAGGGATATATATTAATTTGGACACAATTACAGGCACAAAACAGTTTAATTGGAAAGTGTGAATGATAAGGTGCATTAAAAAAATTGTGTTTTGTTAGACAATTCTCAGATATTACTGTAAAAATTGCATGGAAGTGGAAAATTTACTCACTATTCGCTTTAGTATTTCAAAACCTTCAGCTACTAATAGATTTACCGAATAAGAGTGATGCATAGAAACAGGCCCTTTCGTGAGTTTATGCCCATCATGAAGCACGTACTTCTATTAATCTTACACTAATCCCTCTTTTTTATTCTCCTCATATACCCATAAATATCCCTGAACATTCACTTACACAATAGGAGCAATTTACTGTGGCCTATCAACTTACCAACCTGCACATGTCTGGAAAGTGGCATCAAAACAGACACCAGGGAAACTCTCAAGAGGCACAGAGAGAATGTGCAAACTTCACACAGACAGCACAGGAGGTCAGGATTGAACCTGGGTCATTGGAGGTGTGAGGCAGCCACCCTACTAGCTTCGACACTGTGCCACCCTATCCCTAGATACCTAATTCAGACTAACATTAGACAGACCAGATTGGAAAATCTTGCGACCGTGGATATTAGAACGTAGAATGGTTGAAGTTAGGGGCTGCAGATGAGGGTGTGAAAAATGGAGGATTTGCAGAAAGGATTAAGCTGTGAGGAGGCCTGTGCAGAGAATGAAGAATTGTACTTAGTTGAGCTGAAAAGTGTATTGTGCTGCAACTTCTACTGCCTTGTAACTCATCTCTGGTCAGTCACGCTAAATGCAGTATATCACAGTACTATACTCCGCCTCTGAAATTCATCCCATTTACATCAATGGATTGAATTTCAGATGCTGAGAGCAACACACCGATATATAATGCATTTAGTGCTAGCAAATGAGGGCAAATTTCTAGATATTTCTATTTTTGCAAGGTGCAAAAGTTTTGTTTGATTAAATAGATGATCAGTGAACACAGTTTAGTGTCATTACATTGTATAATGAAATATTATGACATGCATTTGCATTCTACTCATCTAAGTGCAGCAAGTGACAAATGAAGTCTTAGGGAAGGAGTAGATTAAAAACCAAAGCCACTATTTCTTAGTTTGATCATAAGTAGCACCGACAGAGCCTAGGAACAGAACTTGTGCTTAAGGATAATAAGGATTGAGAAAAGCTGATCAAATATTGGATGGGTTTCCCAAAAAAACTGAAATTGTGTAAAGTTTTATCCACAAACAAAGAAAATTGATGTTAACGCTGTCTCTGATTTCATTCGATCTGGAGAGCTTTCAGAGAACTCCATCCTAGCTGAAGTGAGCAAATAGCTTTATCATCTTAGGGGAAGAATAACATGACAAAGTTGCAGGAAAGAGAAACAAGAGAGAATAGGCAAAGATGCAATGAAGTGCAGAAAAAGCAAAGTATCCCAAGAATGCACAGTGGAAAATAGAAGCAGCAAAAGGGAAAACTAATGTGACAAGAGTAGAAGACTAAAACAAAGTGGGGTTGACAGAAAATGTCCTAGAGCATTTACCTAAGGAGATAATATTCTCTGCTTACACTCTCACAAGTAGAGGAGCACATGGAGCCCAAATAAAAGGAAAGGTACATTTAATCTTGTTAGCTGCATAAGAAATAGTGTACTCAAAAGTTAGGTTGTAATAAAATGTTATGAGTGGATATTAATTTGGTTATGACTCATATAAAGAAGGTTAAAGTTCATGTAGGAAGGATATCAAACTAGCTAACTTATTTGAAGGCAAGTGTAGTTAATAAACTAAAAAGGTGACAAATGACAAAAATGATCTCTGGGGATTCTGCAGAATAGTAACGAATCGATAAATGGAATCTGTTTTAAGAGCTGTTCATATAGCCGTACTGGTATTACAAGATTTAATGTGACCAAACAATATAACCAGGTGGCAGTATAAGACAGATTGGTACCAGAGCACTCACTAATTAAGAAAATGGGTGATGGAAGTGCAAATTTGTAATATTGATAAAGTTAAGTTCAAGCATATTAATAAAGACCATAGAACATGTACATCATGCAAAAGTGCCCATGAGCATAGAAGAAGAAAAAGAATGAGAATATTATTATTGACTAAGAAAAATATTTTACCAAGTGGGGCTCACGTTTGTAATGTTATGCTGGTTGCAACTGTACAACTCTTCAAGAAAGAGATAAAGGGGAAAGGGCAATTCTTGAGCTGAAGACAAAGGCCTAAAAATGTACTGATTTAAAACTACAAATATCTCTGAATTGTCGTCATATCCAGCTCCTCTTTGAACTCTTTTTCCTCTTCCTACTAATGTCTCCTGTGCAGCAAGGTTAACCCTTTACACACCATATGTTGTAGTCTATTAAAATGGATAATATGATTAATTTTGTTTCATGGAATACGAATGGTTTAAATAATCCAGTTAAGCGGAAGAAGGTCTTTAAAGTTTTTCATAGACTGAACGCTCAGATTATTTTTGCTTAGGAGACTCATATTAGGAGAGAGGATAATCAGCGCTTCTTTAGATTTTGGAGGGGTCAACAGTATCATTCTAATTCACAAGAAAAGGTGAAAGGAGTCTCTATTTTTATAGACTCCTCGATTTCATTTGTTCATCATGAAACAACCTCAGACCCGAATGGTAGATTATTATTAATTACTGGTTTACTTCATAACAAAAAAGTTGTTATGGTTAATGTTTATGCACCTAATGTTGATCATCCCGAGTTCTTTTTATTTGCATCTTTTCCTAATTTAAACGAATATACGTTGATTATTGGTGGAGATTTTAATTGGTGTTTAAACCCTTCGATGGATATGTCTGCATCGAATCATGTACTTCCAAACAAATCTGCTGACTTTATTAATTCCTTTTTAGTTGATTCCGGAATTTTAGAAATTTGGAGATTTCTACACCCATATGATAAAGAACTTTCATTCTTTTCTCATGTCTATCACAACTACTCTAGAATTGATTACTTCTTTATCGACTCTCGATTAGCTCCATCTGTTATTGACTGTAAGTATGATGCAATTGCCGTTTCTGATATGCGCCATTGAAACTATCAAATTAGTGGACATAGCCTCCGGTGCCAGACAATGGCGATTCAATTCTTCTTTACTTCAAGATTTAGACTTTGTTCATTTTATTAAAGAACATATTTCCTTTTTCTTCTCAACTAATTCTACGGAAGAAATTTCCAGTGGGATATTATGGGACACCTTTAAAGCTTGCATCCGTGGTCAAATTATTTCATACTCTGTTGGATTGAAAAAAACGAACTAATAATGAATTACGCATATTGGTTGATAAGATTAACAAAATTGATAAAAAATACTCTGATGATCCCAATTTGGAGCTTTGTAAAAAGAGAATGAACTTCATTTGCAACACAGTTTATTATTAACATTTGCAATTGAAAATCAACTACTCAAAACTAGGAGTCAGTTTTATATACATGGTGATAAGTCTGGTAAATTATTGGACAACCAACTGAAAGCTGCTTCGACTAAACGTCAGATTATTGAAGTTCGTAAACGAGATGGTAATTACACAGTGGACCATGATCAAATTAATAAATTTTTTCAAGAATTTTATACTTCTTTATATCAATCAGAATTTCCTGAGGATTCTACATCAATGCATGAATTTTTAAAGAATTTGAAGATTCCAAAATTATCACTTAATGAATGCTTAATATTAGACGCACCTATTTCTGAGGAAGAAATAAAGAAAGCAATTTCTTCAGTGAATTCAGGTAAAACACCTGGTCCCGATGGGTATACAATTGAATTTTTAAAATCCTTTTCTGATCTTCTCTCTCCCTGGTAAGGTAAAATTTTTAAAGATGCCCTATCAGCAAGTAAATTACCACAATCCTTTTCTGGAGCAACTATCTTTTTAATTCTTAAAAAGGATAAAGATCCTACTGAATGTGCAGCGTACAGACCTCTCTCTTTATTGAATGTGGACTCCAAAATTTTTTCAAAAATATTGTCTTCTAGACTGGAAAAGGTACTTCCACAAATTATTTCTGATGACCAGACAGGATTTATTAAAAATCACTATTTGCATTTTAATATTAGGAAGTTAATGAATATTGTATATACCCTTTCATCTACAATTCCATAATGTGTTATCTCACTAGATGCCGAGAAGGCGTTTGATAGAGTCAAATGGGAATATTTATTTAACACGCTTGAGAAATTTAATTTTAGCCCAAATTTTATATCCGTGATTAAATTGATATACCTTACACCTTTGGCTTCAGTACTTACTAATAATCAGAGATCCCCCTTTTTTAGGCTTTTTCGAGGCACTAGACAGGGCTGCCCTTTAAGTCCTTTATTATTTGACATTGCCTTGGAACCCTTGGCAATTGCCTTTCGGGACTCTTCTAACATATTTGGTATCACTCATGGAAAAGGGATGCATAAGATATCACTATATGCAGATGACCTGTTACTTTATATCTCTAACCCTGAGAAATCCATCCCTGCAGCATTATGACTGCTTGCTCAGTTTAGTGTTTTCTCTGGTTATAGATTAAATCTTAATAAGAGTGAGCTTTTCTTATTAAATATGCAAGTCCCAATTTATAGGCAATTACCATTTAGATTAGTGACTGATTATTTTATTTATTTGGGTGTTAAAATTACCAAGAAGCACAAGGACTTATTCAAAGTTAACTTTTTTATCTTAATCGATCATGTTAAACAATTGTTTACTAAATGGTCCCCATTGTCTCTATCATCGATTGGTCGAATTAATGCGGTTAAGATGAATATTTTACCAAAATTTTTGTATTTACTCCGGGCGGTTCCAACCTTCATCTCGAAATCCTTTTTCGGTACTATTGATTCTAAAATTCTTTCATATATATGGCAGAATAAAAACCCAAAGTTAAGTAAGAAATATTTACAGAAATTAAAAAAGGATGGTGGTATGGCTTTGCCTAACTTTAGATTTTACTACTGGGCAATTAATATTAGATATTTAATTTTTTGGACACAAGACTTAGATGTAATTCAATGTCCCCAACGGGTGTATCTTGAGTTTGAGTCTGTGCAAGGGTTTTCATTAGCTTCTATTTTAGGAGCCTCACTCCCTTTTGCACTTACTAAATTGAGTAAACAAATGATTAACCCAATAACTAAACATACAATATGAATATGGTTTCAATTTCATAAATGTTTTGGATTAAATAAATTCATTTTATCAAGTCCTATCCAATCCAATTTTTTCTTTCAACCATCCAGAATTTATTTAGCTTTTTCTTTATGGAAAATGAAGGGAATAACATGCTTTTGTGATCTATTCATTGATAATTGTCTTTTGTCTTTTGAACAGTTGTCTAATAAATACAATTTGCCTAGATCACATTTTTTTCGATATTTACAGATCAGAAATTTTTTAAAAGTTATTTTACCTACTTTTCCAATACCACATAAAATTGAAATTACAGAAAAAATTTTAGGTTTTGATCCTTATCAGAAGGGCTCGATAGCAATAATTTATGATCTGATTATGAAAATACGTCTAGAGACACTTGATAAAATTAAGAATGAATGGGAAAGAGAACTTCAGATACTTTTACCTATAGAGACATGGAAGAAAATTCTCCAATTAGTTAATACATCTTCAATGCGTGCTAGACATTCTTTGATACAGTTTAAGGTGGTTCACAGGAACCATATGTCTAAGGATAAGTTAGCCTATTTTTATCACCATATAAATCCTATATGTGACAGATGTAATTCAGAGGTGGCTTCCCTGACACATATGTTTTGGTCCTGCCCTCTTTTGGAAAAATATTGGAAATACATTTTTAATATTATTTCAATTGTATTGAATATTGATTTGCAACCTCATCCTATTACTGCAATTTTTGGGTTACCAATGATGGATTCCAGCCATTTATCCGCTTCAGCTTGTCGTATGATTGCATTTGTTACATTAATGGCCAAGAGATCCATTCTATTTAAATGGAAGGATCCAATACCTCCTACCACATTTCAATGGTTTTCTCAAACTATAACATGTTTAAACTTAGAAAAAATTAGGAGTGGTACTGTTGATCCTTCGCTTAAATTTGAGGAAGTTTGGAGTCCATTTATTCAGTATTTCCAAATGATGTAAGCAGACCTTTTTCGAATCCCTTTCAATAACCTCTTATTTGAATATCGAGGAGTGGAGCTAATGACATATTTAACCAAAGAAATAACAGTCCAGCTTTTCTTTTTGAAGTTTTTGGTTTGCTTTTGTTTATTTTTTTTTAATTTTGGGGTTCTCTTTTCATATAATTAGCTTTCTTTTCAAATTCTTCTGTGTCATGTTCACTTAGTAAGAGATTGGGAGGTTCAGATTATATATGTTACTCCCTGTGAGTGTATATGTCAACTGTTATTATTGTAATCATGATCTCTTTGCACCATGTGTATAATCACTATTGTTATGTATATTCATTTGAAATTTAATTTGAAATTTAATACAAAGATTGAAAAAGAAAGAAAGAATGGGAATATTATTATTGACTAAGAAAAATATTTTACCAAGTGGGGCTCACATTTGTAATGTTATGCTGGTTGCAACTGTACATTTCTTCAAGAAAGAGATAAAGGGGAAAGGGCAATTCTTGAGCTGAAGACAAAGGCCTAAAAATGTATCCATGCAGCACTAGAAGAACAGGAGTTACCCAACTTTGCACACATTTTTGGGAGAGTTAACAGCAGTAAAATATATTGCAGGGATTTTTTGTGTGATTTTTTAATTTATACCAGGGCTGTTTTTTTGCCGTCTTACTTACCCAAATATCATCAAGATTAGTAAACCCATCTCTGGCAATATTTTCAATCACACTGGTCTGATTGTTAACAATATCCTAACGCTAGAAAAATGGTGCAGATGTATTTCTAGGATCTAGACCAGAAAAATAAATAGTTGACATGATAAAATATATTGAAAACGTAACATGCTACAACAGGAAGCTATTTAATTTTGACAATGAGTGCAGAATTGGAAGGCAAAAGTATAAAGTTGGTAGGTCACATAGAAAACTTAAAATTGGGAAATATTTTCTTCTACACAGTGATGGATATGTGAGATGGACTTTCAATGCAGGCTGTTTTTGCTGTACCGATTAATGGGCTTAAAGAGATAGATGGAGCAACATTTGATTATTAATGTGAATACAAATCATGACTGTAAGCTCAGAGAAAAATAATTAAACACTCTCTGCAACATTATTATTCCTCATCTGCTGAGTCGATGAAAACTGTTGAGCCAAGGAAAGCAATCAGTCAAAGATAAATAACAGAGGATATTAGTTGGTTAGATATTTTGGAGTAATGCTTGATTTACCTGTTAGTGATGTGCACAGAACCTCCTGAAGAATGGTTCTGTGCAACTTAAAGTAGCTTGGGCAGAATGAATCATCATAGATTGTGGAACAAAACTGGTTCATGAATTAAAAAGTCCCCCTCAATAAAAATAAAGAAAACTGGCATTTACCATCAAAAAATGACCAAGTCCCCCCTCTCACCACCACCATCTATTCTTACTACCTTCAGCAATAAACATGAATTGCTTCTTCTTCAGACTAGTTTTATGTCAGGAATATTGTTCCAAGCAACTTATCCCCAACCCCCTTCCCCAAAACTCATTAATTTTGTAACACAAGTGACGGCAGATGCTGCAATCTGGAGCAAAAGCCCAAAATGTTGACCATCCCTCTGCCTCTACAGATGCTGCCTGACCTGCTATGTTCCTCTGACAGCTTGGTTTTTGCAATTATTTTTGTGATATTTTCTTGACATCTGCTATGAAGAAAGCCAATATGCAGTCTTCCTGCCATAAATCATAATGATCAGCTTTCAGTGTCTCAATATTATTTTAGTCTGGAAAGTGGTATGGAACAGACTGCACAGGGCAAAACTTGTCAATTTCCTGCTTTCAGAAATGAGCTTTGCCTACCAGAACATCTAGCAGAAATTCCATCACAGACTATGTATGATTATTATTAGTATATTTAATGAATTAGAAAATTGCACCCATTATGGTTTGTAACTGAAACTTGGAGGATTAGCCCTGTAAAATGCATTCATTCTAAAACTCTTATTCTGTGCACAATGTTTTTGTGCACCAAGTAAAGCAGTTTAATCAAAACACTGAGTGGATATTATGATCTGGTACATATGAATGGGTCAGCCAAATTTGCTATACATGGAGGCATTCCAAAAGGTTTCAAATAGCACACAATTATGACATCACTTGCATTAAATTAATTTGCATGTGCATAGCCTGCAAAGTGCACTGCTAGATTAAAGGTCTAGATTTTAGGAAGGATGTCAAGGTCTTAATGAAAGAGAGGAGATGTATTAGAATGGAACCAGGATGGTGAGAGTTCAATTTATGTGGAGAGACCAGCAACAAAATCTGATCTTTTACCTCACGGAAGACAAAGCAAAGATTTACTAGAGGCATTCAAACACGAGTTTTGTTAGAGTAAATGAGAACCATTTTCCGCTGGTCTGGAATAAAAGGCAGTAAGGACATTAGAAGACAATTCAATAGAGACTTTAAAGTGAGAATTGTATAATTATTTCAATAGGATGTATATTTTTTTGGGCTGACCTGAACTGCCCTTTCACCTGCAAAATTATTCCATCTCTCTTCAGTTTCGGATCCACATCTTATAGGATGAAAACATTCCAAATTTCCTTCTCAGTTCAAGTTCAATGTGCCTCAGTTTTACTGACTTCTCCCATGGCGGTGAAGTGAGTTAGATTATAGTCAGAGCTGTAGTGTTGCCTCAAATAAACTTTCTTTAGTGTTACAGCACACTGTACTGACAATTTCAATGAAGAAGACACCAGGATTCCTGATCCCTCTTCTGAGTTACATTTACCTATTTCTCCTTTCCCTTGCCTCACCACTGAGTTGCTTCCAAATAGTTCTCTCAATTCTCCCCATCTGTCCAGATCTCTCTCCATCTGCTCCACTTGTTCTCTTTTATATATGATACCAATCTTCCCCGCTCCCAGTTAACTTTAGGACTCTTCCTTCTAACACCATCTACAAATCAAACCAGCACTTGTGACACATCCTTTCTCCATCTACAGAACGTTCATTGCCTAACTATTTGCAGTCTTAGTAAATTGTGTTTTAATTCTCTAAACTATATAGTCACTTCCCAAAAAAAATCATCACATCCCAAAATGAAGAGACCGCATCACATGCTTGGAAACACAAGAAACAAAGATGTGGTTTCTGAAGACACAGATAACACCCAGGAGGGTGCAATTGGTGGGTAGACAGAAGAGATATTTTGGAGCAATTACAAGGCACTGATTTTACAGCCTTAAAATTATGTGAAGGGATTGGAAAATTGATACGATTAAAATATAGATCAATTTATTTAATTTCAGGGCAATTTGCCTGCCTTCATTTGACACTGCTGTTGACCAGCAAGCCCAATCCATAATAATGTTAACCTTTAAGGATCAAAGACTGAAATGCAATCACTGTGCAGGAATTCATCAAGAGTTTACTGCTGCAAAATAAGATGTCCAGGACGATTTTTATGTAAATTGAGCTCATTCATGTCAATTCAAATGCAAATGACAATTGATTGAGGTGCTTGTAAAATGAATTACAGACTGAGAGCATCAGATGTGAAGTACAGGGATACATTCAAATGTATGACTACATTAAAAACTGAAGATCTGATTAATTTTGAATTTGTTTTAAGTCATTTTAATTTAAACAATAATGTTTCCAAGTCTACAGAAATTGATTAGCTCAGGTTAATGCTTCCCATATAACATGCAGGGCCAGGCAACTACTTCTTCAGACTTCACCCAACCTTTAGATTGGGTATTGACAGCTTCCTCATGGTCCAATCATCGTTTCCAAGTCAGAGCTGAACGTTTATTATTCTCAATGAAACTAGTGAAATTTGAAGTCAAATCAATCACTAAAACTGTCAATGTCCCCTTCCCTTTGCCCCCTTCATTTGAAAATGAATGAATACCCTACGTTACTTTACAGCTGAGAAATGGGACCTCAAGTGCTGTCTGTGTACGGTTTGCACATTCTCCCTATGACTGCATGGGTTTCTGCCTGGTGCTTTGGTTTCCTCCCATGTCCTAAAACACATGCTAGTAATTACAAGCAGTCCCCAGGTTACAACAGGGTTCCGTTCCTGATAACTGTTCATAATCCGAACACTACATAAATCAGAAATGAACAAAAACAATGTCTGGGAGAGGATCACAGAACCAGCTGTGATGGGAGAGTGAGCAAGCGCGGGAAGAGGGGCTGCCAGTCAGCCTTACTGACTCAGTGGGTGGCTGGGTGACTCTGCTCAGTGCTCAGCTCGACCCAGTTCGCAATTGTTGCTTCTTGGATGGGGGGTGGGGGGGTGGTGGGGGAGTGGGTGGGAGGGAGGGGGGGTGGTGGGGGGTGGGTGGGAGGGAGGGAGAAAGAGAGAAGGCACATGGAAGTGCCCTATTCCCACCCAACAGAAGATGCCTACAACCCCACAGCAGCCAGTAGAGCCATTCCCATCCTTCCAAACATTCTTTCATCTGTGGAGGTGTCCATAAGGCAGGCGTTTGTAACCCGGGGCGGACCTGTAGTTCGTATAAATTACTCTTAGCATTGGAAATAGAAACAAATGGGGTGTTGATGGGCATGTAAAAGTGATAAAAATAGCAGTGGCACAGGAAAATATAGAGAGAAGGAATGGGACTGATAAGATTACTTTGCTAGAAGCTAGGATTGACTCGATTGGCCAAATCTGTTGTAATAAATAAGTCTAATCTTCCTACTGGTAATATTAGCAACTTGTTACATTCCAGACTTGGGCCATCCGGATACCAATGCATCAGATCATCAGTTTTTTATATGTTGTAAAATAATTTTTTTAGGGGCTTCCTACATCTCCTTGACCCTCTCAAGTAAAAGAAAATAATCAAGACACTTAAATGGAATATTTACTGGTGGCTGCTTAAAGGACCAATGTTTGGCTTACTCACAAACCCTGATTTCTACCAGGCCCAACCTGAAACGAGTTGGTACATTATTCTGGTATTTTCAAACCTGCCTGAAAATTACAATGTCCACCTTCATCCCCTGCCACCTTCATCACCACCAACCAATTTGCATGACCCTCCCCAAATTTTCTTATGCTGGCCAGTCATCTATTTATGTGAGAAATGGATGTTCAACAATTGAAAACTGCCCACTAGTACCAATTTTAGATCCCCTTCTGCTACCCAGATGAGACCAGCTAACTTTGTATAGACAAGATTCTAGATACAAGATTTCAGAATTAAAGAATAATGTATCAGAGGAGTTACCCACTGGCCCTTCAGCAGTGGACTGACTTTTTTGAAGCATATTCCAATTGGTTCCCCTCTAATTGCCTCATATCCTGTTTCTCTTTTGGAACTTATTTAAAAGCTACTACCAAATCTGCTTTCATCACATGATCAGATAAAATCATCCCACATCCAAATGCTTATTGCCTAAAAATTTACTTTATATCACTTATGTTTCTTTTGTCAATCAGGCCGGAACCTGTGGCCTGTGGTTATTGAAGATAGAACATAGAACAGTACAGCACAATACAGGCCCTTCAGCCCACCATGTTGTGCCGACCTTTAAACCTCGCCTAAGACTAGCTACATATCCCTCTATTTTAAAATCCCCCATATACTCTGGTAATCTCTTGAATTTGACCAGTGTACCTGCCTCCACCACCGCCCCTGCAGCGCATTCCATGCCCCAACCACTCTCTGGGTAAAAAACCTTCCTCTGACATCTCCCTTGAGCTTCCCACCCATTACTTTAAAGCCATGCCCTCTTGTATTGAGCATTGGTGCCTTGGGAAAGAGGCGCTGGCTGTCCACTCTATTTATTCCTCTTAATATTTTGGACACCTCTATCATGTCTCCTCTCATCCTCCTTCTCTCCAAAGAGTAAAGCCCTAGCTCCCTTAGTCTCTCCTCATAATGCATACTCTCTAAACCAGGCAGAATCCTGGTAAATCTCCTCTGCACCTTTTCCAACACCTCCACATCCTTCCTATAATGAGGTGACCAGAACTGGACACAGTACTCTAAGTGTGGTCCAACCAGAGTTTTATAGAGCTGCATCATTACCTCATGGCTCTTAATCTTGATCCCTCGACTTATGAATGCTAACATCCCATAAGCTTTCTTAACTACCCTATCCACCTGTGAGGCAACTTTCAGGGATCTGTGGATATGGACCCCCAGATCCCTCTGCTCCTCCACACTACCCAGAATCCTAGGTACTCCGCCTTTGTACTTTGTACTCCGCCTTGGAGTTTGTCCTTCCAAAGTGTACCACCTCACACTTCTCTGGATTGAACTCCATCTGCCATTTCTCAGTCCAGCTCCGCATCCTATCAATGTCCCTCTGCAATCTTCAACAATCCTCTACACTATCCGCAACACCACCGACCTTCGTGTCGTCTGCAAACTTGCCAACCCACCCTTCTACCCCCGTGGGTTATATGCGCGTGGAATTTACTGACTCCCACTGGACCCTTACTTCCTCGTTCTGCAATGTACCACCACGATTGAGGCTGGCTGTGCCCTCCCCACCCTGTTGGCTGAGCTCTCTGAGAACACCCATGTCACAGTGGGCAGGTCTGGTCTCAAGGTGACCCGGCTCCCCTCTGTGGAGGCTTCTGTCTCCACTAATGCCCCACCGCAGGCCAGCAGTTGTCTTTCAAAAGGCGAGTATCATTCAGCTGCATCAGGCAGGCTCGGGCTACCTTCAGCTGCCGGAAATAACTTCGCTTAATTTGTTCTAAAGCCCTCATTTTAAATCTCCTCATGGCCTTTACTGCTCAAAAATACATATTTGCTTCTGCTGCCTGTTCACACAATTTAAGTTCCTCATCTCTGGAAACATACAAGAAAATGTCTCCATACCTTCTCCAAAATTTCCACATCCTTCTCAAAAAGAAGTGCTCATAAATTGACCCACTTGGGCTAAGGCAGTGTTTTATAGTCGTTCAGCATAATATTCTGTTGCTTTTTCATCTATGTCTCTGTTTAGAAAGCTCTGGATCTCATACACTTCATTAACTGCTTTGTCAATCTACTCTTGTCTTCAAAGACGGCTCAAATAGAGGGTTAGAACTCCTTCAACTCATCAAAATGTATTGAAGAAGTACTGCGAGGAAAGCCTCTGGCAATTTGTGGGGAGGCTCCTAGTCTCTGATACTCAACAATATACCAGGTTCAATTACACATAAAGGCCTTTGTGATCTCTGAACGAAGAGAATGAAGGTAGGGAAAAATGTCGAAATGATCAGTGGAGAAAACCTGGAGATGGAATTTGAAATAATCATGAATGAGGGTCTGGGGTGGCGGTTGGGGGCAAAATTAAAGAGTTTTTCAGAAGATTAGAAGGTCCTGACCCTCCATTGGCCTCTGCACATACAGTATGTGCTTCATATGCTTAGAGAGTATGGTTTAAATTTCCAGAACCTGATCAAGTTTGGTAGTTATGCTTTGGATAGAATTGTCTTGCACTTGTGAATTTTAGTTTCAGTTATTATCTTCCCAAATAGAATACAGCACTCTTCCATTTAAGGCAACTTTAAACTAAAACTTTGTGTCCTCAGCTAGTGAAATTCGGAAATATAGCATGCGTCAATAGCTCCGGTTTAGCTGGGATAAAGACTATACCACCCTTGGACCATGGCTGAATTCTTCAAGAGGTGAAACAAAATATGGTTTGAAAGTCAAGATTGCTTCTGTGTCAGATAGCTTCCACAGAACAGTCTTGAATCAGTGCAATGAGAATAGGGATATACTTCATGAGATGATCAATGCCACGGAAGAATAATTATTCTTAGTCCAAGTATTTACTATTTTGGTGTAACTAAATATTAACATCATCATTCCTATCTTGCCAATCCACAACATTAATGCCATTTTGCTCAAGCCAACTTATCCCAGTAGTTTTGTTAGTTGAAGGTATAATCCCTTGTAAATTAACTCACATTGGCAAATTACAATGTGAACAGCCTAGTTATCTTTCATTGGAAGAAATCCAGACATCTCTAAAATGTAATATGCCTTCTCTCAAAACTCTCTAGGGGCAGATCAGTGAATTATTAACACCATTTAAAACTCAACTGTGACTAACATTCAGATGTCTAGAACTTCTAGCGTACCAATTAGACAAGGCGGGAAGGTGATAATATTATGAGAAAAATGGGTGGAGTTGGAGGCTGGAACATTATTAATAGGTGCACGAGAAGACTAGAGATGGGATGGGAGTGGGGTAATTAGAAGCTATTAGATCATCTGAGCAAGGGACGGAGATTATTGGGGAGGTGGTGGTGAGCTAGGGAAAAAAATTGGGAGCATCAGTTTTGGGGAGATGGCAGGTTGGGGGGGTGGGATACATATGAAAATTGGAAGGCATTGAGGCATTTTATGGCAGCAGAACAGAGGAAGCCCAAGGATCTAGGTAAGTACTTTACATCCTTAGGAGCTGTAGTGTGAAGATCAGATTTCCTACCCTGAGAGTGCTTAATGAAGGGCACCCACAAAAAATTGTTGCACACATTCCTTGTGACATGCCAGAAGGAGCACTGTACAGGGAATGTTATCATCCCATGTAGCCCTGACACAGAAATCATGTCAGGATTGCAAGGACTACTGATGACCTAGATGTGCCTGGTCAATTCGCTAATTGACTCAAAATGATCTGGATACAGCTGTTATCATGTTTCATTTCAGATAAATTGATTTTCATCAAATAATGCTGAAAAAAAACAGCATCATACAATTGCATTTCCAGCAGAGCTGTTACTAAAATGTTCTCAAATCTGTAGCCCCGACACTAAATAAGATATAACTATTTGAACATGACAACTGCAAGTCTTGATTGGTGCCACTTTGATCTTGTTTTTACTCCTGTAAGTCACCTCCTGCAACCCTGAGGATCCAGATGGCAAGGAACAGCCCATAGTCATCCGTTCATCGGTCAAGTTTATGACCATCAGTGGCCGAATAAGCAGCCATGGGAAGGGAATGACATTAAGAGAACGAAAGTGAAACAGAATAAATGTCACATATCAAAATAAATCTGACCATAAATGGGTTTTAAATATATGGGAAGCTCCATTGAAATGTTTTTGTATATACATATCTTCCTTAAAAATGGATTAATGAATTTGGTGGTACAGTTAAATAGTCTTTTTAATGTGGATTAAAAACACTACTTAGTAATGGTAAAGTCTGTCAGAGAGTTTTCTGCAGCACTGGGATGACTTGTTCAAAATCAAGATGCCTAACTAATTAAGTTCCCTGAAATTACTAATAATTTCTACTTAGTTGCATGCACTAAGCACAGAATACAGTAGCACATGCACAATATACTCTGCTTCTGAAATTTGATTTCACTTAAGTTAAAAGATCCAAATTTCAGATGCTTCTGAAAACTGATTTAACTTAATGACATTGCACATTTAGGGCATAAAACTAAGGGTGAATATCTACCCCCTGGTGTTGCACTTCTTCAGGATATATTGACTGTGTTCAATATTAAGTGCTAAAGAAGACTGGAAATGCAAAAGAAATGTGAATAGATTGTTCCCAAGATCAATTTAGAAGCACAAGCTGTTGGAACACAAACAATTTGCATGACGTCTTTTGGGCATTAACTTTTATTTATTGATTGACTAAAAATCTATAACAGTTCATGGCTTCTAAAATATCTGAGGGCATTAGTGCTATTCTACATCAGCAAAAGACGGTACGCATTCCCGAAAGTGGATCTTCACCAAAACATCGAGTTGGCTGTATAAAAGAAAATAAACATTTTATGATCCCCATTTAAACATCTCCTATTGAAGGATGGATTTTATTCATAGCTTTTAGCCACAGTGAAAGCAAGCTGTATTCTCACAGGCTTATAATAAATACCTAGATTTAAAAGAAAAAGCACAGGAAAGAAGAGCTTTATAAAATAGTTTCATTCATCAAAATAAAACCCAAATTCATTCAGAAAATACTAAGTCTTTTGAAATATCTGCAATGAAAGTTCCTGGGAAACACACAAAGTTCAACTATCAACCTACTGTTCCCAATCTTTACCAACTCAGCTTTTATCAATGATGAACTTTTTTTGGAGATATTTATTGCTCTTTAAAAAAAAACTTTCTCACTAATCATTTTTCTTGTATCTTTTGTGGTTGCATGATCATTTACTGAACAAAAGAAACATGAAGGAATAAGACCAGGAATGTGCAACTTACTTAAATAGGTCACTAGTTCCTTGTTATTTAGAATGTAAGGAAAAATGTAAACTCACCACTGCTTTCAAGATTTTTCACAAACAGCACTTTAAATCAATTCTGATTCTTCAGTTATAAGAAACCCTTGTGCCATGAATATGGAATCGATGAATGACTAGAGCTGTGGCTCTATGAGATTTCACCATGTTGCTCTGTGACCAACTGAAGGGTGGGAGCAGTTTTGGTACAGTGTTGAAGACAATTTTACTACTGAACTTCTGTTTCCTTGCAGAAAATTTTTCAATCCTACAAGATATTTCCAAGAAGACCAGTAACCCACCATGTGGTGAGGCACAGGCACAAACATGTAGCCTACCACTCCATGGTTTAACAAGTCAACACTCTACTCTTCAAGCTCTACCCATGGTTTCTTGTACAGCTGAAATCCACTTTGTCCATAATTAAATCTAGTAGAATTGTTTTATACAAATATCACCACACCATATTTTGTTCTAAGTACTATAACAAATAGATATGGAATATAAAAACATAAGAAAACTAAACATACCCATGAAGAATACACACTGTTATAATAGTTAAAAAATCTGTTGATTTTCTTCTGAACAGAAGACACATGCCAACAACAGAAATGTTGATAGCAACACTATTTTTAGATGCATAAAGCATGAAACACCATGACAAGCCTATGAGCTACAATACCAAATGTATACACAGAGAGACATCTTAACGGTAGTCGGTGAAGCAATGTTCATGTCCAATCTTGCCAGGTGAGTACTATATTGTGAAATGATGCAGTTGAGTTAGGTTAAAATCAAATAAAAAGAACATTCACATACAAAATGCATTAAAATCCTTTTATAATTTGCATAGGTTTTCAGTATATTGAAAAATATACAATATTCCAATTCTGCACTGACACATACTTGCAAACAAGCTTTATTTTCAGACTGAGTTATTCACATCAACATAATACCCTAAAATACTCAATGAAACATAAATAACGTGGATATTTCAAAGTGAATTCCTTAAGAAACAAAACTTACAGAAGAAAAATTAATTCACACCTCTGCTACTTGTTTTAGAACATCAATTCTACTTAAATATTGAGGGATGGATTTGAAAATAATCAAAACTTTCAGGTAGTTTAATCAAGGGTGAAATTCAAGATATTTTAGTTAACTTTCACCAGGTTCAATAGGCACTATGTGACCCCGGTACTTCACCCCAAGTGACCATTGTTCATCTTTAACCTTTGATCAGTGAGCACTGCTGGGGAAGTCAAGGAATAGGGTATCTTGCTAACCTAACAAAGACATGTTTAGAGTAGATTAATATTAAGCAATCCAAGTCAGAAATCAAAGCGTATTATTAATTCCTCCCTAACCAAAAATCGTAAACCTAAGTTTAAAACTATCTAGCTGCCATCTCAACTGTGATACAATAACACAGAATCCAGATGGAATCTGGAACCAGCTAATTGGTGACAAAATTCACAAAACCACTTGCTGAAGCTCAAAATATAACAGTCAACTTCAACAAAATAATGGATTTGTTTTAATCCAAAAAATGAACATTTTACTACAAGAGCCTAACATTTTAATGTAAGCAGCTGTAAATTAAACAGTAGGAAACACCTTTCTCTCACCTTCAGTGCAGTACCTCCCCATATATCCTGTGCTCGAACAGTCACAGGTAACTTCCCCTTCGACCAAAGAGCAAATTCCACCATTTTCACATGGGTTTTCAGTGCAAATGCCTTCCTTGACCAGCTTCACCAACTGACTCCCCAACAGCACTGGTGTAGAGTCCCCATACTTCAAGTCTTCGATAAATCCCTTAAAAGGAGGTTTGCTTTGCACCATATTCAAAGTTAATGCAGATTTCCGAATATCCTGTGGGACGCCCCCTATGAACAAATCGCTTACAATCTTCATATACTGCCGTTGTGGCTTGACTTCGGCTGACTTTGTTTCTCCATCCAACACCAGAACTGTTCTCAGGTTATTGCGGGAAATCATGAGAAAGTGCCATTTGTCATCATTCACCAGCTTATCCATATCGATCTCAGTCTCAAAGCAATCAATGCTAAATTTAAGTTGAATTTTCCCCTCCACTATCATCAGCTGTACAAAATCACAGTATCCTCCATCATCGAAGTAGAGCAGCAGAGCACTAGAGAGTTCTGTTTTGAACTGGAAGCTTAAATCACTCCTGGTGCTTGCATCCCAACGTGTATAGCGGGTCCACAATCCTGGTGCTCCCGTAAATTCAATGCCCAGGCAAAGCCCCGCTAAAGAACTTAGTAATAGCACAACGCAGAAGGAATCCATGCTTATCATGTTGCTAGATGCACACAAATGCATAAAATCAGTGGAGTGTAGGGAGAGAATCAAATATAAAACTGCTCACAAAAAGTGCAGTTTGTCAGAGAGGATTAAATCCACGATGACAGAAACGCTCATTTGAGAGGTAATTTAAGTTTATGATGACAGCGTTGGTTAGGTCAAATCAAAGCCGTTCATCCAACAATGGCAGAACACAGGATAGTTTCTTGTTCCTGAGCCTTAATTGTAGTCAGCCCACATCAGTTCATTCATAGGAAGCTTCTGATGAGAGATGATGAGAAATTGTGAATGTGCTGAAGTCTTCAGTAGGTGGCTGGCAATAACAAGAAAACTGGGATTTCAGTCAGACCTCAAGCTGTCAAGACTAATTCTGCCATCTACAGTGAAGAGGCACAATTTTGCCTGTGATTTTTATTTTATCAGGAGTTCACAGATTAATCCTTACATCAATTTTTGCATGTCGCAGCCAGAATCCAGAGATGCCACATGATGCTGGGATATATTTGCAGTTGCCACTGCCTCAAAAGAAGCCACAATGAATTGAATCTTGCCTCACAACCTGTAAATAAAATTAAAAATGTCATTAAAAATCATAAAGACTATTTTCTACATTAATCACTTTTCCTCAGACTGTGTACAGATTATGCTTTAATACCCCAATCTTAATAAACAGCAAATTTTTCGAGGATTAGCGAATTTATTCTGTTGTGAACTCATTAGAATAGTATAATCTGCACAAATACATAACTCTTATCAGAATCCTCTCTGGACACCAAAAATTACAATGCATTAATATTGACCCAATAGGTCACATTCTGGTCCGAAACATTCATGAAAAGAATTCAAAACCCAGACAGAAATGGGTTTTGAATACGTGTAAATGGTTGGAGATATTTGTTTTTATCAAATACTGAAAAATGTCCTCAGCCAAAGATTTCTTAAGAACAAGAAAGTGGATTTGTAATTATATTTATTCTAAGCTTGATTCTCCTGCCACAATTAAGATATATTCCATTTGTTTGCAACAACAACTTGCACTTACATAAAATTATACGGCATTGAGAGAAGCCCATTGTGCCTATGATGACTCCTTGAAATTGCAACCGACAGGCCCAACTCCACCATTCATTCCTCATGGACTTGCAAAATGCTTTTTTTTAAGCATATGTTTAATTCCCTTTTGAAAATTACTACTGCAACTGTTTTCACTGTCCAGTCGAATGCACAAGTCCAAGACTTACTGCGTAACAGATGGTGCAGCATTTGTCAATACATTCCATTGCTGGAATCCACGTGGAGCCCAGTCTTGCTGGAATTCTGCAGCTTTATACAGGGTAATGCCACTCAGATCCTATGCCAGGTGAAACATGGTTTAGGATATTAATCCTTGAGATTTCAAAGGGGATTCTATGCCTGAGGAATAGGAGGTAAAGGAGAAGTAGTTTTTAAAATTATTCTACATTAGTTCAGTGTTTATATTTACTTACAAGTATTTCTGTATTTTAATTAACATTAGTTTTTAAATCATTTACTTGTAGGCCACGTGGACAATGCTGTCTGAAACCCAGTCACCTCAGAGACCTTGCCCCTTCATCTTGAACTACCTTTCCATCCAGCCCAGGTGAGAATAGGCACGTGGGGACTGTGGGTTCTGACTCCAGTGGTAAACCATGTCCAGCAAGATCTTCCTCAATAATTTTCAGCACCCTTTTAAATCTTCCCTTACTCTTCTTGGCTCAAAATAAAATGTGATGACTTCTATAGTCCCTCCTCATAACTGAAAGTCCTCATTACTACTGCAGTAATATAGCATAGCCTCATAAAATGCTTCAACAGTTTTTTCAAGGTGCCTGAAGATAAAACATCTGAAGGCATTTCACAAGAGAGTAATTAAATGGACTGATGCTGAGGTGAATAAATAAACTTCAGGACTGAAGTGTAATTAAAGAGAGCAGTTTTTAGGGGTATCTTAAAAGGGGGGGGTAAAGATAGAATCCTCTTAAGGCCCTCATGCTGACTGTAATGGCTAATGACCTTCATCCCATTTGCTTGCCTTTCCTATCTGTAGTGTGAAAGGTCATAGCTGTCATGTGAAGCGTGAAAGGTCGTGGCTGTCATGTGACAGTGACAGCATTGCTCATCAGGTCGGAAGTGACACCACTGTCAATCAGGGTTTGGCTCTACCCCTGCCCCTCTGGGCACACCTAACCATTGGCTTTTGTAAAACACCTTTGCACTTGGCCCCGAGCAATTGGCTTGTGAATCACCTGGGCTGGCTCCACCCCCAGCCCTTCAGCAATATAAAAAGTGCCACATGTTAGCTTGCTGCCTCTTTGTCTCTGAGGATGTTAAGGTAAGCTGTGCACTACCTAAGGGTAATTAGTTAAGGATTCCTGGGACCAAAGAGCTGATGCTTGCACTGAGTCAAGGAGAGTGGCAGGGGTCATATTGTTTCTTCCTTGATTTGTTTGTAGCCAGTTTGTTTTGTGTGTGTGCGCACATCTCGCCCTGTTGTGATTTCCACCATGTTTTGTGATCACCTGTGTGTGCGTGTGAGTTTGCATCCGTTCCTGTTCATTCTGTTCCTGCGTTTGTCTTTGTGAATAAATCATTTTTAAAATTCCAAAGACTGTGTCCAGAGTCCTCTACTTTTAAGATCTCAAAGAACCTTTCCTCACAACATTATCCTAGTACCTGCCCAAATCCCTTTTAAACTTTATAGTATCTGCCTCTACTGTCTCTTCTGGCAGCTCATTCCAAATAACTACCACCCTTTGTGAAGAAAAACCCACCCCTCAGATCTTTTTTCCCCTCTCACTTTAAACCTGCATCCTTGAGTTCCAGACTCCCCTGCACTGGGAAGAAGACTCTGGCTAATGATCCTATCTATGCCCCTCATAATCTTACAAACCTCTACAAGGTCATCTCTCAGCCTCCAATGTTCCCAGCCTATCCAATCTCTCCTTACAACTACGGTTGTAGAGATTTAAAGGAAGAAATTATTCTGGTTGCTAAACTCAAAAATTATGGAAGTTCCCCAAGATTCCTCGCACAAATATACTCCGGAAATGGTCAAGAATATGTCTGTAGAATTAATTAATATATTTTCATGAACATTATCTTGTTGCAGAATAACTGAATCATGTTTTAAAAAAATGAATTTAAAGGGCATTCTCGAAGGACTTTTTCATATATGATGCCATAGATCTGTACGTAAATGGGAAGATTTCAAAGTCTGCAATGCCATGAAATTCTGAAATACTGCCAATAGGAAAATGGATGATAATGACTTTCACAGGACAAACAAACTGGTGAAATAAGCAGACATGATGCCAGATGAAAGTTAATGCAGAGGACTGTTTCATGTTGCTAGGAAAATGAAGAGAAGCATTCTAATCCAATTATAATGACTTACAAGAAAAGAAAGGTGCAAGAAGAGAGGGCCCTATTTGCACAAGTTTTTGTAAGTGGTGTATGGGATCCTTGACTTTATAAATACAGGCTTGAGTACAAAAGCACCAAAGTCATTCCAAGCCTTTAATGAAATATGATAAGAGCCCAGATGGAGAATGGTTTGACTTCAAATAGCATGTTAAGGTGCTGAGGAGATTTACTGGAATAGTACCGGAGATGAATGAGTTTAGTTACATTGCAACTTCTCCTTGCAGCAGGGGAGAATAAAGGGACATTGTATGGAGGTCTTTAATATGATGAAAGGTTTTCATAGAGTTTTTACATAATTGTCAACAATCAGGGACATAAGTTTTAGGTATTTGGGAAAAGAATAAGCAGCAACTTCAGGAATAACAATTTACATGGGAAGTTGTTGAGATCCAAATGCATTGCATTAAAGGCAATAGAAGCAGATTTGATAATAACTTTTAAAAAAGAATTGAAAATATACCAGAAGGGAAAATTAAATTAAATTTTTTAAAAATTTTATTTATAGCGTGGTAACAGGCCCTTCCGGCCCAATGAGTCCGCGCCGCCCATTTTAAACCCAAATTAACCCACCCGTACGTCTTTGCAATGTGGGAGGAAACGGAGCACCCAGAGGAAACCCACACAGACACAGGAGAACGTACAAACTCCTTACAGACAGCGACGGGAATCGAACCGCGATCACTGGTGCTGTAATAGTGTCGCACTAACCACTACGCTACTGTACAAAGTTATGAGGAAAAAGTCGGGGAGTGATGCCATTTAGATAGTTCTTCAAAAGAGCCATTACAGAGATGATGTAATCCCAATAAAACACCCATGTCCATGTCACATACATTTGATCAACTGTGCATTTACAATGACCTGCATTTATTACAAATGTTCAACATTTGCAGTTGTTTTGTCTGTTCATTTGTTTCGCATCTCTGCTCTTTTCTCATTTTACAATAAAATTTATTTTGAAATAACCTTGCATTTCAAAGATGAATGTCCAAGGAACTAACGGACATAATTAAGGACTATATATGGTAATCACACTCATACCCCTCTAGAGAATATTAAGTACATAATCTACATTAAATCAGGTCCATCAAGAGAGTGAGACTGACTACAGTCACTATGTTCTAAAATAATATAATTTTGCAAAGCAAGAATTCCAGCTGTTTTCTTTTAACTTCATTTTAAAAGAAATTTAATGATAAAATCTAATTGAAAGTTAACAATAGCTTTACTACATATTCTAGGTTTCTCAAATCATCAACCATCTGCTTTAAAAATTACTTTCATTTTAAAGGAAAGACACAATCATCATTAATTATTAAAGCCATCCATTTATCTCAAGCCAATGAAGGGTTATGTGCTCTATTTCAGGCTTGACACAACCAATAAAAAAAAGTTTACATGGAATTGCATAGCCAAAGCAACACATCGGGTATGGTAGCATAATAGTTATGTTGCTGAACCAATAATCCAGAGGATGGGACAAATGACCGTAATATCAGAGCTTAATCCCCAGATAGCAGCTGGAGAATTTAACTTCAGTTAATTAAATAAATTTGGAATAAAAGAAGCCACAATTATTAATGATGCCATCTAGTTCACTAATGTTAAAAATCTATTTGGTTGATTATGTCCTTTGGAGAAGAAAATTAGATGTCCTTAAATGTGACTTCAGATCCACAAAAAAACGTAATTAAAATGGAAAATAATGACTTTCAGAGAGCAAATAAACTGGTGAAATAAGCAGGCAACATGCCAGTTGAAAGGTAACATTAAATGCTCTGGAATAGTTGTGGCCCTATAATAGTTGAAGGATGGCAGCATAAAGGAGAATCACAGACAAATAAGTGTGCAAGCAGAAACTCCAACCTAAAGTTAAAATATTAATGATAATTATACTCTCAACTGCCTGAAGGGAAATATATGGAATGGGGCATAACCCATCAAGTGGTCTCTACTAACTAAGATAAAAGGGCTAAAGCCACATTTTACTGGTCTCATCAATTTCTAGGTGGGTGGGTCAGGTTAAAATTGTACCCAGCTGCAGTATTCAGTTTATCCAATGCCCTGGCCAACACCTCTCTAAAGCCATCATAAGTAGATCAATTTCATGTTGCTCTCAGAGCTTTTGTGGTACCATACTGACCGTAAAATGGCAAATATGTATGCATACATTGCAGTCACATCAATTGAAAGAGATTCATTATATCAAAGACTGGAACATGAATTGCAATTTTGCATTTCCCAAGTCTTTGCATCCAAGTAAGCAAGTATGTAGAATGCCAAGACATATAATTTTAGAAAGCATAACTCTCTGATGACAGATTAGTTTTGCAAACAAATTCCTGGCAGGAAGAGGCACTTAACAAAAAGCCTCACAATCAATTACTTCGAGATGGAATGCCATTGGTATTACAGACAAATAACTATAACAACATCCCACAAACTGCATGGATAAATGGCTTAGCTATGGTTAGAACTCATAGCTAAATCAGAGTGACAGGAAGAACTCTCCACCTTTTTTTGAATAACACCATGGGAATTTTCTGAGACATGGGAACAAATTTTACATCTCAACTGAAGAATGGCACTTCCATTAATGCAAAAGTTCCTCAGTACAATGAAGAAGTGTTTGATCCGACGTCCACTCACTGACCCCTCTCTACAATTTCAGGAAAGACCTTACTAACTTCCTGATTCGTTACTGTTCATGCAAATTCATTACCTAGCTCGAGACTCAGCATTTTAACAATTAAATGTGAGCCAGTAATTTTCCACATTTCTCAATTATACTGCAGATACACTGGTACTTTGTTTCGCACTCAGGATGCATTTCCAAGAAACAAGAGCGCTAATGGAATCACTGCAAAAGGACATCATTTTAACATTATATATTGAGAGACGCATTACTAACAGGTGACGCTGCTTCATTGGTAACCTGGCAAGAACTCCTGCCCTCTTCCGCACAGCAGCACACACACAGAAGATTTCTTTTAAAAGTGCAGCGGGGTATGTACTTGTAGGTATTAAGGCTAGAGGACCAAGAGTGCTATAATGAATCAGCACTCTACTGATTCCAATTTCAAACAACAGCCTTATCTTCTTCACATCAAAATCATGGCACACAACTATTTAACTATCCAAAATAGCATCTAAAACACAAACAAAGAAAAGCTTTATCACCGAGAAAACTGCTTCAGTTCCCTACATGGGAGAAAACAGGGTGTACTGAGCAAGCAGGAACTGAAAACAAACAAAACTGTCCAGTATTGCTCAACGAGGCTGATACCATCTGCTGTGCATCACCTGGCAGTTGCAGCACCCAATAAGCAAACTAATAATATAAGTATAAGCTTTTTCAAAAAAGTGACTGCTCACAATCGGGACATTTTTTATGTAATAGACTCTAATCATTCAATGATATTTTTATCTTTTACTGTTTGTTTTTATTTGAATACCATATTTGCACATAATCTGGAATTTTAATGATGTCAAGATTGTCAGCAGGCTTTATTATTACTCTAAAACTAACAGGAACTTCTGGCAAATTCAAATAAAGTTGAATGTAGAATTCCAGATGTTGCTGTCAGAATGCTGATGCAGTCTTCACAGATGCACTCAACATGGACTCACTGATTTAATGTGAACTTCATCTTTATTCTCAGTGTTAGAAACACCCAAGATTTTCATCAATATTGAACTAGATGTAACCTAGTTTATACATACTACAACAAATTTACTGCTGAATAACCTCTCTGACCCAGAACAATCTAGTCTTACAAGACCCTTCGTCAGAATGAAGTCAAAAGGTTTTCGACCTAAAACATTAGCTCTCTTTCTTTTCCAACAGATGCAGACTGACCTGCTAAGTATTTCTAACATATACTATCTTCATTAATTTTTTTCATGCTTTCTGGTTTGCTGATGTAAGAGTTTGATCTGATTGGCTGGTCACAGAACAAGATGATATAACCATTTCCAATCATGTATCCTCATATTACATTTCTGATAATTTGGGCATGACCAAAATCTTGACTAACAAGCTTGATTAACATTTAAGGGAGGTGGGAGGGAACAATGGATGGCACAGTTGAAAGAAAATTTGGGGCATATTGCAAAGAGAAGTTGTTTACTGTTGAAATCACGAAGCTGGAGAGGGAGAACAACATAAATAATTCAGGTTATTCAAATTATAGAAGCAATTTGTTAATTGCCAGAAGTAGACAACTATTACAATAATAACCCAGCTGCCAAGCACTGTCAGATCGAGTACACTCCTTCAATATAGTCTCTGATGTCCCCTCATCAACATTATCAGCATTCAACACTGAAACAAAGATGTAGAACAGCAGAGGGATCAGTGGATCGAGGCAGGTGCCATAGAATTAAATAGAACCAATTTCCATCACCCATACTGCTGTAATCTTGACATCAAAATATCACTTGGCAGGTAAGGTGGGAGGAGTGTGGGGGCTTAAAGCAGAAGAAAATACTGCAGAAAGAGTCAACTTCAAGCCAAATTCCATGCTGTTCTCACAGACAGAAAAGGTAAGCACTCGAGCACACTGATCTCCCTTTCCAGTTGCACTATGCCAAGGTAGGAAGATCAGAGCAAGATATGCCAACAAAGAAATCAATGGAAATAAAAAAAACCTTTCTGCCTTTTACTAATGGTGAATGTTGATATGAACAATTTAAAATAATCTGCAATCCTAAAATCAGAATCAGATTATCACTGACATAAAACGTGAAATTTGTTGTTTTGTGGCAGCAGTGCAAAGACATCAAAATCTATAAATTACAAAAATAACTAATTAGTGGAACAAAAAAAGTAGTGAGGTAGTGTTCATGGGTTCATGGATCGTTCAGAAATCTGATGGCGGAGCAGAAGAAGCATTCCTGAATCATTGAGTGTGGGTCTTCAGGCTCCTGTACCTCCTCCCTGATGGTAGTAACGAGAAATTGGCATGTTCCAGATGGGTAGGGTCCTTAATGACGGATACCGCCTTCTTGAGGCACCACCTGTTGAAGATGTCCTCAGTGGTGGGGAGGGTTGTGCTGATGAAGGAGCTGGCTGAGTCTATAGTCCTCTGCGGCCTCTTGTGATCCTGTGCATTGGAGGTTCCATATCAAGCTGTGATGCAACCAGTCAGAATGCTCTCCACCATACATCTATAGAAATTTGTAAGAGTCTTTGGTGACATACCAAGTCTCCTCAAGCTGCTATTGAAGTAGAGACGCTGGCGTGCCTTCTTCGTGATTGGATCAGTGTGTTGGGCCCAGGATAGATCATCTGTGACGTTGATGCCCAGGAACGTGAAGCTGCTCACCCTTTCCACCACTGAATGAAATAAATTGGAATGGAAAGATTGTGCACTTGACTGAGCAGGCAGGAACATACAGTGTGCAGGCAGTAAAAATGGGATATACTTATCACATTTACATACTCCAGACTTGTAGCAGCAATATCACTGGACAAAAACGTTTCTGAATATTATAGCAACTCATTCTATAAATAGGTAAATGTATTTGTACAATTAATGAAATACAAAACTTGTGCCCATGGTAGAAAACCCAAAAACACAAATCTTCAATTTTCAAATCACCTTTCACAATTTACTGTCATATGCACTGGGGGACTCGGTATTTATGAGGAAAAGTGCAAATGGAAATGTAATATGTATTCAGAACCTTGGGTTATGCTGTATCTCAAACATGAATAGCAGTTTACCTATCCCAGTAAATAATACCATGCAACTAAATTATGTGAAATATAATGCAAGCCTTTTACCACCTGCTTGGCATTGTTAATTTAATGCACACTGCTATTAAGTTTTATGTTTTGGTAATGGATAGCCCATCCAATATACAACTACTAATGTTACATGGATCCAGATTATTAAGGCTCCAGCTGGTATCTGTTATTGTCTCGAAACCATCGTGTTATAAAGGAACACGAGCAAACCCCACACTATGAGAAAAGGCTATTGGTTCTATACACAGATTCAGTTAATGTGTCTTTATCTGAAATAATAAGACAAAACATGCCAATAAAGCTTTACATTAATGGTAGCAATTAAAGTTGTACCTCTGCCAAGTCAAAGAACAGGCAGCTAAAACCACTAGGAAGGGGGAAATTATATTGATGATCATTCTTTGTTATATAACCCACTGCTTTGAGACATGCTGTGCATTAGTCAAGGCACTGCCAGGCTGTAATGTCATCAAAGGAACTGGATAAGCTTACTATCATTGCTTCTTCATTATTGAACAGTTTAGTATACCCGTACCATAGTCACAGAAGAATCAACACTTTTCACAATATAAATTACTACTGCACTTACATATATTTAAACAGCACTTTTCACAACCTCAGTACCTTCAAAAGCATTTCACAGCAAGCTAAATACTAGCTTGAAGTGCAGTGTCTTTGTAATGTTGGGAAATGTGGCAGATAATTTGCTCATAGCAAGTTTGACAAACAGCAAAGTGATACTGTCCAGATGTTTCTTTAAGATATTAGTTGAGGAATAAATGTTGGACAGGGCACAAAAAATAGCCCTGCTCTTCAACTCTTAAGCCTAAACTCCTAAACTATAACCTTGCTGCTGTTTCACCATAGAAACTCCAACTAAAGATTTTGTTACAATAATTCAGAATAATTTATAAATAGGCTATTCAACCCATCACATGTGCTAGTGATCAACATTCCAAAGAAGAACTAGGAATACTTCTGATTCCACTTAAGATTCTATTTCTAACCTCTTGATTCTTTATGTGTTTTGCATGACAGTTCCTTGAAGACCTGTATAGTTAGAAAAAAAATCTAGCTGCAGTATCTCAGAAAGTCAAATGAAAATGTCTGCTTCTGGTTTAAGGGTTGTCTTGAGATTAAGGACAATTAATCAATCTGGCACAACAATACTAAAATACACCCACTACATAATTAAAAATGAAATAGAGTAGCACAGGGTCTACAGTAGAGAAACACCCTATTTGGCCCAAGTGGTCCTCGCTTATGCTCCACACAAGCCTCCTATTATTTAACCCTATTGGATATCCTATTTTCTCTCTCATGTATTTCTCAAGCATCTAAGCTTCAATTACTCCATTTATTCCAGTTCTACATTCAAACCAATGTCCAGATAAAAATAATTTCTCCTGGATTTATTTTCTATCTTGTAACTCACAATTTTGGTCTTCCTCAGCAAATGAAAACACCTTCTCAAATATAATGTTAATGTCTGACTTCAGATAATTATTACTATAACTGTTCAATGAAATAAAAGTTATTTGTTAACATACTCATGTAATCATCACGGCACAGGAGGCTACCAAACAGCCCACTGTGTTTCTGCCAGCTCTAGAGGAGCTATCACATCAGTACTATTCCACTGCTCTTCCCCTGTGGCTCTGCAACCGTTCTCTTTTAAGTACCTATGCCATTCTTTTTGAAGATGCTGATTAGTGACTTCCATGTCATAACAACTCTGGAACAAAAAAAAATTCCTCACATCCCACATACGTATAACTTTGCCCAAAATTGTAAGTTCACTTTACCTAGTGTTTGAACCAGTTGCTAATGGGAACAACTTCTCTCTATTTACTCTACCCAGACCATTTGTGATCTTGTGTACTTCTATAAAACCTTTGAACCTTCTTTGCTCTATGGAGAACAAACCCAGCTTCTCATCTAATCCTAAAACTGAAATCCCTCATCCTTGGGACCATTCTAGTTTATCTTTCCTGGACCTCTCTAGGACAGGAGTAATTTCTAATTCTCTATGTCTGTACATTTCATGAGACCTTTAAATTTGGTGCTCGGTATTTAATACTTCATCCAAGGCTACTTAAAATGTCCGCAGTACACTAATGGAAAAGAAGACTTCAACAGTAATTTGAGAAGAATCGTCTGGAATAAATATTATGGATCGTTGCTAATAATGAGTTTGTCTTCAGTGATTACACACTTCAATGCTACGATCACCATTCCACTGTTGATTGCAGTTCTTAATGAATTTTTATTCAGAATGGTTTCTGTTTCTGTAACAAAACACCAACTGATACATGGTTTCAGACAATGCAAATATATGCAGTGATAATACAATTAATCAAAGTGTATTGATGTTTTGAGAGCTGCTCCTCACACCACATAAAACCAAGATTAAAACATTTAGGACAAAAAGACTAAATAGTTGTTCATTGCCCATATTCACACCACTGAACAAGAAAAAAATAAGGTCTGATATATTCTCAAGTGCTCAAAATCCAATCTACATATAAATGGCTGAATATAGTGCCTTCTCTATTGAGCCTCATAATGGACTATGGACAAAATATAAAAGACATTGATGATTATTTTAATGTATTACATGATCTGTAAGAATTTCAGCATATTGAAGATAGTGTAAATTTTATTTTGGAGTCAATCCTCAAGTTCAGGCTTTCAGCAAAATTTGAGGTTACAAATCAGTATGCATTGCCCCCATTTTTCAAGTACAAATCTGGTGCAAAGTATAGCAATTGAGCGGTGAGATGATAAGTTTAAGTTTACAGAGTCACTTCTATTGAAAGATGCAAGGTATTTGCTGAAAGCTGGCTTAATGTTCCCTTAATATCACAAAATTGTTATGGCATAGGAAGTGACTTAGAGCAATCAGTCTCACTTCCCAACAACCCTGCAAACTTTCCCTAAAGTGTCCATCCAATTCTTTTTGAAAGGGATATCAGAGTCAGAGCAGGATGGAGAACTGAAGTGACAGGAAACTGGAAGCTCAGGAGTCACCTCTGCAGATTAAATAAAGGTGCTCCTTATAGCGATCACCCAATCTACAATTGGCTTCCCGAATGTAGAGACTGCATTGTGAGCACCAAATGAGGTGTAATAAACATACAAATTAGATGCAGGAGTAGGCCACTTGGCTCTCTGAGTTGCGATTACAATCAAATGAGATTATTAATTTGATTGTATTCTCAACTCAGCATTCCTGGTTACCTGTGGTAACTTTTCATACCGTAGTTTATCAGAAAGCTATCTACCTCTGCCTCAAAAATATACAAAATTATGCCTCCACTGCCCTTTGGAGGGAGTTCCAAAGACTCTCAAATTCTGTCTTAAATGGGCAACGTCCTATTTTTAATGACCCCTAGATATAGTTTCTCCCACAAGAGAAAAGATTCTCTCCAAATCCGCCCCATCAAGGTCCCTCGATATTTTATATGTTTCAATCAAGTCCCCTCTTGCTTTTCTAAACTCCAGTGGTTACAAGCCAAGCCTGTACAAATTTTCCTTATAAGAAAACATCCTCTGAACTGCTTACAAAGCATTAACATCTTTCCTTAAATCAGGAAACTAATATACATAGTACTCCAGGTATGGTCTTGCCAATTCCCTATATAATTGAAACATTACCTCCATATTTTTGCAGTCAATTCCCCTTGGAGCAAAAAATTGCAGATGCTTGAAATCTGAAACAAAAGCAGAAAGTGTGGAAATTCTCAGTCGGTCAGGCAGTTAGTGGGGGAAAGAAACAGAGTTGTTGTTTCAGGTCAAGGACCTTACACTGAAGATGTCAAGATAGCAACTACTTTCAAAATTATCCAGTGGAGACACACAAAAAAAACAAATAGACACAAGAGTAGTATAGCCACATCATGGAGAGAAGGGAAAAAAAGGAGGTGGGGGTGGGCAGCATGAAGTACATTGTAACCAGGTTTTAACCAACATTGTCACCAAATTGAGCAAACAATTTGATCAATTTTGGTCTGCAACATACCACAGGCATTCCCTGTTCTCTCTACCTCTCCCCACCTCTACATTATTGTACCTTCAAATCTTCCAGTTCCGACGAAGGGCCCTTGACCCAAAATGCCAACTCTGTTTCTCTCCCCACTGGTACTGCCTGACCTCCTGAATGACAACATTGTTTGCTTTCCTAATTACTTACAGAACTTACTGGCCTTCTGAGAATCATCCATAATAACACTCAGATCCATTTACATTTCAGAACATTGCAATCTCTCAGCATTTAGATAATATGCTTCCTTTTTATTTTACCTTAGAAAATGGACGATTTCACATTTCCCACATCACATCCCTATTGTCAGATCACTGCCCACCCCTCACTCCTCCACTAATGCAATCTATATCACTTTGGCCTCTTCACAAAAGAAACAAGTACCAGTAAACCAATTCAGACGAAGGGTCTTTAACCGGAAACAACAACTCGGTTTATTTTTCCACAGATGCTGCCTGAACTGCTTAATGTTTCCATCATTTATTTTCATTAGAAAAAAGTCACTGCTTTACATGAAAAGAGCTTTTGGGATCTTGGATGTGGGAAGGGAAGGTAAAAGACAGGTACCATGAGAAGTGGAGTTGATATTGGTAGAGAAGAAATGGAAGAGTGAATAGGGAGTGCAAGGGTAAGAGAAAAGGAGGAGAGAGGGCCAAGCAGTTCCCCTCGATCATCACTCTCCCTCTGGCTGAGCTTGATCACATATTGAATAATTTCTCCTTTAACTCCACTCATTTATTCCAAATAAAAGATGTAGCTAAGGGAACCTGCATAGGTCCAAGCTGTATAGAAAACCTCCATTCAGTTTTCAGAAGTGACCGAAAGCTTCCAGTTGCCCGACACTTCTGTTATCCACCCCATTTCCACTCTTACCTCTGTATTTGGCAACTTATGATGTAGATACCTGTTGGCACATAAAATTAATTCTCAATCCAAATTCAACCTGATCATAGCCAAGAGGGTGAATCCACGAAAGGCATCTGGTCCAGACAGCGTACCTGGCCAAGTACTAAAAATTGGTGTTGACCAAGCGGCTGAAGTACTTACAGACATATTCAACCTCTTGCTTTTGTGGTCTGAGGTTCCCACCTCTTCAAAAAGGCATCCATTTTACTGGTGCCCAAGAAGAGCATAGTGACCTGCCTCAATGACTACCGTCCAGTCACACTAACATCAACCATAATGAAGTGCTTTGAGGGGTTGATTATGGCACAAATGAGCTCTTGCCTCAGAGATGACCTGGATCCATTCCAATTTGCCTGCTGCCACAACAGATCAACAACAGATGCAACTTCTCTGGCTCTTCACTCTGCTCTGGACCATCTAGACAACAGGAACTCATACATCATGCTGCTGTTCATCAACTACAGCTCAGCGTTCAACACAATCATCCCATCCAAATTTATCAACAAGCTTCAAGACATGGGCCTCTGTACCTCCCTCTGCAACTGGATTATCGACTTCCTCATCAGCAGACCTCAATCAGTGAGGATCGGTAACAACATCTCCTCCTTGCTGATCAACACAAGTGCACAATCAACAAGGCTGTGTGCTTAGCCCTCTGCTTTACTCTCTTTACACACATGACTGTGTGGCTAAGCACAGCTCTAATGCCATCTTCAAATTTGCCAACAACACTACTGTTGTTGGACCAATCACAGGTGGCAATGAATCAGCTTACCAGAGTGAGATAAGCGGTACCACAACAACCTCTCTCTCAACATCAGCAAATCTAAAGAGCTGATTGTTGACTACAGGAAGCGGAAGGAGGGTAACGTGCGCTAGTCTACATTGGGGGATCAGTGGTAGAGAGAGTCAGCAGCTTTAAATTCGCAGACATTAACATATCGGATGACCTGTCAGGGGCCCAGCACTTAGGTACAATCATAAGGAAAGCGCACCAGCGTCTTTACTTTATGAGGAGGTTAAGGAGGTTCGGCTTGTCACCGAACACTCTAACAAACTTCTATAGATGTACTGTTTAAAGTATCCTGACTGGTTGCATCATGGTCTGGGAGGGCAATTCAAATGCGCAGGAATGCAAGAAGCTGCAGAGTGGTGGACTCTCCCCAATACATCACTGGCACATCCCTCCCCACCATTGGTAGTATCAACAGGAGTTGCTGCCTCAAGAAGGCAACATCCATCATCAAAGATCCCCACCATCCAGGCCACCTTTTCACAGCTACCATTGGGCAGGAGGTACAGAAGCCTGAATTCCCACATCGCCAGGTTCAAGAACAGCTATTTCCCTTCAACCATTTGTTTCTTGAACCAACCGGCAAAACCCTAATCACCACTGCAGTTTAGCTACTCTGATCACTTTGCACTAAAACGGACTTCGTTTATTTTTGTTCTAATTGTGTTTTTTTCTGGTAAAAATTGTGTATATTTTATGTTTAATTTATGTTTTTCTTGTCAACGCTGCTTATATTATTCTATGTTCCTGTGATACTGCTGCAAGTAAGCTTTATATTGCACCTGTGCATACATGTATTTGTGCATATGGCAGTGAACTCGACTTTGACTTTGATAATCTGAACCGACTTATGCAGAAGCCCTTAAGCTTTTTTCCTTAGCCAGCTGGGAAACATTTCCAGAATATCATATCTGGACACTAACATGGAGTCATACTTGACATCTACACACAAATCAGGCCCTCCAAGCTCAAATTAAGTCCCTCATCTGCCCCATGGAATGACACTGAGGTAAATTTGAAGCTGACCTTCAGTAAGGTCTTCCCAAATCCTGGGCAACACTTCCTATCCACTTCTTTGCCAAGTGGCTGGAGCTGCAGTTGGACTCACTCAGGAGCATCCATGATGCTGACAGCCTCACAGCTAAGAGCTTTAGTGAGGTGGTCACTCCTAAGGAGCAGGCGGCAGGTAGCTGGTTGACCACCAAGAGGGGTAGAAGGGATAGGCAGAGAGTGCAGGAATCCCCTGAGGCCATTCCCCTCAATAACACATTTTGGATACTATTGAAAAGATATCCTGTAGGAGGAGAGCATCAGCATCAGCCAGGTCTGTGGCACCACTACTGCCTCTGATGCACGGCAGAGGAGGGCGAAGCCAGAGAGAGCTATAGAGATTCAATAGTTAGGGGCACAGACAGGAGATTCTGTGGCTGCAAACAAGATGGTACGTTGCCTTCTGGGTGCCAGGATCAAGGATGTCTCTGAGCGGTTGCAGAAAATTCTCAAGGGAAAAGGGTGAGCAGCCAGAGGTCATTGTACATGTTGGTTCCAATGACAGAGGTCAAAAGAGGGATGAGGTCCTGCATAGTGAATGTAGGGAGTTAGGCAGGAAGTTAAAAGCAGGACTTCAAGGGTAGTAATCTCTGGATTACTACCAGTGCCAAGTGCTAGTGAGAGTAGGACCAGGAGGATAGGCTAGATGAATGCTGAGAAGCTGATGCAGAGGGCAGGGATTAAGATTTTTGTACTATTGCGATCTGGGATAGAGGGGGCCTGTACAATAGGGACTAGAGGCGGACCAATATCCTGGCAGAGAGATTTGCTGGAGCTATTCGGGAGGGTTTAAATTAATCTGGCAGAGAGGTGGGACCTAAAATAGTAGTGAAGCAGATGAGAAGGTTGAGGCCAATACAGTAGTTAAATAGAGCAAGTTCAGTAGTCAAAACAGGCGGGAGCATGCAAGGGAGTAAGAGAAGATAGATAGATAGATTAAACTGCATTTATTTCAATGCAAGAGGCCTGACAGGTTAGGCAGTTGAACTCAGGACATGGATGGGTACATGGGACTGGCATATTATATCTATTACATAAACATGGTTGAGAGGGACAGGACTGGGAAGACTGTTCCAAGGTACAGATGCTATAGGAAGGATGGAGGTGGAAGTACGGGAGGAGTGGGAGTTGCATTTATGATTAGGGAGAACATCACAGCAGTACTTAGACAGAATATTCCTGGGGGATCATCCAATGAGGCTAAATAGATGGAACTGAAAAATAAGAAAGGGGTGATCACTTTGATGGGACTGTACTATAGGTCCCCCAGTAGTCAGTGGGAATTAGAGCAGCAAAGGGAGATCACAGACAGCTTTAAGAATAATATGGTTATAGTAGCAGGGGATTTCAACTTTCCAAACATTGGCTGGGACTGCCATAGTGTTAAGGGCTTGGATGGTGAGGAACTTACAAAGTGTGTTCAGAAAAAAATTCTCAATCAATATGTAGAGAGATTTTACTAGAGAAGGGGCAAATGCATCTCCTCTTGGGAAATAAGCTAGAACAAGTGTCAGTGGAGGAGCACTTTGGGACCAGTGACCGTAATTCTATTAGTTTTAAAATAGTCTTGGAAAAAGATAGGACTGGTCCACAAGTTAAAGTCCTAAATTGGAGCAAGGCCAATTTTGCAGGGATCAGTGCTGGGTCCACTTCAGTTTGTCAATAATATTAACAATTTGGATCAGAATATAGGTAACGTGGTTAGTAAGTTTGCGGATGACACTAAAATTAGTGATACAGTGGACAATGAATAAGGTTACCTAAGGTTACAATGGGATCTTGATCAACTGGGCCAGTGAACCAAGGAATGGCAGATGGAGTGTAATTCAGATAAATGTGAGGTGTTGCACTTTGGTAAGACAAACTCAGGCAGGACTTACGCAGTGAATGACACAGCCTTGAGAAGTGTTGTAGAACAAAGAGACCTCGAGGTGCAGGTACATAGTTCCTTGAAAGTGGTGACACAGGTAGACAGGGTGGTGAAGAAGGCCTATGGCACATTTGCCTTCATTGGTCAGGATGATGAGTACAGGAGTTGGGCCATCTTGTTACAGCTCTACAAGATGTTGGTAAGGACAAATTTGAAGTTCTGCTTACAGTTCTTGTCACCCTGCTATAAGAAGGATGTCATTCAACCAGAAAGGGTGTATAAAAGATTTACAATGATGCTATCAGGACTGGAGGATTTGAGTTAACAGGAAAGCTGGCAAGGCTAGGAATTTTTTCCATGGGGGGTAGAAGGCTGAGGGGTAACCTTTAACAGGTTTATAAAATCATGACGGGCATAGATAAGGTGAACCACCACAGTCCTTTCCACAGCATAGGGGAGTCCAAAATTAGAGAGGATAGGTTTAAAATGAAAAGGGAAAGATTTAAAAAAGACCTGAGGGGCAACTTTTTCACACAAAGAGTTGTGGGTATATGAACAAGCTGCCAGAGGAAGTGGTAGAGGTGGATATACTCACAACATTTAAAAGACATTTGAACAGGTACATGGATAGGAAAGGATTAGAGGGATATGAGCCAAAAAGAGACAAGTGGAACTAGCTCAGTTAGACAACTTGGCCAGCATCAACGAGTTGAGCCGAAGGGCCTGCTTTCCATGCTGTATTGATCTGTGACTCTGTATCACTTCCTGCCACTGACATGAATCAAACATGAAATCAAAACCCAAAAATAACCCTTGCAGTCCCAGGTCAAGTCCTTAATCTGCAGCCTGACCAATCCACCCAATGCAGCTGCCACCCACCGACACCAAGCCAAACTGACCTGGGCTGAGTCAGGCTGGCACGACAAACTTGATCCAACATGAACCTGAATATTTTGGCAGGAAATCGACCCCACGTAGTCAGGTTCCATTGGGCTCTGGTCAGTTAGCCAGATCTACTACACTGTTCCAACTATGAACATTACAGACTTCTAGACAGAATACTGAATTCACTAATTTCAGATAACCAGATGTTCCTGTCTTTTATATCCCATTTCCCACATTCATATTTTTCTCTCCTGCTAATTTTAGATTTCATTTGGTGCCTTGTACACACACCTCCCCCGCACTCGTCTTTTTATTTTTACTAACCTTGACCAACTTCTTTTCACCGGCATCACCACCATAAGTTTCATTCTATCTCTACTGTTCTCCACCCTATCACAGATCTTCCTTTTAGTTCTGTCTGCCTCTTCCCCTAAACTTTACTTGCAACTTAAGGCTTAATTTCCAATGTTTTTCTGAGCTGATGAAGATTCATTGACCTGAAACATCCACCGATGCTGATCAACCTGCTGAATAGTTAAACCATTTTCTATTTTTTTTTCTTTCATATATCCAGTATCTGCATTACTTTGCTTGTGGATTCCTTTTAAAAGCCCTGATCAACTGTTTCTATTACCCTGACAGGCAGGGAGGCACAAATTGTAATTACACTCTATGTAAAATAGTTTTTCCTCATACTGTCCCAGTTTTTTTGCCGATCACTTCGAAACTGTCCTCTGGTCTTTGAACCATTCACTAATGGGAACAGCTCCTCTCCATTTACTCCACCTAGACCTATCACAATTCTGCACACTTCTATCAAACCTTCTCTCAGCCTTCCATGCTAAAGGGAAACTACAACAGTTTCTCCAGTCTTGTAGTTTAAGTTCCTAATCTCTGGATCCATTCTATCTCTTTGGCATCCTTGCAAAAAACAAATGGCTGGAGGAACTCAGCGGGTCAGGCGGCATCTGTGAAGGGAAATGGACAGTCGACATTTCAGGTCGAGATCCTTCATCTGGACTGAAAGATAGAGAGAAGATAACCCATATAAAGAGGTGAGGTGAAGAAGTGGAGCAAGAGTTGACAAGTGATAGGTGGATCCAGGTGAGAAGAGCTGATATGCAGACAGAGAAGAGTGGAAATAGCAACTGAGGCTGAGAGGTGATAGGTGGAGGCAACAAAGGGCTGCAGATGATGGAATTTCACAGGAAAAGAAACTGGAGCATGGAACCAAATAAGGGAGGTGGAGTGGGATGATGGGAACAGTAGGGGAAGGGTCCCAGTGGGAGGAGTGTGTGGTTGATGGGCAGATGGAGAGAGTGGAGGACGGGATGAAACAGGATGATAGGGAGGTGGATAGATAAGCATTCGCAGGGAGTAAAAAAGGGACAGAGGAGGAGCAGGTTACATTAAATTGGAGTTGGAGAATTCAATGTTCATGCCGTCAGGTTGTAGGCTATCCAGGCAGAATGAGGTGCTATCTCCCAAGTTTGTATTTAGCCTCACCCTGGCAGTGGAGGAAGCCAAAGAAGACAGGTCATTGTGGGAATAGGGAGGAGCAGTTAGGAGCTTCAGATGGCCATAACATATGCAGAGCAAGTGATCAGCAAAACAATCACCTAATCTGTACTTGGTCTCACCGATGTAGAGGAGGCCACATCGAGTGCACCAAATGCAATAAACAAGGTTGGAGGAGATCCATGTGAATCTCTGCCTCACCTGGAAGGGATGTTTAGGTTCCTGGATGGTGGTGAGGGACAAGCTGTAGGGATTGGTGTTTACACCTCCATCGATTGTGGGGGAAAGTGTCTGGGGAGGGGGAGGGATGAGTGAATCAGGCAATCATGGAGAGAGTGGTCCCTGTGGCTGGCAGAAAGGAGTGGGGAGGGGAAGATGTAGCTAGTGGTAAGATCACGTTGTAGTTAGCAGAAATGTCAAAGAATGATGTGCTGGATGCGCAAGATGGTGGGGTGAAAGTTAAGGACCAAGGAAACTCTATCCTTGTTCTCTGGGGGGAAGTGGGGTAAGAGCAGAAGTGCAGGAAATGGAGGAGATGCAAGTAATCAACTGGAGGGTTGGGGGGGGGTGGGGAAGTGAGTAAGCCCCATTCTCTAAACCAAGAAGACATCATCTCAAAAACAGATACAGCAGAGACGGAGAACCAGAGAGGAAGGAATGGCATCTTTACAAGAGACAGGGTATTGGCATTGGTTTATTATTGTCACTTGGACCGAGGTACAGTGAAAAGCTTGTCTTACAAACTGATCGTACAGGTCAATTCATTACACAGTGCAGTTACATTTAGTTAGTACAGAGTTCATTGATGTAGTACAGGTAAAAACAATAACAGTACAGAGTAAAGTGTCACAGCTACAGAGAAAGTGCAATGCAATAAGGTGCAAAGTCACAACAAGGTAGATCGTGAGGTCATAGTCCATCTCATTGTATAAGGGAACTGTTCAATAGTCTGGTGGTAGAAGCTGTCCTTAAGTCTGGTGGTACGTGCCTTCAGGCTCCTGTACAGTGGCATGCAAAAGTTTGGGCACCCCTGGTCAAAATTTCTGTTACTGTGAATAGCTAAGCGAGTAAAAGATGACCTGACTTCCAAAAGGCATAAAGTTAAAGATGACACATTTCTTTAATATTTTAAGCAAGATTACTTTTTTATTTCCATCTTTTACAGTTTCAAAATAACAAAAAAGGAAAAGGGCCTGAAGCAAAAGTTTGGGCACCCTGCATGGTCAGTACTTAATAACACACCCTTTGGCAAGTATCACAACTTGTAAATGCTTTCTGTAGCCAGCTAAGAGTCTTTCAATTCTTGTTTGGGGGATTTTTGCCCATTCTTCCTTGCAAAAGGCTTCTAGTTCTGTGAGATTCTTGGGCCGTCTTGCATGCACTGCTCCTTTGAGGTTTATCCACAGATTTTCGATGATGTTTAGGTTGGGGGACTGTGAGGTCCTTGCAAAACCTTCAGCTTGCGCCTCATGAGGTAGTCCATTGTGGATTTTGAGGTGTGGTTAGGATCGTTATCCTGTTGTAGAAGCCATCTTCTCTTCATCTTCAGCTTTTGTTTTACAGATGATGTGATGTTTGCTTCCAGAATTTGCCAGTATTTAATTGAATTCATTCTTCCTTCTACCAGTGAAATGTTCCCCATGCCATTGGCTGCAACACAAGCCCAAAGCATGATCGATTTACCCCCGTGCTTAACAGTTGGAGAGGTGTTCTTTTCATGAAATTCTGCACCCTTTTTTCTCCAAATATACCTTTGCTCATTGCGGCCAAAAAGTTCTATTTTAACTTCATCAGTCCATAGGACTTGTTTCCAAAATGCATCAGGCTTGTTTAGATGTTCCTTTGCAAACTTCTGACGCTGCATTTTGTGGTGAGGACGCAGGAAAGGTTTTCTTCTGATGACTCTTCCATGAAGGTCATATTTGTGCAGGTGTCGCTGCACAGTAGAACAGTGCACCATCACTCCAGAGTCTGCTAAATCTTCCTGAAGGTCTTTTGCAGTCAAACAGGGGTTTTGATTTGCCTTTCTAGCAATCCTACAAGCAGTTCTCTCGGAAAGTTTTCTTGGTCTTCCAGCCCTCAGCTTGACCTCCACCATTCCTGTTAACTGCCATTTCTTAATTACATTACGAACTGAGGAAACGGCTACCTGAAAATACTTTGCTATCTTCTTATAGCCTTCTCCTGCTTTGTGGGCATCATTTATTTTAATTTTCAGAGTGCTAGGCAGCTGCTTAGAGGAGCCCATGGCTGCTGATTGTTGGGACAAGGTTTGAAGAGTCAGGATATTTATAAAGCTTTGAAATTTGCATCACCTGGCCCCTCCGAATGATGACTGTGAACAAGCCATAGCCCTAACAAGCTAACGAAGGTCTGAGAACTTGGTAAAAGTTATTTGAGAGCTCAAATCTCTTGGGGTGCCCAAACTTTTGCGTGGTGCTCCATTCCTTTTTTCACTCTAAAGGTGTACAAAACAAAAATAAAACACTAATCTTGCTTAAAATGTTGAAAAGAATGTTTCATCTTTAACTTTAAGACTTTGGGAGATCAGTTCATCTGCTACTCAACTATTCACAGTAACAGAAATTTTGACCAGGGGTGCTCAAACTTTTGCATGCCACTGTATCTTCTACCCGATGGAAGAGGAGAGAAGAGAGAATGTCCCAGGTGAGTGGGGTCTTTGATTATGCTGACTGCTTCACCAAGACAACAAGAGGTAAAGACAGAGTCCAAGGAGGGGAGGCTGGTGTCCGTGATGCACTGGGCTGTGTCCACAACTCTCTGCAGTTTCTTGCAGTTCTGGGCAGAGCAGTTGCTGTACCAAGCTGTGATACATCCTGATAGGATGCTTTCTATGGTGCATCTGTAAAAGTTGGTGGAGTCAAAGGGGACAAACCAAATTTCTTTAGCCTCCTGAGGAAGTAGAGGCGTTGGTGAGCTCTCTTGGCCGTGGCTTCTACGTGATTTGACCAGGACAGGCTGTTGGTGATGTTCATTCCCAGGAATTTGAAGCTCTCAACCCTCTAGACCTCAGCACCATTGATATAGACAGGTGCATGTACACCGTACCCTTTCCTGAAGTCAATGACCAGCTCTTTAGTTTTGTTGACATTGAGGGAAAGGTTGTTGTCATGACACCATTCCACTAAGCTTTCTATCTCCTTCCTGTACCCCGACTCATCATTGAGATACGGCCAACAACGGTGGTATCATCTGCAAACTGGTAGATGGAGTTAGAGCAGAATCTGGCCACACAAAGTCATGAGTGTATAGGGAGGAGAGTAGAGGGCTGAGGACGCAGCCTTGTGGGGCACCAGTGTTGACAATAATCGTACCGGAGGTATTACTGCCTATCCTCACTGATTGCAGTCTATCTGTTAGAAAGTCAAGGATCCAGTTACAGAGGGAGGTGTTGAGTCCTAGGTCTTGGAGTTTGGTGACAAGCTTACTTGGGATTATTGTATTCAAGGCAGAGCTGTAGTCAATAAACAAAAGTCTAATGTAGGTGTCTTTACTGTCCAGATGCTCCAGAGCTGAATGTAGGGCCAGGGAGATGCTGCAGACCTGTTTCGGTGATAGGTGAATTGCAATGGGTCTAGGTTGTCTGGTAGGCTAGAGTTGATGCGTGCCATGACCAACCTCTCAAAACACTTCATGATGATGGATGTCAGAGCCACTGGTCAGTAGTCATTGAGGCATGTTACCTTGCTTTTCTTCAGTACCGGGATGATAGTGGTCTTCTTAAAACAGGTGGGAACCTGAGATTGAAGCATGGAGAGGTTAAATATGTCCTCAAATACTTCTGCCAGCTGATCAGCACAAGATCTGAGCACACGGCCAGGGACATCACCTGGGCCAGGTGTTTTCCTCGTGTTCACTCTCCGGAAGACTGATCTTCACTGTCCTCCACTGTGATCACAGGTTTAGCTGCATTGGTGGCTGTCAGGGTGGATGGTGACAATCCACTTCCCTTCTGTTCAAAACACGCATAGAATGCGTTAAGTTCATCCGGAAGGGATGTGCTGTTGTTAGCTATGCTGCCCGGCTTCATCTTGTAGCCTGTTATGGCATGTAAGCCCTGCCATAACTGACGGCTGGTCAGGGACTCTATTTTGAGTTGGTATTGCCTCTTGGCATCCCTGACAGCTTTCCGAAGGTCATACCTCGATTTCTTGTTCAGAGCAGGATCACCAGATTTGTGTGCAGCAGTCCTCTCCTTCAGTAGGGAGTGGATCTCCCGCTTCATCCATGGTTTCCTGTTTGGGGACACCCGTATTGTCTTCTTTGGTACACAATCCTCCACACACGTGCTGATAAAGTCTGTGATGGTGGTGGCATACTCATCAAGGCTGGCAGCTGAGCCTTTGAACATGGACCAGTCCACGGTCTCAAAGCAGTCACTTAAGAGCTCATGGATTTCCTCAAACCAGCACTGCACGACTCTCCATACTGGATCCTCCCGTTTCAGTTTTTGTTTGTGTGGGTGGGAAGAGGTGTAGTTGTGGTAGCCATAGGAGCCAGTGGGTTTGCAGTAAATGTCAGTTTGTTCCAGGACTTCCATATCCTTCCTAAAGGATGGTAACTGGAGCTGGCTACAATTATCAAAATTAATGTTTTATTAAAATTCAAATAACCTTCTTATCGCCTTTATTTATGAAAAAGGGTATCCCATATGCTTTGCCAACCACTCCCTCAACATGTCCTGCCTTCAAAGGTTTACACCACAGTTCCCCTGTTAACCAAGAACCTAAAGCCAGAGTAATTTTATTCGTCAGAGGCATAGGCACAATGGGCCAAACAACCTCCTTGAGTAATGTAAACTTTCTACAATTCACCAGGGACACCAAATAAAATGTTTTATTTTTTTAATAAAAACAACAGCCCAAGATAGTATCTCTCACCCCATTTACCCTGAAACTAGCTGAAACTTGTTACCTCCCACAACTGGTATTGTCCTCACACCCCAGAATTTACCCAAAGCCTTCACTTGGAGGTGCAGGAAACTTTAAAATAATTTTTCAAGAAGTTAGCTCCAGCTGCTCAGTTAGATCAACTTTGTATCCTCAGCACTGATTCTTGAGTTAAATGGGTTTACAAAAAAAATCAAACCCTTAACTTGCTGGGTTTAGGGAATAAAGGCTATGTCTGTGTATGTTCCAAAATATTCTGATACATCATTGCGACTTACTTGACAGATTTGTCAGAAATGGATAACATATACAGACTTTTTCTCATACTGCTCACAATTTTATAAAAACGGTGAGCTGTCTTAAAAAGGACAAGAACATTATACCAAGAGAAACATAATTTCTTATTCTGCAACCAAAGTGTAGGTGTCTATTCCTTTGAACCTACAAATTGACTTGACTCATTAACATTGGGAGTTATTGCCATTCAGACTGAATATCAAACTCTGGCTTTGTTCATGGAAAGGCCATTTGCAAACCTCCAGGATTTTCTATTCATGGAGTTTCACAGTATTTTATTTTAAGTATGATAAAGAAATTTGCAGTGGATAGATAGGACAAGGTCCATGATTTACTGAATGTACATAAAGTTTTGTTTGAGAAAAAGGTGCAAATCGGTCTTCGGCAGAGTTATGTGAAATCAAATTCTGATACTGAAGTCTATTATACTGGAAGGAGTTAAGGAAATTTTACAGGTTCTGTTAGAGTCTGGCTATTGGATTCAATTGCAGACACATAGCAATCCTGCATCAGTAACACCCTGACAACAGGATCCAATTCTTTCCATGCACACTTCCACTTTGCAATCTAGATGCTCATTTTTTTTTAATATGCATACTGTTGGCCTGAAGGAATTTAAAATCTGAAAAACAGCTAGCTGGAACAATTCAAGGACAGTGGACAAGTGTTCTCACCACGTGGTGGAAGAAGTGGAGGCTGTCATTTTGTGAGACTGTTCTTGTGACCACCATTTTGTGAACTGGTTTTCTGAACTAACTCTTGCTGGATTAAAGTAATCAAAAGTGGACATAACAAAGGCCCTACCAATAATCTGCTGAATAAGAGATCATTTTCAAATAACAAGTTGCCTGAGGGATGTTTTTTTGACAAGGTAGAAGAATCAACACAGTTTATAAGAAGAATAGTCTGTGTCCGTGAACTGAAATAATCTGAACCCAGTGTCTGATTTTAATTGGCTATAACTGGTTTGAAATGGCCTGATTCAGAGAAAAGCAAAGGAATGACATCAGAGGCGTATCCTTATTTGGAAGAAGAGTAATGAGGTAATGTTACCTGTAGCCTTGGGCCAGAGCCAATGAAAAGTGGACACAGGCTAGCTCAATAAGTCAGAACCAATGGAATCAAAGTATAATGGTTCAGAACTGATAAGAATAGAGAATAATAATGAAGCATTTTGGATGCGTAGCAAATGAAAACTCTAGAGACTAACTATTGCAAGGAAGACCTCCATGCCAGTGGCAGGGAGAAGAAGGATCAATTGTTTGTGGGGATCCCCTATTTCGATGTTACAAGTTGGAAAACGTGAAGTGAGGGTCTGGGTGAGTATTGATATGGAAGGAACAAAAGCATCCAGGAACCTAAGTCATTGACCCAGGGACAACATAACTTATGTGGATATTTGCATTGATACAATAAAGTTGATACAATAAAGTTGCAAGTTTGAATTAATTAGGATTTGTGTGGTCATTTACTTAAGTTAGTTGACCGAGCAAGGGTAAACAGTACAAATGGGCAGCAAAAGAAAATTGCAAGTAATATAAAACTGAATGCTGATTTTAATATTTATAACTGAGATAACTTCATACCCAGATACTGGGCTATCAGTTTGGTACTAGGTATGAAATAACTGTACCCTCAATTACTCTGGTACCCTTAAGTTACTCAAGTAATTGATAGCTGTAATTGGTTTAATAATTGTCACATGTACCGAGGTACAGTGAAAAGCTTTGTTTTGCATGCCATTCAGACAGATCATTCCAAACATTAGTACATCAAGGTAGCAGAAAAGGAAAAACTACAATATTACAAAGATCATTTTATGCTGAAGAGAAAAAGAAACAAGTTATATACAACAGCAGTTACATTATGTGTGATAGTCATCAGAAAACTATACTTGATTTGTGCCTCGAATTATCAGTAAAGTCATTTCACTGATATTTAAAAATAAAACATGTTTATTCCACTTTGTCACATTGCTTGAAAAAAATCTTTAGTCTTTTGCTAGCTCCAACTGCATTGATGGCATGTGGTCAAGTCAACTTTCAATAGCTGTGTGAAGTTCCCATGATGAAGAAGATACTGATGGCTGCACTTTAAAAAGAGAAAATGCTCTGCTTTTTCTCATATTCTGTTCCTATATCTATCTCTACTGATACAGGTGAATGATTTCTGAATATATGACATGGTCATAATTGTATCTTTTCTTATTGATCACCAACCCTGTAACAATATCTGTTTGACATTTCGTTGGTATGCATCAACATAAAGTAATTAAATTTCAAACAAACATATGCCAATGATAGGCTTAAAATATATTGATTAAGCACACTGTAGAATCAGCAATACAACCTAATTTATATTGAGTAGGGATGGCCCAAAAAAAAACATTGACAAATGTTTATATTATCTGTAAGATCCATACCCATTAACAAAAGGTAAATATCAGAGACAAACAAACCATTAATTACAGGTAGGGTTCATCATTTTTATTATTCACCAAGATGTAATATTGATATCAAGATTAACAAGACCAACACTGATAGAATACAAATATTTTTCCAATTCTTTCAATTCTAGCTGTAAGTTACATTCTTATTTCTAGGTCAGAAAGCAACAGATCCCATGGACTTGATTGCCGAAATGCACTCCTACTGTTTTGTAACCTTTCTGGGTGAAAGCCACTACATAAATGCAAAAATTTGATTTAAATTTCTTCCTTCTCTCCTTAGCATACTTGAAGGTAGCCCATAAACCTTGGCAAACGCCTGCTAATCATTCCTTAAATATGAAACATGACAGTGAGCCGCTGTAGTTGACAGTACTCCATTGGATTTCCAGCTGCCTTGAGCTCATCCTCAGAGGGCACAGTATCACGGTCTTACAGGCTCAATAAAAAGATTCACTGGGATTAACAGCTGGTTTTAGGAGTTTCAACTCTGAGTCTCATTATTCAGTCAGAATAACATTTTCAAAAGAAAACTGCTACATTGGCAATAAATATCACACGGTAGTTCCTTAAACATTCCATTTTGATGAGATGTTGTCCAAGCATCTAAAAATAAATAAGGAGTAAATTATTCAGGCAGGAACATTGCTTATCCGTGATGACTAGACTGGGTTGCCTATGTTTGAAGCCTGAACATAAAGCTTTCACATAACTTTGTCAACTTCTCAAGGATTATTCAATCTATGCCACATAAAGTAAGTAAACTACATAGGCTCTTCTGATGAAGGGTCCTACCAAAATATTAACCTATATTTCTTTTTTTAACAACAGTATTAAAGACTCTGAAGTTAATCCAGGTGAGTGAAAAGACAGATCAGTCAATGTTGATTTGGGAGAACAGGCTTTAGGAGCTGGTTAGTCTCTGCCTGTTCCGAAACATAAAACTTTTGCTCTTGGTTTTAAAAGCATCATTTTCCACTTATACTGTGCAGCAGAAAAAAATCCTGGGGGCCTCAAAGGACAATTGCAATTAAGAATACAAAATTATTCTGCAACAAATTTTCCCATCCCCTCCTCCCAAAAATTGCATTAAATAGACAAAAGAGATAAGTAAACATTTCCGTTTCTCCACTTTACAATTGTATCAGAGATTAGGAAATACTCTTTCCGAACACGAATAATCATAATGAGATTATTACAGTGTTTGGCACAAATACCAAACCTGTATTCTTAAATAAAACTAAATCTCTCTACTGCCTCATCCTCTTCTCCGCTTTAAGATATTCTTTAAAATCTGCATCCTTGACCAGAATTTATGGTCATGGGCCTTAATATCTCTTTATGTGGCAAGGTGTTAGTTTTTGCTCAGGTGTAGCAGTAAGGATATAAGAATAATAAGCAAAGAAAAAAACTGTAGATGCTGGAAATCTAAAGATATATAATAGAATGTCAGTGTGTCCCACATGTTACTCTGTGATGAAACAACCTAGAAATCTAAAATTTTGCATAAGGATACAGTTCTTTATAAAAACCCCATTGGAGGCCATCCACAGCTCAAAGGGAGCCAAATTTTAATTTTCCCTATTGAAAATTGATGAGATTCTGTTAAGATGTATTTTTGAGGTACTAAATATTTGGATGGACCTGATCTAAGTAGTTCTAATCTAGCTGAATCACAAAATCTGTGCACTGAGTTTTTGCAGGAGGCAGCTACAACTTAAACCAGTTAGACAAATATATCCAAGAGAAAGAGCCAAGTTTTGTGAGGTAACCAAGAAATAATTCAGATACTATTACAGTGGCTGTTTACAATGACCAAGGATATTCTGATGGAATGGGAAAAACTTTCCTTTTTAATCTACTTTTGGCTAAAGTTAAAAGACAAAACATGATTGTCCTGGCTATGGTATCATCACCATCATCTTTTGACGGGGAAAACTGCACATTCAACTTTTAAATTCCCTTTAAATTTGACAAATGAAGATGCCCCAACTTGTAACATTGGTTGGGAAAATGCAAAGGAACAAAATCTAGAAGATTGCAAATTTATTGTCTGGGATGAATGTACAATGGCTCACAAAGGAACCACTGAAGCATTGAATCAAAACTGCATGATCTTAGACACAATAATAAATGAATGGGAGGTCCTGATGCAGGGTTTCGACCTGAAATGTTGACAATTCCTTTCCCCTCACAGATGCTGCTCGACACACTGAGTTCCTCCAGCAGACTGTCTGTTCCAGATTCCAACAACTGCAGTCTCTTGTGTCTCCTTTAGTGCTAGCTGGAGATTTTCTACAAATGCTACCAGTAATTCCACAAGGTGCTAAAGCAGATGAATTGAAAGCCTGTATTAAAGCACTGTATATTTGGGAAAATGCTAAATGATTATACTTGAAAACCAGTATGCGATCACATTTGACAGGCGCTCCATCTGCGAAAGAGTTTGCCTCTAATTAAACACAAAGACTCATCAAGAATAATTTTGATGAAAAACTTGGGCTGAATTGTTACATCACTTCATGATCTGATGTAAGCCATTCTCCCAAATGTCAATTAACTCTATTGGAATTACCAATGGTTGCATGAAAGAGCAGTTTTAGCACCAAAATATGACTCAGCACAGGCCATGAATAAAGACCTTCTTTCAAAGCTTCCCAGACAACCAATACAATATAAATCTATTGACAGACATTGATGAGGCTGTGCATTTTCCTGTTGAATTTTTAAACTCTGTCACCACCTGGTGTGTCAGTACATTATCTTGAACTTAAAGGCACACCAATCATGATACTCAGGAATTTGGATCCACCAATACTATGCAACACAAGATTATCAGTTCAAAAATTACTACACATGTAACTGAAGATATAATAGTGACTGGTAAAGCTATTGGGGGAAATGTCTTCATCCCTCGGATATACCAAATATCCCATCTGATCTACCTTTCCAATTTCAGCGACATCAATTCGCTGAAGACATAAGAGACTACAGATGCTTGAATATGGAGGACAAACAATCTGCTGGAGGGAAACAGGTCGAGCAGCATCTGTAAAGGAATTGATGTTTCAGGTTGAAACCCTGCATCAGAATCATCCAGATGCAGGGTTTTAACCTGAAACATCTACTACAATTCCACCCCCTCCCTGACAGATGCTGCTTGATAGGCTGAACTCCTCCAGCAGATTGTTTGTGATTTGAGTTTCCCGTTCAACTTAGTCCCTGTTCAACTTATTTTTGCTGTGAGCATTAACAAGGTGCAAGGACGATCACTAAAAGTTGTTGGCTTTAATCTCAATACGCAATGCTTTTACCATGGTGATCCATATGCTGGTTGCTCCGGAGCTGGAGATAAACATAATCTAACATTTTTACAACAGATTCTAAAGAAAGAAATATAATGTATTCTGAAGCATTTTAGCATCGAAATCAAGCAAATTTATGCATTGTGCAAAGGTACATATCTACTTAAAAATAACTACATTAAATGTAATTTTTGTACACATTTATTTTCAGAGTGTATGTTTTATTATCAATTTTAGTTAAACTACGTAATTTTAACACAAATTATATTATTCATGGAATAATTAAATATTTAAATCAGATTTTATTCATTTACAAGAATATATGTTATAAAACCCAATTGCATGGAAATAAATGCAAACATCATGATTGCCAGCATATCCAGGCACCTACCAGTCTCTGTGTAAAAAACTTGCCCCACACATCTCCTTTAAACTTTCCCCCTCACCCTCACTTAAATGCATGTCCTCTCATATTTGACATTTCTACCCTGAGAGAAAGATTCTAACTGTCCACCCTATCTATGCCTCTTATAATTTTATAAACTTGTCAGGTCTCCTCTCAGCCTTGGATGCTCCAGAGAGAACAACCCAAATTTGTCCAACCTCTCCTTATAGCTCATACCTCCTAATCCTGGCAGCATCCTGGTAATCCTCTTCTGCACCCTCTCCATATCCTTCCTGTAATGGGGCGACCAGAACTGCACTCAATACTCCAAGTGCAGCCTAACCAAAATTTTAGATAGCTGCCACATGACTTCCTTGCTCTTATACTCAATGCCCTGACCTATGAAGGCAAAAATGCCATATGCCTTCTTTGCCATCCTTTCTACTTGCGTGGCCAAGTACTCACTCTCTGTAACTGTGACACTTTATTCTGCATTCTGTTCTGTTTCCCCTTGTACTACCTCAATGCACTGTGAAATGAATTGATCTGTATGAACCGTATGCAAGACAAGTTTTTCATTGTCCCTCGGTACATGTGACAATAATAAAACCAATTTACCAATAAAGGTACCAATTTATTTACGGTGTCATCAGGGCAGGTACCAAAAGCGTGGTCAATGTGACAAGTTTTAAGGAGTGTCTTCAAGAATAAAGAGGGAGGGGGGTGGGGGTTGAGGAGGTGGAGGCAGTGGAGAGATTTAAGGAGGGAATTCCAGAGGGTTGGGTCTTCGATGCCGAGGGCACCGCCGCCGGTCGTGGGGCCAAAGGAAATCAGAGGCGATGAGGGATAGATCCATGCAAGGATTTTAAAACGAGAGTGAGAATTATAAAATTCAGTGGAGGCCGCCGACCGGATTGAGCCCTGAACCGGACTTCTGCGACTTTGAGACACGAGGTGTGTCTCAAAAGCCGTGTCTATTTTATTTTTGAAGGCATTTTACCTCAGGTTTTCTGTGTTCCGAGCTCATGATGGTAATGTGGCTCCGATATCCCCCAAGAGTGACCGGTGTGCAGTGGGCGTCGAGTCGAGGCCCCGACGACTCAGGCCGGGGCCTCCCGCGCTACCGCGCGCCCGCCCACCAGCCCGCCGACTGGGAGCGCGTGCCGCGCGGCCCCTTCCTTTGATCCGCCGCGCGCCTCCCGCCGCTGCCGCGCGCATGCGCGCCGCCATCCCGGGCTCTCGCCTCTGCCTCACGCTCGCCAATGGATCATAAACAACCGGCCCGGCGCAACACCTGGAGCGTTTTGCTGCTTCTCGCCCACTACCCTCCCAACTCCTCCCACCCACATTATTTATATTAGAAAAAAAATCCCCCCCCCAAAAAAATCATTGCAATTAAAAATACATCAAATCCTTTCCCACATCTGCATTAAATGGAGAAATGTGTCAAGTTTCCCACCTAGCCACTTTACAATGATATTGGAGGTTCGGAAATATTCTTCCCAAGCGCTAATATCATTAATGCAACGATGCAAAATTTGCATAGTTTGCCATGAACACTGAACCTGTCCGTCTCGTATTCTTAAATGAAAAAAAGAACAACTATAACGCGTCCCTAAGTATACAAAGGACTTTAAACCCCGTTTGTTATGTTCTTCCCTATGCTGTTCTCTGCCTCAAACTCCAAGCTGACTGACATCACGATTGTGCAGGATGGAAAATGCGCGCCTCACATTAGTAAACCAATAATACCATTTGCTAACAATTTGTAAAGGACGAATGTATATTGGCGGCGATCAAATCTGAACTTCTTCACACCCCCCCCCCCCCCAAGTTATCTTTATCAATTTTTGCGCTACTACGATTAACATAGAAATACATTTACAGGCCAATTCAAACACCGGGAAGCAATGCACCCGAAAAGGTGGGTGAAAAGACGTGGGAGTGCTCACTGACTGACCTCATATCCCCCAGAGTTAGAGGTAAATCGGTGATGGTTTTTCTCCATTTCCTGATATTGAAAAACAATCGCCTTCATTTTGTAATATTTGTGCAATTCCAGAAATACGTGTCAAATTAGATCAACAACTGACCATAGTATGCTGCTGGAGACAAACATTTGCTGAAAATGTTATATGTTAAAAACCATATTTTGTATTTAGCTCACCAGCGCCTGAGCACCACTAGCCGCCTCGTCATACTTGTTTCACTTAAAAAAAGTTATGCTTCAACGATTCCACGAATTTTCTGGAAATAGGTTCTGCAATTCCAGCAGTTGCGTTGCATTAAATAAAACACCGGGTGAATTGTGAAATGTCCCCTCATGGTGAAAAGACAGGCGCAATATTTTCATATAATGCGCTGCTAGAACAACATGCCGGCCAAAACTGGTCAATCATTCGCTTAAATCCGGATTTATTTCAAGGGTAAACCAGTCCACGTGTTCCTCCCCTCACCGATTAATAATCGGCGTTTACAAAACAATCTGATTTAAAACGACGAAAAAGATAAATACGCAGAAATTAAACCTCTCCAGATGGTACAACGCGAGTATTTCACTGAACACAGCCAATGCACAGATTCACAATTTGAAGACTACTAGCTGCATATTCTGAGAGCTTGTCGTCTGGTCGGAATGACTATCCCTACCTGCGATGTTCTAAAATCCACCCTTCAGTAACCTTGGGTCACAATTGTAGAATACACTCAGGCAATAGATTCAGATGACATTTGTAAGGGATAAAAAACGCCCCAGTAACTGCTTCAGTTGTTTCACTGTTCTCAATCCGATGCAATATCGTTCCCACAAATACATTTACCAAATATTTTTATAGCTTACAAATTAGCTCCAGGTTGCATTGTCATTGTTCAAGAATGTATTGAATAAATTCGGGCGCACTAAGGTTGGTGGTCACAACAGACGTAACATGCGTGGACTTCAGCGCGGGTGAGATCCCAATGGAGCAGGAGACCATTTAAAGATGTTAACAGCTCTTTGCGCCGGGAGAATGCGCAAAGTATCTCGCCTGAGGCTGGTGCTTATCTTTTATGTTTCCACAGACTCCTCATGATTTTGGTGTTTCAAATAAAAAGATTGCAGAAAAAGAGGACAGAGAATCTGTGCATGGCAAGAAAGCTGTCTCCTGTGCTGTATATTTCACTGGAGTTGTCTGTACAGCATTCACATCAGGACGACTAACCGCAATGTTCGGTCACACATGCTGCTTGTGGTTTCTCTGAACATATATCTTTAAATACATTTAATTCAACATTGCGTTTCAGAAGTCGCCCGATCAATGTAAAAAGTACCGTTCAAGTGTGGAGGTGAATGTCAAGTCAGAATAAAGGATAAATGTTTTTCCCTCAACAAATTCGAAGTTTGCAAGAAATTGAAAAAGTAACAGCATGGGATGGAGAAAATATTGCAGTTGCAATAGGTTACGAGTACGAACCACGCAGCAAGAGCTGCAACTTGAAAGTGTACAAAAAATGATCAAAACATATATTTGCGTAGTTGGCTCAACCTTTGAGTCGTTCAGTACTATACCCAAAATAAAATCGATAACATGTTCTGGGCCTTTCCAGTCCCACCGGTAGCTAAATTTAAAAAAAATCAACAAGGAGGCCATTCGGCCCGTCGCATTAAGGCCAGCAGCAGAAAATAGCTATTGGGTTTAACCCTAATCCCTAGCTGTTGGTTCATAGCCCTGTCGGTTACGACACATCAAGTGCTCATTCAAGTACTTTCTTCAATGTGATGCAGTTTTCTGCCGCTACCTGTGTTTCAGACAGTGAATTCCAGATCACCTCATCCCCACACTCCACCGCCTGGGTGAAAATAAAACACCTTAACACTTCTGCCAAATACTTTCAATCTGCACCCTTACACCCCACCCCACTCACACATGCATACACCCACACAATTACTGCCTCATCTGCTATAAGAAACAGCTCCTCCCTCCCTCCCATTTAGGCCCCTCGTAATATTCCGCATTTTAATAAAAATAATCCCTCAGCTACCTCTGCTCGAAAGAAAATCACCACAGCTCATCCCCGTACCTAAAATCCTACCCTCCTGCCAATGCTCACATCCTTAAAGAGTTAAGTAATGCAGTTCCCGCCTCCCTTCCTCATCACGTTTTACTATGACTCGCTGTTCTGATCAATATGAGGGAGGTTTATCTCGAATGTGGGCGCGATTACAGCCAGTTTGGATCTTTGGGATGGAGCCGCTAAGGTAGAAAAGTCGCCTCGTAGCTACAGCGAATAATCGAGAGGATTGTGTGTGTGAGAGAGAAGAGAGAGAGAGAGACGGTTCAGCCTCTTCACGCTGTATCAGTCATATAACGTCTCTTAAATTAAGCTTCACCTCCTCATAATGCTTATTTTTCTAAAATAAAAAACAACAGATTGCAAGAAGCTGCAAACTTCGCGTTTTAATTTGAAAATGGATTACCTGCACTGTCAAAGTCACCGGACTTCATAGCAAATACTTGCTCGTCCCCACATCCCCAGCACCCTCGGGTGCGAAGAGGGAGCGAGTAGGGAGCGAGTAGGAAGCAAGGGTTTGAGACACCGAATCTGCTACATTCCCAAAAGAAGCCCTCTCCTCCATTACTAAGAAACATCCCGTACGGATGAACGTATATGATGGAAGGTCATTGACCTGAAACGTTAACTGTGCTCCCTCCCTCTCCACAAACGCTGCTCTCCAGCATTTCCCGTTTTAATTTCAAATTTCCAGCATCCGCAGCTTTTTCTGCTTTTGTTTAATAATAACTCGCACTGTGTTTGGAAACCAAAACATATGTACAGATATCACAACTTTTACGACCGGGCTGTGTCCTCTCTCCCCAATGACCCATTGGGCGCCCATCCGTATTCACTCATTACGAGCGATATGTAACTCAAAAACTGGCGTTGACTTGCATTGCCCCTTGATTCTGAGCTACCAGACAACACAAACATAAAGAAGAGGCACGTGAAAGAGAATTTCTTCCGTTGCCAAGCGTAAGAAATCCTACCTCGTAAGTCTTGTCCCGGACACATACACACATACAAATCCAACACGATTCCCTTGGTTAAATCCTTTCGACGGTGAGATTAGACTCCCAAGAGGGCTGCAGCGATGAATGCACCGGTATGTAGCTTTGATCCCCAGCCACCCGAGATGCTGAACAGTTTAGCTGAAAAAAATAATCATCTCTCTTTCTGCTGCGGATTCCGCACGTCACGGCGCTCTGTCTGTCTCTCTCTGTCTCCTTTCTCTGGTACTCCGGTTAATGGCAAAACCTCTCATCAGGCGAGCCAACCTCAAGAGGAACAGCCCCGAAACCCCGCCCTTCACACCACCAACCGCACCATTTAAAAAGGAAACGGCTTTTACTTTCGGCTGCAAGGACCTAGAGGGACAGTAAGTAACCGCAATGGAACAGATGGCGATAACAGTAATTCGGGAGTTTGCATTCGACTGAAATCGTGGCGTGGGGGAAATTCATGTACCTGTCCTGTAAATTTTATCCCCCTCAAAAAAAACTCTACTAGTAGACTGACCAGACGGGAAATAAGACATAAAATTCAAATTAACTCAATTATTTTTGATGAAAGGTAATTTGATATTCTGACCTGAAACACCATCTCTCCACAGATGCCGCCTGGGCCGCTGAGTGTTTCGGATTTTTTCCGTTTTTATTTTCAGATTTCCAGTTTCTGCAGGCTTTTATTTGCTTCAGAACGATGTTCTTGATTGTTGGCCACCTAGTAATGTTTGAGATTGGGGTGAAATGAAATTAGGCTACTCAGCTCCTCAAGTCTGCTGTGCTATTTAATCAAAATTGCATCTCACTTCCATTTACCTGCCTTAGCTTCATATCAATGGAATCATGAATTCATACAGCATGAAATGAAATCAGCCAACTCAGTCTGTGCTGACCATTAAGTAACCAGTTACTCTAATCCTACATTAATTCCATTTTTTGTATTCTCCCACATTGTCATTAACCTATTGCAGACTCTGCTACACACAAGGGACAATTTACAGTAGCCAATTAGTCAATTAATCCACACATTTTTGGGATGTGGGAGGAAACCAGAGTATCTGGGGGAAATCCAGACAGTCACAAGGAGAACATGCAAACTCCACATCAGAGATTATAATTGAACCTGGGTCCCTGGATCTGTGAGACAACAGCTCTACTTGCTGTGCCACTGTACTGCCCCAAATTAAGGTTAATGTTCCCAACATAATAAATTGTCTCCAATAACATTTGATGAGATTGATCAAGGAGATCAATTTTTTTGTGAAAGAGTTACATTTTGAGGAACATACAACAGAAGAAGACAAAGTTAGGGTTTAGACAGGGAAATTCAGAAATCGGGGCATTTAAAACCATGGTGAGCAATACTGGGATTACTAGAAATCAGGAATGTGCCAGAAACCAGAATTGGACTGCAGAATTCTCAGAGAGTAATGAGGCTAAAGAAGGGAGAGGTGAATCCACAGAGGGGGTTGAAACAAGGATGAGAACTTCAAATAAAAATAGAAAATGCTGGAAATACTCAGCAGGTCAAATAGCATCTGTGGAGAGAGAGAGAAAAGTAAACACTTCAAAGATGATGAAACATTTTCCCACTCTGTTTCTCCGTGTAACACTATTTCCCTCTCTCCACAGACGCAGACTGACCTGTTGTGTATTTCCACATATTCTGCTTTATTTCAGATTTCCATCATCTGCAGTTTGTTATTACTTTTGAACAACAATTTTAAACTTGAGGCATTGCTGGACGGGGAGTCGATGTAAATCTCAGAAGCATGAATCTCAGTTGAAAAGGATGGTGCAAATTAGGAAAGGGGCAACAGAGTTTTGGAAGATCTGAACTTTACAGAAGGTGGGAGACAGAGAGGTGGAAGGAGAGCTTTTGGATGGTTGATTAGGTTAGTAACAATGGCATGCATCCAGGTAGGCTGAGTCAAGGTTGGAGATAGCAATGCTACAGAAGTGGAAGTCTTGGTAGAGGATTTTATTTATTCATTCAAGGGATGTGGGCTTTGTAGGTTGAGCCAGCATTTAATTGTCCATCCCCAGTTGTCTTTGAGAAGGTGATGGTGAGCTGTCTTCTTGAACCGCTGCAATTCTTGAGGTGTGGGTATACCAACAATGGGTTGGAGATGGCCACTTCCACCATCTCCAACGGGACCCCACCACCAGGCATATCTTCCCCTCCCCACCCCTTTCTGCCTTTTTGCAGGGACCTCATTTTCCATCTTGGAACCTTACAGCCTGATGGCATGAATATTGAATTCTCCCACTTTAGGTAATCCCCACAACCCCGCCCCCCCCCCATCTTGCTTCTTTTCTTCCCTTTCCTACCCTCTTTTTTCCATTTTTTTCCTCTCTCTCCTTACCTTTGACCCATCTCCCGGTGGATCTGCTCTCCCCTCCTCCCCCACACCTGCCTATCACCTGTCTCTTACCTGCATCTACCTATCACCATGCTGTGCCCACCCTGCCTCCCCTCCTTTGTCCACATATCACTGCTCTGATTTTCCCTCCTATATACTGGGGTTCCCCTTTTCCTATCTTCAGTCCTGAAGAATGGTCCTGACCCGAAACATTAACTGCCTGCTTTTCTCCACGGATGCTGCCTGACCTGCTGAGTTCCTCCAGCATCATCACATTTTTCATCTAGATTCCAGCATCTGCAGTCCTTTGTTTCTCTACCCTGTAGACGTCACTGTGCTTCGGTGGTGAAGTGAGTGAATGGATGTGGATGAATGGAGGGCTGCTATGTCCTGAATGATGTTGAGCTTCTTGAGTGTTGTTGAAGCTGCACTCCTCCATCCGAGGATGTAATCTTTCACAGCATTAGACAGGATGCCAAGGTTGCAAACAGTCTGGTTTAGCATCATGCCATGGCTGAGATGGGGGTAAATGGCTGAGAATAGTGTTTGCCTCTTGATATCCCTTCCTAACAAAAGATTGTCCACCTTAAGTCTTAAAACACCCAACTGTTTCAGCCACCACAACACTTTTAGAAACAATTCCAGATTTTTATTGAAATCTAACTGTTCTGAAAGATGCAAATGGTACTTCGCTGAAATAATGGTGAAACTTACACCCCACTCTTGGATGTTTTCATCCATATTACAATAATGGTTGCTTCTCTGAATGGTTTATCTGGTTGCAAGGGCAAATTTATACCCCTTTTCCTTTCATTTCATAGCATCACCCCCTACTCAACCTTTCTAAAAGCATTGGAAATATCTGTGTGCTCTTCTCTTCATCTTGTCTTTCAAAAAAGAGTGAGCTGTTAAACCCAATCTTAGCCTAGCTTAATCATAGATTCAAAGAGTCATAGAGCACAGAAACAGACTATTCAGCCCACCACATCCATGCTGTCCTTTTTACCCATCTACACCAATCCCATGTGTACACATTCAGCCCATATCCTTCTATTTCTTGCCTATTTAAGTGCCCTTGTGAATGTCTCTTAAGCATAGTGATTGTATCTGATTCCACCACCTCCTCCAGCAGCAAGTTCCAGATATCAACCATTCTCTGTGTAAAAAAACATCCCCCTAATCACTACTTTTGGCCTCCATGCTCTTCTTCCCTGTCTTTTTTCAACCGCAATGACGCCTTGCACTTTGAGACTTTTCGTTCTTCCACTAGATTTCTCAACGATTATTTTAAAAGACTTTTTTTTCAGAAAGAGCTTGTGCTGCACATAATCTTAAAGAGCTTGTTGCTGACAAAAGGAGTCCAAAGTATGAAAGCATTCAATTTTCCTGCAGTGAAACCTTGTTATGTCATTGAAACCATCATGGGCTTAAAAATACAGCATTCTTCAGAAAGAAAGCAATAGGTTGCAAGTTTGAACAAAAAAAAAAGAAATTGCTGACCAGATGTTAATATTTTAAAAAATAGACTCCCTAGACAACCCATGTCAGAATGTCGCAATCAATCAATTCAGTATTTATTTTACCATTCATATCCCTCCCAAGTTTAAAAGAAAGCATTGCCATTGGTTTAATGAAGACTCATTTTTTTTCCTGATTGGTTAATGGTCAACCAATCAAATTTGAAAAGAAATCGACGCTCTTCAAAAATGAATTCTGCAATGACATGGCAGTTCCTGTCCACCTACAGTTTCACCCTCTTGACCAAGAAACAGCATAGGCATTCTGCCTCCCAATTCACTCTGCAGTTCAATTAACGTACATCAGTTTATCATAGTGGATTTCAAATTCATGCACTGGTCTGGGTTTTGTATCCTTTAATACTCCAGTATAACCACAAGTTATCAATCTTAATTTTGACATTTTCAGTTGACTCACCCCAATCCATACTCCACAGCCTCAAAATACCAAGGTACAAACATAAGAATTAGGAGCCACTTGGACCCTGTGCCGTTCAATAAAATCATGGCTTAGCTGATCGTAAGCTCAACTCTGCATTCTTGCCTATCCCTAGTAACCTTCAACCCCCTTGGTTATCAAGAAATAATCGACCTCTGCAGCAAAGTATTTGAAGACTCTGCTTTCTTTCACCCTTAGAGGAAGTTCCAAAAACGAATGACACTCTGGGAGAAAAAGCATTGCTTCATCTACATCTTAAATGGCTGACTCTACATTTTTAAACAGTAACCCCTAATTCTAAATTCCCCCACAAGAGGAAACATCCCTCTCCAGATCCATCCTGTCAAGAGCCCTCAGGAGCTTATATTTTTTTCAGTCAGGCATTTGGTGGAGAGAATTCCAGACTTGCCCTCCCCAATTCTATGAGAAGTGTTTCCTGACAACACCTTTGAATAGATTGGCTCTGATTTTAAGGCCTTTCCCCTTGTTCCTGATTCCTGCACCAGAGGAAATAGTTTCTCTCTCTCTACCCTAATAACTTCCTTAATGGCATTGAAAATAAAATTCATAAAAGGTTTGTGTGACTAACTGGACTGGTTTTGATTGCCTGAGGGGGAGGGAGAAAATGATTTTACAAAATATTTCCCCCATTTTTGATTTTTATGCTTTTGTTTTTGTTTGCCTCTACTAGACTGCAGGGATAGGTGGCTGTGAGTTAACATGAAGCTGTAGATGATGCTGGTAATAGGGAGGGCCTGGAGTTAATGGGATGCTTCTGGTAAGGGTTGAGCCATTGATACATACAATAGGGTTGATGGACCTGCCGTCTGTTTTCTGCTCTTTAGCCATTAAAAATCTCAACCTTTAATTTTCCACACAGAAGGAAACATATTCCTAATATTTGTAACCTGTTCTCATAATTCCAACCTAGGTTACATGGAGCAATGGAAACGAGAACCATAAAACACTCTGCCACATCTCTATCAACACCCTGGTCCCCAGCCAATGCTTTCTGTGCTTGAGCTCTGACCTCAGTCTGATTTCTGCATCAGGGAGTGCCACAGTACCAGCCTATGTAGGGGCTACCAGGTTAATTGATCTGCAGCTGGTAATGTTACAGCCTGTTCCATTTACTTCAAAGATGCAACAGCATCAGAGTCAGGAAATCAGCTGATGCACCAGCACGCATGCCAAGTGCATTTAGAGTTGCTGCTCTCACACAACAACATCCTGCTGCCCCAGCTCTGCTTCACATTCTGGAAATGTTCTTCGAATTCCCTCCACACAAGGAGGCCTCTCTGAGAGCAGTTCATTTCTATTTAATGCAAAACCCTCCCCCCTTCACCTTAGGACTTTGGCATCTGCTGCCCTCCTCACTCCAGTCAGCACCACTGCCTCACAGCTCGAGCAACCCAGGTTCGATCCTGACCTCGGGTGCCGTCTGTGTGGAGTTTGCATATTCTCCGCACGACTGTGTAGGTTTGCTCTGGGTGCTCTAGTTTCCTCCCACATCCCAAAGATGTACTGGGAGCTTAATTGACTTCCTGTAAATTACTCCCCAGTGTAGGTTAATGGCAGAAAGAACCAAAGGAAAATTGATGGGCATGTGTGGTTGCAGGGGTACAGGAACTTAAGAGGGAATCAGACAAATGGGATTCCTCCACTGGGAGCCAGCATGGAACTTATAGATCAAATAGCCTCCTTCTGTGTCATTGATATGATACACATTTATGCCTGGACTCCTGAAACTCACAGCCTGTCCACTCTATGGTCCATTCCATCTACAAGTTAAGCATCATGTTCAATACACCCACCGACACCCACACACCTGTCCCCAGTTGCATAAGGACTAATTTGTGTTACAGTGGAGGCCCAATGTTCCTGTGCAGATCAAGGGGAAGACCACTTGGACTGAAAATCAGTTAAATCCTAACACGAGACCTCATAATTCTCCATAGGCTAGGCTTTAACTATTTACCCTTCGTTGTCTGGATCCACTCAATCCCTGCTTACTCCCTCAAACTACGTGTGATGTGACACCAGTCACATAGTCTCTCCTCACCATGCCTTTGTGCTCACCTCCTTAAATGTGGTAAAGTAACACAAATTCAGGAAGTCAATGAAAGACTTTGTGTGGGAGGCAGGCAGTGAGAGTAGGCAGCATACAGAAGGTAGGAGCCAAAGCAGGCTTGTACAATGATGGAATTAAAATCAATAAGAGCTGGGGTCCAGCAGTAGGAGAAAGTTAATGCATTTGTATACTACCTTTCACAACCATAGGATCTGCCTAACAAAACAGCACAGGAATAGGCCCTTCAGCCCAGAATGTTTGCACCGATCATGATGCCAAATCTAATCCCATCTGCCTGCACATGGTCCATATCCCTTTATTTCCTGCCTGTTCATGTGCCTGTCAAAATGCCTCTTAAACATTGCTCTCATATCTGCTTTTACCACCACACCTGGCAATGCGTTCCAGGCACCTACCACACTCTGTGTAAGAAACTTGCCTTGCAAATCTCCTTTAAACTTTCCCCCTTTCACCTTAAACCTATGCCCTCCAGTATTTGACATTTCCACCCTGGGAAAAAGACTCTGACTATCTACTCTATCAATACCCCTCATAATTTGATAGACTGTACTTCTATCAGATCGCTTCTCAGCCTCTAATGCATTAGAGAAAACAATCCAAGTTTGTCTAACCTCTCCTTTTAGCTGATATATTCCAATCCAGGCAACATCCTGGTGAACAACTTCTGCATCCTCTCCAAGGCCTCCACATCCTTCCTTTAGTGTGGTGACCAGAACTGCATACACTAATGTGATCATTATTGTAATACAGGAAAAATAGAGCTGTTTGCCTCATGGTAAGGTACCACAAATTGCAGTGAGATGACGGCCTGATGTGAATAAATAGAGATTGCTGGAAATACCCAGCAATTCAGGCAGTATCTGTGATGGGACATACAGAGTTAAGGGATTGGATCTCGCTAGCTAATACCAATGATTCCTAATAAAATTTCTGGTGTTTAACCAATTAACTGATAGAAAGTCTGGGATCCCACAATCCAAATTTGTCCAACCTCTTTTAACACAGATTTGGAGCACTGAAGATATTATTTCAATCCATGTGGTGTCCAGAGGCAGAGATTGGACTTGCTGAGATTCTCCAGCACTTCCACTGGGGAACCTCCTTTCAGATCCTGTGTCAGGTTAGACCTGATGTAGGATCGGAGACACATTGATTTCAATGGGTAAATTAGCTGAGAATCAGGATAAAAAGATGAATGTAAATTACTTTTTAATTATTTATAGGCATTTTAAAGTAATTTTAGTTTGCTTTTCTAATAGTTTTCAATTTTTCAAAATTATTTTAAATTTAAAAGTTTTTAAAATATCTCTATCATTGATATTAAAAATAACTAAAATTTATTTGTAACTGTGGTGGGGATTTGCCAATTGCCAAAGGCCATTAGTGAATATCAGAGCCTCCACACCAGACAGTCATAGAGTCAGAGAGCTATATAGCATGGTAAGCAGGCCCTTCAACCCAACTCATCCATGCCTACCAAGCTGCCTAACGAAGCTAGTTCCATTTCCAGGGCTGAAAGTAAAATCAGAATGGGACAGTATTGCATACTGGTAAGAAAGTGGCTGATGCACGTAATACAATTGGGTTAGATTGGCCACGTTCACAATACAACTGTACTGGTAAGAATAAGTTACCTTCACCCTGCCACCAGAGGACCTGAAGCGAATCTTGGAAACCTTGGGACAGTAAGATAGCCTCCTAGGATCCAGACCAGATTAATATGGGTGTAGGAGGGACTGCAGGTGGCAATTCTAGGTGGGTGGGCCAGGTGTACAAAACATGGCCCAATGTGTCCTGGTCATTGACCTGAAGTATTAACCCTGTTACCACCTCTGCAGAGGATGCTTGTCCTGCCCAATGTACCAGCTTTGAGGTCTTGATCTTCTCACACTCTACCTCAGGTGGCCAAAGGCTGAGCTGATGTACTGAAGGTGGCGGTGAATTATATCATCAATGTCTACCTTTGTTGAGAGGTGACTCCAGAGGTATGGGAAGTGGTCTGTATCTTCTCTGTGTCACCACAGACCTTTACATTCAGAGAGAAGGAGACAAAAGAGACTGCAGATGCTGGAATCTGGAGCAACAAACAAGATGCTCGAGGAACTCAGCGGGTCAGGTAGCATCTGACCCACTGAGTTACTTCAGCGCCTTGTTTATTGCTCTGGATTCCATCATTTGAAGTCTCTTGTGCCTCCATCTGTGGAGGGAACTGGACAGTAAACATTTTGGGTCAAGACTTCCATCTATGTTTAGGGTCAGTGTTGTGAAACGGGGCACATTGGTAAAGGACCTTTGCTTTGTGGATATTAAGTATAAGGACCGTTCTCTGTTACACTTACACTTCTGTTAATGTGTGAATAATGACTTGGAGCTTGGCCTCTGAATGTACGCACACACACGCACTGGCAGCTCGATGACTGATTTACTATAACCTTGGCTCTGGAGTGAAGGTTGAACGGTTTTCTGTTAGTGTAAAAATTAGCTCTACTCCAGTGGGAAGCTGGTTGGAAGTAAAGTGCAATATTGCAGTGAGAAGATTAAGAGATGGGGCGATGATGCAGCCTTGCTTATCTGGAATCTGCTCTGAGATGGTCTCTGTTGGATAAAATCATAGCTTGCTTGCCAATATGTAGCAGACATGGGATGGAAACAAATCCCTGAAGCCAGCCGTATTTGGGAGGGTACCCCAAAGTGTCTCTCAATTGACGTAATCAATAGTTTTTGTGAGATCAAATAAAGCCACATATGGTGGTTGATGCCGCTTCCTGCCTTTCCCCTGGGGTTGTTGCACAGTGAAGACAATGCTAATTCCTTCAAATTTTAAGATAAGATAAGATTTCTTTATTAATCACATGTACATCGAAACACACAGTGAAATGCATCTTTGCATGGAGTGTCCTGGGAGCAGCCCGCAAGTGTCGCCATGCTTCCAGTACCAACGTAGCATGCCCACAACTTCCCAACCCATACGTCTTTGGAATGTGGGAGGAAACCGGAGCACCCAGAGGAAACCCACGCAGACACATGGGAAGAACATACAAACTCCCTACAGACAGCGGTGGGAATTGAACCTGGGTCGCTGGCGCTGTAATAGCATCACGGTAACCGCAAACACTACCGTGCTGCTCATATCCTTCCACCATAAGTCCTATAGAAGCGTATCTGAATAAATATGCAACTAGACTGCCCAGGAATTTGGAGTGATTGAACCCCCCAGGCAGAATTCATAAATATTTTGAGTTGGTATGTATTAATAGGCAAAAAAATGAATTCACTGTTGAGGGAATACAATGAATTTGCAATGAATTTTTATGTTTAGATAATTGGGTCCTGTTATGACATGTTTTGTGTGCCTCATAATCCAACTTTAATCAAAGAAAAGTCAAGTGTAATTGAAATTCAGGCACTTTCTGGAGTTGGACAAAGTCTGTGATTATTTTTGGGGATCTCTGTGAACCTCCCACACTAATGGACAGAGGAGCTTGGACATGCAAAGTGGCATCCAGTGGCACACCCACACCGGTAACAAATCCACGGGGTGACTCATGCAGGGTCGTGGTGCTAATGAAGTCTGATTCCATGTGACATGATGGGACTTGCCTGAACAGGAGTCAGGCTGGGACTGGGAATCTGCCAGCTCCTGTTTCAGCAAGGTACATAACTGCTCTGACCAAGGATCCAATCAATTTAACACCTCTTTCCAGCACATAACCTGCTATAACCAGCTCCGTCATGATGGCCGCAGTGATGAGCCCCTCAGGAAGAGGTCAAGGGATTTGCAACACTGTCAGGGTGACAGTGAAAGCTCCCAATGAGGGGAATTCCTTCAATGGGACCTCTTCATACGGAAGATCCTGTTGGAATGCTGCAAGTTCAAGGCCAAGGACATCTACTGTCTCCAGGATTTCCCAGATAAAAGGTACCTCAAAGTCACCTTCAAGCACCCTACAGGATGACAGGAGCTGAAGAGGGATGACGCAGGTTAGAGTACTGTGAGGCCCCTCCATAGTTCCTCTGGTGGGAAGCAACCAAGGAGAACATCAAGAGGTTCTTCATCCTCAAAGGAGTTCAGAAAACTCGACAAAGTAAAAGGTAATTGTGCCAACTCTAGATGGACTTGCAGAACTACTTCTTCTGCAGTTTAGGGGGTGGATGTGAGGGAGGAACTCCAAGAGTTGAAGAGCTGGCAAGCCTTACATGTCACCTCGAAATCCTCCAAAATAATCTTCTGATCCAGAGTCTACTCCATGGAGCAGGATGAGACGTGCTTGTGCTTCTTCTTCCACAAGGTTCACAGAGGGAGCTCTGTGATCCACAGACTTAAGGAAGAGGATGGTTCAATAGCATCCTTGCTGATGGACATATCAAGGATCTGCAGATCCTTCTATGCCGGTCTGTATGACAGAAAGGCCACAGACAGCAGAGCCTCCCAGTACTTCCTGTCCTCTATCGTGGAGGTCTTAGGTGACAACAAGTGGGAGGAGCTGACCCTGGAGGAGATGACAGGCTCCATTCGTTCCTTTTACTCCAATAAAACTCCCGGAAATGACGGCTTACCGGCTGAGTTGTACTGTGTTCTGTGGGACTGGATGGGCCTGGGCCTGCTAGAAGTGTACAAAGCCATGCTTCTGGCTGGCTACATGTCAGAATCTACGAGGAAGGGCATCATTATCCTCATCTACAAACTGAAGAGGGAGAAGGAGAACATCAGGAATTGGAGACCCATCTCACTATTGAATGTGGATTAGAAGATCCTGTGCAAGGTCATTGCCAACTGAGTCAGGTCTGCTCTGGGCTAGGTAATTCACCTGGACCAAACCTACACTGTACCTGGCAGGAAAATCTTTGACAGCCTTGCGCTGCTCAGGGATACCATTGCCTACATACAGGATAGAGGTATAGACACCTGTCTGGTCAGCGTGGACCAGGAGAAGGTGTTTGACAGGATATCACACATGTATATAATGGGCTTGCTCTCCAAATTGGGCTTTGTGGAGGGAATCAGGAATTGGATCCATCTGCTCTATGCAGACATCCATAGAGCAGTTCAGATCAATGAGTGGGGAAACAGACAACTTCCCCATCAAATCTGGAGTAAGGCAGGGTTGCCCACTCTGCCCTGTCTTGTTTATGTGCTGCATAGAGCCTTCGATGAATCCATCAGGAAGGATATGGGCATAAGTGAGTGCACTCAGATCAAAGCCTCCCTATACATTACATTACCACTGTTTTCGAGGGCATTTGTTATCAGGAGAGGCTGGACAAACCTGGGCTCTTTTCTCTGGAGTGGCGGAGGCTGAGGGGTGATCTGTTGGAAGTGTATAAAATTATGAGGGGAATAGATAGGGTGGACAAGCAATATCTTTTTCCCATTACTGAGTGATCCAGTACCAGAGGGCATGTATTTAAGGTGAGAGGGCGTAGGTTCAGAACAGACATGAGGGGTACGTTTTTTACTGAGAGAGTGGTGGATCCTGGAATGCGTTGCCTGATAGGGTGGTGGAGGCAAATTCATTGGGGGCTTTTAAGAGGGGCTTGGATGGGCACATGAATGAGAGGAAAATGGAGGGATAGGGGCATTCTGTAGGTAGGAGGGAATAGCTATGTTAGCACAACATGATGGGCCGAAGGGCCTGTTCTGTTCTGTACTGTTCTACGTTCTGCTGAAATCTATGCAGATTGATCAGCATCTGCGACCAACTTGAGTTGGCATCAGATACCAGAGTCAACCGCAGGAAGAGCGAGACCATGCTCTTCAGCAACTGGCCTAACTGGTCTATTGTCCCTTCACCATCAGGTCTGACTACCTGATGGTGCTAGGGATCTGGTTCGGAGGGGCTGAGGCTTGTAATAAAAAATTGCCAGGAGCGAACAGGCAAGATGAAACAAAAATTGGGACTGTGAGAGTGGTGCTCCCTCTCAATAACTGGTAATAACCTAGTCATCAAGGTATGAAGTGTTCTCAGTGCTGCTGTACTTGGCGCAGATGTGGGCCATTCCCCGCTCCTCCGCCCTGGCACTCACGCAACCCATCTTCCAGTTCTTCTGGGGTTCCAAGGTGGAACGGGTCTGATGGGTTGCAGTGCACAAGTCTGTGGCCAACAGGGGCAAAAGCGTACTCAACATTACCGTCATCCAGCATCAGGTTGTGCTTGGAAACAAAGTGTTACCATGTGCTCAGGTTCTCCTTGTCCCAAGTGTTATAAGGATGGGCCTGGCCCCACTGCCACACAATGTCCCAGTCAGTTGGACATTGCCGTACCGCCTATCCTTTGTGGAAAAGTTATTTCAGTGTTATTGGATCACAAGTGCATCAGGCAGTGGTCAGCCTGGAATGTCCTGCAGGCACTGTGGGACAAAGACATGATGGACCCTGTGGGGTGGTTCCCTGAGCAGATTGTCCAAATCATCTGGCAGGATGCCTCATCACCAGAACTCACCAACAAGCACCAAGAGCTCACTTGGCTGGAGGTGAGAGGGACCCTTCTTATCAGATCCTTCCTGTATGGTCAGGATGGCTGCAGTGGATGAAACAGCCACCCACATCTTTGCGGACTGTATATTTGCAAAGAAGGTCTAGAGAAGGATGTAGGGTGCATCCTGAGCAGCTGCATAACAGAGGACTCTCTGATCTACAGGCTGTACCCGGGGACACATACCAAGACAGACGTCAAATGCTGCTGGAAGATCATCAACTTGGCAAAGGATGCTCTTTGGTCTGCCTGAAACTTGTTGGTCTTCCTGTACAACAAGATGTCCATAGAGGAATACTGTCAACGGGCACATTCCAGACTGCAGGTGTACCTGCTGAGGGACGCACTAAAGCTCGGTACAGCCAACACCTTTCTGGGCGACTACTGCAGTCTTGAGTCCTTCCACCACCAGACATTGAGGGGCTAAGTCTGGGGTAGAAGCCCCCCAAACATCTGAAGATTGTATCATCCCAGGAGGCCAAGTGTGGCAATGGTGCTCTGTACACAAAATATGCAAACACTACCAATGTGTAGAACCAATAACATTGTGAATGTATAGACTGAACTACACTATGAATGTAAAGAAAACAATGCACTGCACCTTTTGTACTTGTTTACATTTTTTTTGCATTAAGTTTATTTTTTTGAAAATAATCTCTTATCTCTGTTTCACTTTTCACAGATGCTGCCTGACCTGTTGAGTGTTTCCAACATTGTTTTTATTTCATAACTGGCTATCTTGCAAGTCCTTCAGTGCCCTCGGATCGACCTTCTCTGCCCCTTCCCCCATCCACAACGTTTGCAGCCCTCACCTGCCCCATTGCATACCAGTCTGCTCACCTGATCTGATACCCCTGATCTTTGAAACCCACCCACACAAAAATCACCTCTAACTACTGACCCCCCCATGCCTCTTTCCCCCAATGTACTTCGCAACTGTTCCCCCCACCAGCAGTCCTACCCATGATGACCCATCCTGCCCTCTAAGGTCCACGACAGGTAACCCTCACACCATTCTGACTGGTCATTAATTGGTCCCAATCTGACATCTGATCCCTGGCTTTCCCCATCCTATTCCACCCCAGCCGTAGTAATGGTGCATGTATGCTGGTGAGTTCACTAGTGCTGGGCTCTCAAGCAAAACCGTTGTTGCCCCCCTTGATGCAATTTATTGCTATCAACTAATTTCCAGGCAAATAAAGATCCCACTAAAACTATTTCAAGTTAGTAGACAATTCAACAGGACATCAAACACTGATATTTGAAGTGTGAAATCACAACGAGATGGTGCTGGATTGATGTCCACTTGGGAATGGAGAACACTGAGGAGAAATCATTGTTCAGAAGCATCATAAAGCTTTGACAACCTTGACAAATGGGAATGTGGGCGGGGACAGGGTGTTGTGTGGAGCATAGCTTTGGCTTCAGTTAAAGTGTTTCTGAGGTGTTCAATGGGTGGGCTTTGTTCTGCCCACAGCAACAAGAATTTCATATCTCACTTCCCTGTTTTGCATCCTTTAAATAACCATCTTTTTACATATTTTGCTACTTAACATTTTTGAAATTAGCTTTTGACAATTTTAATTCGCTGGATGGGAGTCCCATGGGTTGGGGAAGACCACACTTTTATACTTGCCCAAAATTATACTTCATCAGATTTGACAGAGTATAAATTGAACCAGGATTACTGTTTCTTAATGTGTGGGTTGAATTAAAATTGCCCCCATCTTACTGGGGCAAATCTTGCCTCTGTGTAACTGTGCAATAAGAGTGATAGTAAGTCAGCAGTCCATTTTACATCTCTTCCAATGGAAGTCATTGGAAATGCATATCAGGGGAGAAGTGCAGCAGACTGCTGTGATCGCCCATTTTACACAATCTGGCAATGTCAAGGTCTGCCCCCAGAGAGTTTGAATAATGATTTAAATAGCCCAGGCTTATAAATCAACAGTGAATAAGCCATGCTTCTTGATTGATTATTTTTTTATAGCAACAAAAGACTGGGCCATACAGACCTGACACTTTCCATGGTCTGACCATCTCGGCTGAGGATTCAGTGGAGGTTTCCAAATCCTTTGACTTTTACTAAGCTTGGGAGAGGAACATACATGGTCGTTGGCATAAGGTGTTTAAGTAAGGAGAATGGGTGAGGAATGGATTGAATTTAACTGTGACATACCCTGCAATATCCTGACAAATCTTATTGAGCACACACACACACACACACACACACACACACACACACACACACACACAATTCACTGGCAGGTTCATCTAGCCAATCCTATTATCATGTCTGATGGACTACCATCATTCTTTCATTTTCTCTACCGCTCATCCCCCAGCCATCCTGCCTCCCCCTTAGGATCCTCACTGAAACATTCTCTTTGACCAAGCTTTTGTTTGTATGTCCCAATGAATCCTTCCAATCTGTCATGAAAATAAATCATTGTTCCTTCACCACTACTGGGTCTAGGTCTGAGAACTCGCCTCCCCAACAGCCTTCACCAGAAGAACGGCTGTGGTTCAAGAAGATGGCTCATCCTCACCTTCTTAACAGATGGGTGATAAACAGTAACCTTGCCATCTTGTCACCAATGCTCACATCCTTAAGTAAATTATGAAACAGGGACTGAATTTCTGAAGTGTAGTGCAACATGCAGTCACTATTATATTGTGCATTTAGCAGATAAAGCTAGAAAGGATTTTTACTTTGAAATTTCCCAGGAGAAGTTGAAAAATCCATGATTACCAAGGGAAAACTGCAATGGAAAATTCCTGTCCAAGTCTTCAGAAGAATAGCATCAGTCTAGAAGTGTTCTCAGTTAAGTAATTTCTATTCCCTGTATGGTGATCTCTACTCCAGTAAAGGATCAGCTCAGTATCCCTTTGACTGAATGCAGAGAGTTGACACCCATGAAGAACTGCCATTCAGGTTCCAGAGGGCAGATGGGGCACTCATTGAAAATTAAAGCAGCATTTCAGCACCTTCGGGACAGACAAGTGGGTAAAGCTCCAGAGATACAACACGATGGTAAGCTAATCTTGGAAATTAAGCTGACGTGTCCCAGGAGAGATTTCCCAGGACCAGGAATATTTCATGTTGCATGCTGCTTTAACTGGGCTTTTGATCTGATTCCAACTGGTTAAATCTCTTTGTCAGCCCAGGTCCTGTGTTAATGGTGAAAAAAAGAGACCAAATTGTCAAAAATTCCATTGGCAGGTTTTTTGAAAATTTTCTTTACATACTGCACATTACTGTACTCTCTAACTTGGGAGAGCAGAGACAATAATTAGCAGATGTCACAGTTGTACTATATGCTATTAATTCAGGACTTTCACCACTTACCAACAGTGTCATTCTCCCAATCATTTGGCTTGATTGCTTTCAATTGTTCCCAAGTGCAAATGAGCAAACCTAGCAAATTTTTATGCTGAGAGGAGACCTGAGAGAAGTTTCTAACATTATGAGAGGCATAGATAGAGTAGGCAGCCTGTATCTTTTTCCTAGGGTCGAAATATCTAATACTTGAGAGCATGCATTTAAGGAGGAAAGTTTAAACCATAGAACCATAGAACACTACAGCACAGAAAACAGGCCATTCGGCCCTTCTAGTCTGTGCCAAAACAATATTCCGCTAGTCCCATTTACCTGCACCCAGTCCATAACCCTCCAGACCTCTCCCGTCCATGTATCTATCCAATTTATTCTTAAAACTCAAGAGTGAGCCCGCATTTACTACATCAGATGGCAGCCCGTTCCATACTCCCATGACTCTTTGAGTGAAGAAGTTCCTCCTAATGTTCCCCCTAAACTTTTCCCCTTTCACCCTAAAGCCATGTCCTCTCGTACTTATCTTTCCTAATCTAGGTGGAAAGAGCCTACTCGCATTAACTCTGTCTATACCCCTCATAATTTTGTAAACCTTTATCAAATCTCCCCTCATTCTTCTGCGCTCCAAGGAATAAAGTCCTAACCTGTTCAATCTTTCCCTGTAACTCAACTCTTGAAGACCCAGCAACATTCTAGTAAATCTCCTCTGCACTCTTTCAATCTTACAAATATCCTTCCTATAGTTAGGTGACCAGGGCAACTTAGGCAACAGGGTGACCAAGGAGATGTGCAGGGCAAGTTTTTTACCCAGGGAGTAGTGGGTGCCTGGAATGCGCTCCCAGGGGTGGTGGTGGAGGCAGAGATGATAGAGGCATTTAAGAGGCACTTAGATAGGCACACGAATGTGGAGACAATGGAGGGATATGGACTACCTGCAGGCAGGAAGGATTAGTTTAATTAGGTGTCATTGGTTTAATTCGCAACAACATTGTGGGTTGAAAGGGCCTGTTCTTGTGCTGTACTGTTCTATGTTCTTTGTTCTATCACGATCATTATGAATATATCAAAGATAAATTTAGATTGATCTACCTTTACCAAAGTTAGGGCTGTCATTATTGTAGAATAGAATAGTCTGTTTTAAACATTACGGGACAATTTTCGGTTTCAGTAGTCTTGGAAACTGGTGACTAGGGACTTAGTACCTGTTCTGAATCCCTACCAGTCCTCACATCTTTTGAATATTGGGCAAAATATATAACCAATGGGTTGGGTAGGTGGAGAATAAGACATTGAATGATATTGTTCGGTCTTTGTTTTCATTCAATTTTGGATACGTTCTATAACAAGCAGCCAGTCCATTGGCTGGGATGTACAATAAATGGCTTATCCATTTAGCAGAGTGCATGAAATTAGCTAAACCATTGGCCAGGGTGTGCAATCCATTCACTTTCAACCCCTTTGTCAAAATTGAAAAGTGGTGTAAGTTCAGATAAATCCAGGTGAAGAGTATTAATTCCATGCCTGAGCAAAAGTACCCAAACCTATCTTTAAAAACGGACTCTGCACCACAACAGTGAGGCATTTTACACGTTTGTAATTGTTACATTGAAAGTGCAGCTCAGAAATGTACAGCAAGCCTGTGCCAACAAGCCTGTGCCAGTGTTTCAGCTCCATGACACCTTCCACCCTCCCTTCTTCATCTAATCCTACCAGTGGATCCTACTACTCCTTTCCCGCTTGTGCACATCTGGTTTCTACTTAATTACACTTCTATACTCACCTGAGTTACTCTTGGCTCTAACCATTCTTTGGATCAAGAAGTTTCTCCTGATTTCCATATTGAAGTTATTGGTCTTACATTTATGTTCTTCGATTGGACTCAACCACAAGTTGAAAGGTAGGGAAAAGTTTGTCTTTAAACACGAGCTCCAAATACATGCAAGAGTATTGTCTACTGGTTGTGTTTCCTTGCACACTCAGTTTCATTGACTTCAGTGAATCTGCTCATATGTGAGTTAAAAGCAGCCATAGGACCATAATCTATTATGTATTTAGCCCTGGTGACCAAGGATGAACTTCCAAACTTATTCTCGAAATTTTTAAGTGAGATTGGCAATTTAATGGTATTTGATATTGCATTTTATACCTTTCCATATGGTGATCTCATACTTCATTAACATCTTGGGGGAGATTGTTCAGACACATCTTACTTATGGACTCTAATAAATTTCCAAGGGAAGCAGAATGTTGTCCATTGAGATCGAGCTTGGTTGAAGGAGTAAAAGCAATACACACCCACCTTCTGAGCATTCTTCATGTTAAAAGTAAGGAATCAACGGCAGAATGGTACACATTGCCTTCTGATAGTTTATTTATTACAGGTACAGCAAACAAATCAGACTGAAGCAGTGAATTTTATTTTTTCTGTGAATGTTCAACAATATGGTAACAAGGTGAAACTAGAGGCAGCTGTAACAAGGTTTGATGTCTCATCATTTTGATCCTGGTGGCTGTCAGCTTTGATAGGCTAGAAGATATTGTCAAGGGCACCACTGGACATCAAATGTTCCTATTAGACTATGTTATCATAGTCTAATGGGAACACTTTTCTACATTCAGGATGCAAATGATGTTGCAGAAATGGAAGCTGTTTCAACGCGATTCTTGTTCATGTGTCATGATTTTTTCTTGAAAAGATAGCCACAAAAGGCTGCTCATAACACGAACCTGGCTGGCTTAAGCAGATGAATTTTATCAGTTCACAACCAGAGTACTGGATGGAGTAATGAATAGGAGGGGGAGGAAGCAGGCACTGAGGGCAAGGACCCGAATGCTTATTTACTGAAATTAATTTGCTGCTGTACTGAGTCGTAACTCATTGACCCATCCTCAGAAATAGGTGCAGGAGTAGGCCGTTTGGTTCTCCAAGCCTGCTCCACCGTTCATCTGAACCATGGCTGATTTTCTATCACAGCATCATTTTCCTCCACAGTCCCTATATCCCTTGATTCTCCTGACATCCAGAAATCCATTGACCTCTGTTTTGTATGAGCTCAATAGCAACCCCCTCAGTCATCTGGGTTAGAGAATTCCAAAGATTCACCACAGTCATTCTGCATGAAGAAATTTTTCCACATCTCAATCCTAAATAGCTGACCTTTTATCCTCCACTGAACAGGGTTTAAGTTATAAGCAGCACCCATCATATAAAAAGGTAGAGGGGTACAGAAATGAACAATGAAATAAAGGGATCTCCCTTTGTGGAATCAAGTTGTGTTTGATTGCACTTTTATAAAGTGCCTTTAACTGCATTCAGGGGTGCTATGTAAACATAAGTCATTACTGTTGCTTGGTACTTTGTACATTGCTTACTCTAAGCTGGTTACATGAAGGGGCTGCAGTCTGTTCTCCCCTACTGAAGCCACCACATAGCTTAGCTTACTTGTGAAAGGTGTAGTGTCAGGTCACGGCTGACCTCTACTATGGATGGATGGATGTGTTATCCCTGTGCTGGATGGTAGCTGCAGGTGTCTTGCAGCAGATGGCATTGCTCTGCAGCTTCTTCTCTGCTGGGAAGACAGTTGCTTTGGAAATGCCAGATAAATGTGTCAGGTCCTGCAGATGTGGTTAAGCTGGCTTCACTGGAGCAGCCAAAGGTGCCACTGTGGGTATTGATCATCCCATTCAAGCATTAATATTAAGTACATGAATTGCAGGGCTTCACATTTCTCAGGAGCAGTATTGGTTTTGCTGATCCAACTTCTCCCAAGAATAGGTAATGATTCTTTGCTTAAACAAAATATTCTCAACTCTGTCTGTAGCTTGTGATGAGCTGTTATCAACAGATGGAGACACAGAACCCCTTCTATCTCCTTACCTTCCTGGCATTCCTACACTAGTCCCTTTTTTCTTTTTAAACAGCTCAAACAAAGTCAACGTCAAAGTCAAAGTCGAGTTTATTGTCATATGTACAAGTACATGTACGCACAGGTGCAATAAAAAGCTTACTTGCAGCAGCATCACAGCATCAGAAAGCAGCATTCACAAGAAAAACATAAATTCTACACAATTTTTACAAGAAAGAACACAATTATAAGAACACAATTAGAACAAAAAACTAAAGTCCATTTTAGTGCAAGGTGATCAAAGTAGTCGTAGTGTTACTAAACTGCAATGATTAGGGTTAACACAGAACATGGAACAGTACAGCACAGGAACAGGTCCTTTGGCCCACAATATTGTGCCAAACCAATTATATTAGAAATAGAATGTCCAACTAAACTAATCTCTTCTGCCTGCACAATGTCCATATCCTACCATTTCCCTCACATCCATGTGCCTATCTAAGAGCTTCTTGAATGCCCCTATTGTATCTGCCTCCACCACCACCCCAGGCAGCACATTCCAGGCACCCACCACTCTCCGTGTAAAAAAAAACTTGCCCCGCACATCTCCTTTGAACTTATCCCTTATCATCTTAAATGCATGCCCTCTTGGAATCAGACATTTCAACCCTGTGGAAAAGATACTGGCTGTCTACTCTATCTATGCCTCTCATAATCTTATAAACCTCTACCAGATCTCCCCTCAGCCTCTGCTGCTCCAGAGAGAACAACCCAAGTTTGTCCAACATACCCTCTAATTCAGGCAGCATCTTGGTAAACCTCTTCTGCACCCTCTCCAAAGACTTGACATCCTTCCTGTAATGGGGTGACCAGAACTGAATGCAATACTCCAAATGTGGCCTAACAAAAGTTTTATAAAGCTGCAGCATAACTTCCAGACTCTTGAACTCAATGCCCTGACTAACAAAGGCAAGCATGCCATATGCCTTCTTTATCGCCCTATCAACCTGTGTAGCCACTTTCACGGAGCTATGAATTTGGACCCCAAGATCCCGCTGCTCATCAATACTGTTAAGGGTCTTGCCATTAACAGTATACTGTCTCTTCACCTTTGATCTCACAAGGTGCAACACTTCACATTTGGCCAGGATGAACTCCGTCTGCTATTTCTCTGCCCATTTCTGCAACTGCTATATATCCCACTGTATCCTTTGCCAGTCTTCTGCACTATCCACAACACCACCAATCTTTGTATCATCTGCAAACTTACTAACACACCCATGTACATTTTCATCCAGGTCATTTATGTACATCACAAACAGCAGATGTCCCAGTACGGACCCCTGAGGAACACCACTAGTCAAAGACCTCCAGCTAGTCCCATTGACCACTACCCTCTGTCTTCTACGGGCAAGCCAGTTCTGAATCCAAACAGCCAATTCACCGTGGATCCCATGCATCTTAATCTTCTGGGTGAGCTTCCCATGAGGGACCTTGTCAAATGCCTTAATAAAATTCATGTCAAAACATCCACAGCTCTACCTTTATCAATCACCCTTGTCACCTCATCAAAAAACTCAATCAAGTTAGTAAGGCACGACTTGCCCTGCACAAAGCCATGCTGACAGTCTCGTCTGTGGCAAGAGAGGACACAAAGATATTGGTCAAGGCCCCAGCAATCTCATCTCTTGTCTCTCTCAATAACCTGGGGCATATCCCAGAGCCTTATCCACCTTAATCTCTTTAAGGGACCCTACACTACCTCCTACTTTATTTCGAAATGCCCTAGCATATTAGCACGCTCCACACTGATCTCCCTATCCTCCACGTCCTTCTCCTTGGTAAATACTGATGCAAAGTACTCATTAAGGACCTCACCCACATCCTCTGCTTCCAAGCACATGTTCCATCCTTTATCTTTGAGTGGTCCTACCCTCTCCCTGGTTATCCTATTGCTCTTGATTTATGTATAGAATGTCTTGGGATTCTCTTTAATCCTACTTGCCAAGGACTTTTCATGGCCCCTCCTGGCTTTCCTAATTCCTTTCTTGAGTTCCTTTCTAGCTCCTTTATAATTCTTGTGCTCTGTTTGATCCTAGCTCCCTCAGCTTTACATACTTTTCCTTTTCCTTCTTGATTAAATTCACCACCTCTCTCGACATCCAAGGTTCTCTTTCCTTGCCATCCTTGTCCTTCCTTCTTACTGGAACTTACCTGTCCTGTACTTTGTGCACTTGGTCTTTAAACACCTTCTACATGTCAGATGTGGACTTGCCCAAAATCAGCTGTTCCCAATTAATTCTCCCTAGTTCCTGCCTAGTGCTCTCATAATTTGCCCTGCTCCATTTTAATACTCTCCCACAAGGTCCACACATCCTTATCTAGAGCTACCTTAAAACTTAAGGAGTTGTGGTCACCGTTCCCTAACTGTTCTCCCACTGAAAGGTTGGTCACCTGGCCAAGCTCATTACCCAACACCAGGTCCAGTACGGCCCCTCCTCTCATTGGACTATCCACATAATGATTTAAGAAACCCTCCAGGATGCACTTAACAAATTTGGCCTTGTCTAAACCTCTTACACTCAAGGATGTCCCAATTTATATGAGGGAATTTGAAGTCCCCACAACAACAACCCTATTAGTTTTACACTTTTCCCTAATCCACCTGCCTATTTGTTCCTCAATGTCCTGGTGCCTATTGGGGGTCTGTAGTATAATCCCATCAGAGTGACTGCACCTTTCTTATTTTGTGTTCTACCCAAAATAGACTCAGTGGACAAGCCCTCCATTATGTCCCCTCTGAGTGCGACTATGATATTGTCCCTGATTAGTAGTGCAAATCCACCCCCCCCCCTTTTCCTTCTCTCTCTATCTTTTCTGAAACATCGAAACCCTGGAAAATTAAGTACCCATTCCTGTCCCTCTCTCAACCAAGTCTCTGTTATGCCTCAACATCATAGTGCCCGTTGGTTCAAGAACTGAATAATTAAAGGGAAGTAGCTGTTCTTGAACCTGGTGGTGTGGGAATTCAGGCTTCTGTACCTCCTGCCTGATGGTAGCTGTGAGAAGATGGCATGGCCCGGATGGTGGGGATCTTTGATGATGGATATTGCCTTCTTGAGGCAGCACCTCCTGTAGATACTACTGATCGTGGGGAGGAATGTGCCTGTAATGTATTGGGCTGAGTCCACTACTCTCTGGAGCTTCTTACATTCCTGCACCTTCATATTGCTGTATGAGACCATGAGGCAACCAGTAAGGAAACTTTCATTTTTTAGAGATTTTTCGAGATTTTCATTGAAATGGCATTCCAGACCATCGCAAAGCACCTGCAACTAATTAAGTCCTTTTTGAAATGTAATCACTGTTGTGTTGAGGAAAATGTAACAGCTAGTCTGCACACAACGAGTTCCCATAGACATCATGACGGTTGATGTGTGCATGATAGCTGCTTGCTGGTAAAATTCTTCCATCTTGCTGCTGAACTTAGTCAGCAGGCAGTCATTGACAATATATGACATAGACTACATTTTCCCACTGATACACTCTGGATTATCCTGAATATCTTCACAGATGAGGTTGGTTGCACATAGACATTTCCCTGTTGGGAAAGTATTCAACGAACCCTTTAATGGAGTTTTGAAGCCATGTGGGATAAAAGACGTGGAACTTGTTTGGTGGTGATGTCAGACTCTATTCAGTGCCAGTACTGGAGAAGTAGTTGGACCATAGTTAATATCATGGTGCATCAGGTAATGTCCTATGGTTGACGTTTCAGGTTGAGACCCTCATCTTGACTGGGTCTCGACCTGAAACTTCCCCTGTCAATTTCCCTCCACGAATGCTGCCTGACCTGCTGAGTTTCTCTAGCAGTTTGTCTTTTGCTCCAGATTCCAGCATCTCTAGTGTCTTGGGTCTCCTAATGTTCTTTGGTGCAGGCTTGGATGGCTTGCTACTTGCTAGTTGTTTATGAATGGGAGCAATACTGCATACCAATTGAAAGCACGATAGCAGGATTGGCTGGAGAGTTCCTGAGATAATATTCCACATTTCACTTTTCCCTGCAATATAGAAGGAGACCATGTGGCCCATCAAGTCGGTGTCAGTTCTCAGAGAAAACCTATCATTCCCGTTCCTCCATCTATTTCCCTGTAATCTATTCTCTCTATCTCACACCCATTAATTTCATCTTGATTCTTCTACAATCCACCTACACTAGGGTAATTTATAGTAACCAATTATTCTACCAAATGCCATGACTTTGGGATGTGGGAGGAGACCAGAGCATCTGGAGGAAACCTATGCAGTCACAGGGAGAACGTGCACTTCTTTGAAATAGTGCCATGGGATCTTTAATGCCCACCCGAGAGAACAGACAGGACCCTATTCAACTTCACATCAAAAAGACAGTATTACATTCCCTGCCACCCACTGAGTTTCCAATCATGGTGATTCCCAGCTGGAAGCTTATTGGTGCCAGTACAGATCCTGAATGTAAAAAAATAAATGAAATATAATTGGAGCAAAGGCTCCTAAGAGCCTAAATGCCAGCAGCTGAAAAAATATTTCTATGTAAACAATTTACTTTAATAGCAACCTTTTCTTAATCTCTAGTAGCTGTCTATCAAACCCATGCAGACATGGGGAAAATTTCACACAGACAACACCGGAGGTCAGAATTGAACCTGTGGCACTGGAGCTCTGAGGCAGCAGCTCAACTAGCTAAGCCATTCTGCTACCAGATTCCTAGGCATACTTAATCAGGCAGAGCGCATAGGAAAATTTTGACTAACACTTCTCTCTTCTTGCGCAATTATTAAAACACCCCAAAGTCATTACAGTGACAGAAAATGTGAAATTTTACAAGGGAGGCCTAGATTTCAAATTTTTGGGGGATTTTGTTTTACAATTTAATTCACATTTCCAGGAAAATAGAAAACTATTGCCCATTCCTTTATATGACAAATGTTCTGCCATTCTCTGTAACTGGGATCACTGGCTTAAGGTAACTGACCAGGGAGGAAGATTAACAATGGAACATGGTACGGACTAAAGGTATCAAATAGCCATCCGTTGAGCACCAGCTCGATATCAAGCATTTTACACTGACATCTGAAGTTAAATCTATCTCCTGTTTGTCAAGTACCATTATTACCAGAACAACTCAAGGTTGGTATTAGGGCTCAGCATTCTATATTTCTGAATGTTATCTGTCAAAACGACAAAATTTGGAGCCAAGAAACTGGATTATCAAAAATCTATTTGCCCCCATTTTTATCCATGTACGGTGCATAAGATGTGATTTTGGACGTCTTTTCCCTGTTTAGTTAACTCACGTGATGACATCATCATTGTGTGCAGCACTCAGTAATTACTTGCTAAATGAAATTAGATCAAAGGGACACAGCTTAAGACCTTAGTAATTAATTCACAGTTCAACAAGGACCAGCTCACACTGAATGAAATCAAACTCACATGATTTTAAGTGTCGCTTCAATAATATTGTTTATATGTGTTAAAAATCATACTGTAATTTTGATTTATATAAAAATGTGTTCCTGGCAACTCTCAGCACAGTTTGAGGCTTCTGTGATCTGCAGTTAGCAGTTAACAGACCTTTTGATCTGCGGCACTAATGGCTACCATTAGTTTTTGGGCAATGGGGTGTGATCAATCTGCTCCACAGTCAGGGGGTTTCTCCCCTGGGGAACCAATGTGTTGTAAACACCCCTTCTCTAATTCCATCTTCTCCCCTCCCACTCCCGTTTTTTGATATTGGCCCCCTAGCTCATCTTGTGAATCTACCATGGAGAGTTCACCTTGACAGTGCTGACCCATTTCCAAGGTGTTATTGGTGAGCTGTGAATGGCATTGCTGCTGTCTGCCGAGCAAGATGCAATGTCTGTGAATCCCGCACGTCAGGTTTTAATATCTGCTGAAGGCAGTTATTCACAATGACACCTTTCAAAGCAAGGAAGTACTAATTTTGTGACTGCTTATGGTGACATCTAATTTAGTGTTAGCAATATACATAGCATTCATTTAGTACACAAAATATAGGGCACATTCAATTTCTAGGCAATGGTCTTTTATAGGAATGTGGGAAATAAGGTAAGCCATTTGCCTTTCTTCAAACATTAAATGATTAAAAAATGTCATGATGTTTCTTAACTCCAATTAACCACCTTAATTCCATAACCCCTCATGCACTTGCCTAATAAATATTTGTTCATCCTAGTTTAGATATTTTCAATTGACCCATTTACCCAACACACAACCTCAACATCTTTTCGTGGAGTAGAGTTCCAGATTTCTACTACCTTATGTGAAGAACTTTCTAACATCACTTTGAATGGTCCAATTCTAATTTTGAAGTTTTGCTTTGTCACCAATTTCTCTCCAGGTTAGGTCACCTGTTAGTCTATCAAATTCAAGAGAGTCTGAATCTAGTCTATGTATATTGTCTTTATAATTTAACCCTTTTAGTTCAAACATTATCATAATGTGTACGGCATCCATTCCAAGGTCAATAAATCCTTCTTGAGATACACGGCATAGAAATGATGGAAATACTGATGTCTAGTCAGGGTTCTGGATGACAGTGATTATATGGGATTATTTTTAATTGTTTAGGGAAACCACCAGTCAATTTATTCTACAAGACCAATATATGTTGATGTTGTTTAAACTTTAATTCAGCAATAAATTGCCAAGTTGCGTTGTTTAATTGGAGACTGAAAAGGGTAACGTCTCCTCTAAGAGGAATAGTTCAATAGATGTTGTCTCTTTTCAAGCCCTACTTTGAATTTCTTGCAGTGCAATTCATCTTTTTAAATCAATTTGGGTTCTTCAGGCTGGCTTAAGCTGCTGTTATTCTAATACCCAATGGCACTTTATTGAGTGATGTTACTCTTTCACATTAGCCAACCTGTTAATTTAGTTGGCCAAAGAATCAAAGCAAATATCAATGTGGCTGGCATTTGGCCAGAGAAACAAAGAATCTTCTTAATTGTTTTCTTTGAAAACAGAGTTCTTTTTTCTTCAGTCTAACTCATCTAAGAAAAAATGAGTTATGAAATATTCAGGTTGTTGCACCCGTATCAATTTGTGAACAAACTTTATAATGTTGCAGTGAGATAGCTCCATAAATACTGCATCCAATTCTAGTTGCCAAGTAATATGGGAGATTTTGAAACCCTGAGGCAGTACAGCAAAAGGCAATGGAATGAACTCCCAGTGCCTGGGGTGTGAGAAAACCTTGGTGAAACTTGAGCTTTCCGCCTTGAAAATGAGGCAGCTGAGAAGTTTAGAGATAGAAGGACTTTCATGGTAGGCTTGGCTGGGCAACAGACAGTTTCATTAAATGGAACATTAATTTGCACAATTACTGAGAAATGGTAAAGGGGAGGTAGATTCAAACCAGAGAAAGCAATGTTTAGGATTGATATCATTGTCTTCAATTTATGTATTCATTTTCATGAATACCCTTTCCTTTCTGTTTGTATTTGTGTGTGATATTTTTCTTCTCTATCTCATTTTTAATTTATTTAATGATTCATTTAAGGATAGATACATTTAGTTTGAACTTGCTGATTTAGGATTGGTTTTATAATGCTCAGCATTTTACCTCTAAAAGTGTTCCATTAGTCTTCTAAAATGTTGTTGAACAACCAGTATGTTTAACATAGTTTGCCCAATACTTCATTGACTGCTGCCCTTGTAAAATTACATACCTGGCTTCTAACCTCATATAGCTATGACTCTCAAAACATGTTAAACCTGATTATTTTATGTGGGAATGGGAGGTCAAAAATTGTAGATTTAATATGTCATCAATCAAAATTTGTAGAAAAATAATTCATGATATGCTTGACTAATTTAATTGTATGTACGAAGATAAACTGCAGTGTGTGCTGTATAAATGCATTTGGGAAAATGTTTGATGACTCTTTGCAAGAGACTTGTTACAAACATGAATGCTCATAGATCTATGGTTATTATGGGGAGCAGACTGCTAGTTCATTGTGAAAAAAATTGCATGGGTTCTAAGTTAGATGGATAATCTACTCCAACTTCCCGTCCAAGTGGTGAAGCTGGATATTTATCCCACGATAAAGAAGCCAGTGTAACTGTATGGATAGACAGAAAGTTAAAGCAGAAAATGGAATGGGGTAAATAGATGATAATTGACGGAAGGGTTTTGGCTTTTGACATCTTCAATGGTTCTTTTTGAGACATATATTTATATAAATGATTATGCTGTGGAAGGGGAATTCTAAATGGGCTATCTATAAGATAGGAAGATGTTGTTAGTGTTATCAAATGGCATATATCAATAACCTACTCACTGATGGCCAGTTTTGGGCTTCATTATGGCGACTTCCCTCCAGACCTAATCACAACCTTAGTCCAAACATGACTCAAAGAATTGAATTTGAGAGATGAGGTGAGAATGATTGCCCTTGACCTCTGGACAGCATTTGAATGAATGTGGCATCAGCAAGCCTTGGTAAAACTAAAATCAATGGACATCAAGGGTAAAACATTCCAATGGGTGGGGTCATAACTTGAACATAGAACATAGAACATTACAGCACAGCACAGGCCCTTCAACCCACAATATTGTGCCAACATTTTATCCTGCTCTAAGATCTGTCTAACCCTTCCCTCCCACATAGTCCTCCATTTTCCTATCGTTCATGTGCTTTAAATATCCCTAATGTATCTGCCTCAACCACCTCTGCCACAGTGCGTTCCATGCACCCACCATTCTCTTTGTAAAAAACTTACCTCGAACATCCCCGCTATAACTTTCTCCAGTCACCTTAAAATTATACCCCCTCGTGTGAAACATTTTCGCCTGGGAACAAGTCTCTGACTGTCCACTCAATCTATGCCTCTTATCATCTTGTAAACCTCTGTCAAGTCACCTCTCATCCTCCTTTGATCCGAAGAGTAAAGCCCTAGCTCGCTCAACCTATCCTCATGAGGCATGCTCTCCAATCCAGGCAGCATCCTGGTAAATCTCCTCTGCACACTCTCTAAGTCTTCCACAACCTTCCTATAATGAGGCGACCAGAACTGAACACAATACTCCAAGTGTGGTCTTACCAGAGTTTTATAGAGCTGCAACATCACCTCATGGCTCTTGAACTCAATACCCCTACTAATGAAGGCCAACACACTATACGCCTTCTTAACAACCCTATCGACCTGCGCAGCAACATTGGGGGATCTAGGGACATAGACCCTAAGATCCCTCTGTTCCTCCACACTGCTTAGAGTCCTCCCATTAACTTTGTATTCTGCCTTCAAATTTGATCTTCCAAAGTGATCTTCACACTTTTCCAGGTTGAACTCCATCTGGCACTTCTCAGCCCAGCTCTGCATTCTATCAATGTCCTGTTGCAAACCTACAGCAACCTTCTGCACTATCCACACCTGCAAACTTCATTTCATCTGCAAACTTATTAACCCACCCTTCCACATCCTCATCCAAGTCATTTATAAAAATCACAAAGTGTAGGGGTCCCAGAACAGATCCCTGTGGAACACCACTGGTCACCAACCTCCAGGCAGAATATGCTCCATCTACAACCACCCTCTGTCTTCTATGGGTGAGCCAGTTCTGAATCCACACAACCAAGTTTCCCTGGATCCCATGCCTCCTGACTTTCTGAATGAGCCTTCCATGAGAAACCTTATCAAATGCATTACTAAAATCCATGTACACCACATCTACTACTCTCATCAATGTGCTTTGTCACATCCTCAAAGAATTCAGTCAGGCTCATGAGGCACAACCTATCCTTCACAAAACCATGCTGACTGTCCCTTATCAGCCTATGCTTCTCCAAATGCCCATAAATCCTGTCTGTAAGAATCTTCTCCAGTAATTTGCCCACCACTGAAGTAAAACTCACTGGCCTGTAATTCCCATGGTTGTCCCTACTCCCTTTCCTAAACAATGGAACAATATTTGCCACCCTCCAATCATCCGGCACTACTCCTGTGGCCAGTAAGAACGCAAAGATCGTCGTCAAAGGTGCAACAATTTCTTCCCATAATAACCTTGGATATATCTTGTCTGGCCCCAGTGACTTATCTGTCCTAATGCTTTTCAAAAGTTCCAGCACATCCTCCTTCCTCAGGTCGACGTGCCCTAGCGTATCAGCCTGTTGTACGCCATCCTCACAAACAACAAGGTTTCTCTCACTGGTGAATACTGAAGCAAAGTATTCATTAAGGACCTCCCCTACCTCTTCCAACTCCAGACACGTATTTCCTCTTTTATCCCTGATCAGTCTTACCCTCACTCTAGTCATCCTCGTATTCTTCACAGATGTGGAGAACACCTTAGGGTTTTCCTTAATCCTACTTGCCAAGGACTTCTCATACCCCCTTCTAGTTCTCCTAAGTCCATACTTAAGCTCCCTCCTGGCTACTTTGTAACTCTCCAGAGTCCTGTCTGATTCATGCTTTCTAAACCTCAGGAAAGCTTCTTTCTTTCTCTTGACAAGATATTCTACATCTCGTGTCAACCACGGTTCCTTCAATCTACCATCCTTACCCTGCCTCAATGGGACAAACTTATCCAGAAGCCCATGCAAGTACTCCCTAAACAACCTCCACATTTCCATAGTGCACTTGCCCAAGAATATCTGTTCCCAATTTACAGTCCCAAGTTCCTACCTAATAGCCTCATAATTCCCCCTCCTCCAATTAAATACTTTCTGATATTGTCTGTCCCTATTCCTCTCCAAGGCTATGGTAAAGGTCAAGGAGTTATAGTCACTGTCTCCAAAATGCTCTCCCTCCGAGAGATCTGAAACCTGATCAGGCTCATTGCCTAGTACCAGGTCCAGTGTGGCACTTCCTCTAGTTGGCATGTCCACAATACTGTGTCAGGAATCCTTCCTGGACACACCTAAAAAACTCTGCCCTATCTATCCCCTTTACACTAAGGAGGTGCCAATCAATATTAGGGAAGTTGAAATCACCCATGGCAACAACCCTGTTATTTTTGCACTTCTCCAAAATCTGCTTCCCAATCTGCTCCTCAGTGTCTCTGCTGCTATGGGCGGTGTGTGTAGGATACTCCCAATAGAGTGATCGTTCCCTTTCTGTTTCTGACTTCCACTCACACTGACTCAGTGGACGATGCCTCCAGGACATCCTCCTTTCCTACAGCTGTGACACTGTCCCTGATCAACAAAGCCACTCCTCCACCTCTTTTACCTCTGTCCCTTCCCTTTTGAAACATCTGAACCCCGTAATATCCAGCAGCCATTGCTGCCTTGCGACAGCCAAGTCTCTGTAATGGCACCACGTCATAGTTGCATTTACTTACCCACACTCTAAGTTCATTACCCCTGTTTCTGATACTTCTCGCATTAAAGTAGACCCACTTCAGCCCATTCAACTGACTGCAATTTTGCCCTTTCAACTGCCTATCCATCCTCACAGTCTTTCTACACTCTGCATCTACTTGTACACGAAATTCGCCAACCTCTGACCAATCAGTTGGGCTCCCATCCCCCTGCCAAACTAGTTTAAACCCTCCCCAACAGCTCTAGCAAACCTGGCCACAAGAATATTGGTCCCCCTCCAGTTCAGGTGTAACCCTTCCCTTCTGTACAGGTCGTACCTTCCCCTTCTGTCGGATGTCAATCATCCCAGTCCTGGGACATCATGGCAGGAGTTCTTTAGGGAAGTATCCAATACCGGCTCCAGCAGCTTCATTAATGTATTAATGACCTTTGTTTCATGATGTTAGCTGATAATTGCATGATGTTCAACTCCATTTGCAGCTCCTCAGTAAATGAAGCAATCTACTCCTGCATGCAGGAAGACCAAGAAGATCTTCAGGTATGGACTGCTAAATTGCAAATGACACTTGTACCACAAAAGTGTCAAGCAATGACCTCTCCAGCAAGAGATATCCACTTTCTCTTGACATTCAATGGCATTACCGTTACCGATTCTCTCACTATTGACATCCTGGGAGTCACTATTGATCAGAAACTCAACTGGACAAGTCACTTTAATACCGTGGCAGCAAGAGCAGGCCAGAGTCTGGGTATCTTCAGTGAGTGACTCACCTCCTGACATCCTGAAGCCTTTCAACCATCTGCAAGCCAAAAGAAAAGCAGGGCTGTGGGGAGTGTTGCAGAACAGAGGGACCTTGGAGTACAAAAGAGTTACCTAAAAGTGGAGTCACAGGTCGACAGGGTGGGGAAGAAGACGTTTGGCATGTTGGCCTTCATAAGTCAGGCCACTGAGTGTAAAAGTTGGGAGGTGATGGTGGGGTTGTAAAGGATGCTGGTGAGGCCGCATTTGGAGTATTGTGTTCAGTTTTGGTTGCCCTGCTATAGGAAAGATGTTATTAAACTGGAAAGAGTGCAGAAAAGAGTTACAAGGATGTTGCCAGGACTTGAGACACTGAGTTATAGGGAGGGGTTGGACAAGCTAGGACTTTATCCCTTAAAGTGTAGGAGACTGAGAGGTGTTCTTATAGAGGTGTATAAAATCATGTGGGGAATATATAGGGTGAACACACTCAGTCTTTTTCCCAGGGCTGGGGAATCAAGAACTAGAGGGCATAGGTTTGAGGTGAGAGGGAACTTGAGGGGCAACTTTTTTTGCACAAAGGGTGGTGGTGGAATGTGGAATGACCTGCCAGAGGAAGTGGTTGAGGCAGGTAATATAACAACCTTTAAAAGACAGTTGGACAGGTACATGGATTGGAAAGGTTCTGAAGGTTATGGGCCAAATGCTGGCAAATGGGACAAGGTTGGATGGGGCATTTTGATTGGCATGGACCAGTTGAGCAAAGGGCCTGTTTCCATGCTGTATGACTCTATGAACTCTTATGAATATTTTGGTCAAAAGAACACTCTACTTTTCCGGATTCAGCTGCTCCAACAACACACAAGAAACTCAACCCCATCCAAGACAAAGGAGAAACAAAGACTGCAGATGCTGGAATCTGGAGCAAAAAACAAAACTGCTGGAGGAACTCAGCAGGTCAGACAGTATCTGTAGAGGGAAATCGACAGTCAGTGTTTTCAGTCTTTATACTGGCTATCTTCCCCATCCAGAATATATCTGCCAAGGAACCTCTCCTCACCTGGATCCACCTATCACTTGCCAGCTCTTTCTCCACCCCTCCTGCTCACCTCTTTATACTAGCCATCTCCCCTCTACTCTTTCAGACCAGACGAAGGGTCTTGACCTGAAATGTCAATTGTCCATTTCCCTCTACAGATGTTGCCTGACCTCTGAGTTTCTCCAGCAGCTCATTTTTTTGCACAATTCAGGACAACGTAGCCTGATTAGGAACCATCCATCACACTAAACATTCATTCCCTCCATCACCTCGGCTTTCCCTTTTCCTGTAAGGTGTTCCGTTACCTTGGCTAAACTACCAGCAACACCCCAGCCGGCAACCTCTACTATCAAGAAGACTGGAGGCTTCAAGCACAAGGGAACACGACCGGCTGCAGGTTCCCTTCCAAGCATCATCCTTACTTGAAAGCTATTGCCATTCCTTCATCACTTCTGTGTGTCTAAGTCCACAACCTCCTCCCCAGAACCACGATGGGACTACCTTCACGAGAATGATGACTTCAGTTCAAGAATGTGGTTCCCCATCACCTCTGCATGGTAATTGGTGCTGAACAATAAATGTTGGTCTTGCCAGCAACACCCAAAAATGCGTAAGTTAAAGAAATTTAAAAAAGCTAATTTGGCTCAAGGCAACTATCATCTTTCACAGGAATTACACATACAGTGAAAATTATTGTTAATAATAATTAACTAAATGTCACTTTTAGAATCATGAAGTTTATTAGAGATTTCACACATTTAATTTGCTGGCCCCTTGCAGAGGACAGTTCAAAGCTAAATAGACATAAACCAGCCTGTGTAAAGTTGGTAGATTTCCTTCTCTAACAGACATTAGTGAACTAGTTTTTTTTAACAACCACCAATCCACTATTACAGATGGTAACTTTTTAATTCCTGATTTATTTAATGAGTTGAATTGAAATTCCTCAGCTGCTATGGTGGGATTTGAACTCATCTCCAGATCAATAACTCAGTCTTTTGAACTCTTAATGACTTAACCACCATGACTTATTCATCCAAATAATTCTGCAACTTATTAGCTACCTCTTCCGATGCTACTGCCTCACTTATTTTGGTTCTGTTGGGAAATTTGATCACTTTACTTTGTGTTTCTGAATCCAGGTCAATCATGCAAATTTGGAACAGAAGTAGCTCCAGTACTGATTTGTGAGGATTTCCCTGTCAAAACTTCCAATCAGCTCTGAGGACATCTCCTTGAACCAGTGCTCATTTCCTACCATTCAGCTTTTCCCAGTGTTTTCCCTAAATCCCTGTGCCATTCTTTTTGCATCTTCCAGCAATCAAGCCTTGAAGCAATTTGGAGAATCTGAGATCATGAAAGGTACTATATACATGCAAGTTTTTCTTTTCTTTTGGTATTTCATATGTTTCCATCACAGATTTCTGTCTTCAGTTAGACACTGCAGTTGTTTAATTGCTTTACCCCACACATACTTGTCACATTTTATTGTAGCAAAACGTCATTTTGAGATTGAAATTCCCACATGGATGGAGTGGTCTGAGTTCTGATTCCTGACAACGAATCAAGCTGACATCAGTCTACTCTACTTGATTTAACAGCAACCAAAGTGGGTAGAAGATAAGTACAGATGTGTTACTGTTACTGCCATTGAAACCAAATGCAGCATGAAGAATAATTTATGATTTAATACATCAAGGTCAAAATCTACATTAGTGCTCCCCACAAGCTAAAGATGACATGCAATCACTTCATTTAGTTGACCCAATTTCTCACAGAACCTGCAGCCAAGAAATAAAAGAATATAAAGTCAGCAAACTTAGCCTCTTGGGTCTTGTACTTAACTGTGTACTTAGTGAATGTGTATATTTATACCCAGACAGTGCTATAAAAAAAACTGAAGGAACCTCATGACAATTCAAAGCACTTTATAAGGTACTTTTGAAGTGTAGTTCATTGTTGCTGTGCAGGAAACTCAAGAGCCAATGTGTACACAGCAAGCTCCCACAAATAGCAATGTGATAATGACATGATAATGTGCTTTAGAAGCAATGAATCAGGAATAGATATTGGTGTCTCAATATCCTTGACTCACTAAGATGTTAGGGAATAGTTAATTACATAAACTAACAAACTAAGGTTCTTTATTAATAAAAGAATGTACACTGTGCACTACAGAAACTTCTTACAATGACTTCCTCTACAGAGACAGACAGTCTCTCCAGCAAGTTCCACACTCAACAATGTTGGCAGAATACAGAGAACAGTTTGTAAGGTGGCACAATTCATAACCTTGTACCAATTGTACCAACCAATATTATATATGAGACAAATATGTCACCTTCTGTTGTAATGGATGAAAAAAAGCAAAACAAAAACGTCTGAAATATCTTTCCAATCTCTTTGTACTGTGTTTTGAATGAAGTTGTCCAGTTGTCTCCCTACATCTTTTTGCCCTTCTGGAATTAATTTGCCTATTCATTTAAGAAATGTATGGCAGAGTGACTGCATGCATTGAAGCAATCTCCGTGATTGCATGATGGTGTATGTTTATCAGTCCCAGCAACTGTTCTTCCAAGTATGGGTGTGACATCCTTCAGGTCTACTATGATGTTTTTCATCATAGTTCTCTGATTCTTTGTGTTCACCACCTTCAGAAGGCATCTCCCAGCTGTCTTCAGTGTAGCCGTGGTGTTTATCAACAGCACATGACTTATTGGTTTCAACCACAACATCTTATGACGGCTCCTGACTGAAATTGATGATGATGGTGAATGTCTTTGCACCAACAACTTGGAGTAGGAACATCTCATGGGTGCTCTGCCACACAATTGGCAATGCTTGGCATCGGGTACACTGGGTTCAGCTGATGCTGCAAATCCAACCTGACCCTGCATGGCTCATCTTATCCACCTGATGGTCTTTCAATGACCTCTTCATTGTGTACTGTCCAGTACACATTGCATGCACCCATCCATATGCAGCATACAGTATTTGTTTTTAAGTCACTCATGCAGCCTTCTGTAATACTTCAATATCCAATCCACCTTGGTAGTGCTTTCTTCTTCTGCTTTATGTTTTGAGCTTAATTGCATGTACCTCCTGCTGTTAGCCAGCCAACATATCCAGCATGGCTTTAGATAGCTCCACAGCTCTGCATGTTTGTGTGTACTTTTCTCTGTCTCTGTTTACTGTTCCCTTGGGCCGGACTCCCAGATTCCACAGGTAATCTGATTGCTGATGAGTGAGTCCTTCTAATATGTGCAAATCAATTATCTTCAACAGTTGTGGTTCTGTTAAAAAAACAGTATCAAAGGATTCTCTCTGCTCTTGGTTGCATGAAAAATGCTGGTAACAGTCAATTGCTTCACTTCTAGTTACTTACAATGTAGCTGTTGTGCATCTGATGCATGCTCTGGGCATTATGGTATGGGATAGCTGGATGCTTAGGGTCATTCTTGTGGAATCAGTGAAGTTACTGTGCTCCTCCCCTTCCCTTCCCTTTCAGCATTCTGAACAGATCATTCCATTTGCGACTCTCTGGTTCTCTCTTTCATTTCCACCAAGTAGTTCCCCTCTCAAGGCACTTTCCCAAGAATCTGCCAGAGATGCATCACCCATTCTTTATCTTATTCCTTCTCACCCCCACCCCCCTCTTTCAGGGACCTAACCACTCCTTGCAGGTGAAGAAGTGACTCACTTGCACTTCTTCCAATCTTGTATATTGTATTTGGTGCTCACAATGTGGTCTCCTCTACTTTGGAGATACCAAATACAAATTGGATGCTCACTTTGTGGAACACCTCCATTCAGTCTGCAGGGGTGACCCAGAGCTTGCAGTTACCTCTTCATCCCACCCTCACTTTGACCCATGTGTCTTTGGCCTCCTACACAGTTCCAATGAGGCCCAATGCAAATAGGAGGGGTTGAATCTTTTTTCTGGAAAGGTTGCAGCTTTTGGGATTTATATTAAATTCAGCAATTTCAGGTAACTTGATATCCCTGTTTGTTCATTAAATTGAGATAGACGTGAAAGATCCCACAGAATTCCTCAATTAGTGCAGTTGGATCTTTTATGTCCACCTCAGTTTAATAAACAAACAAGGAAATTAAGTTTGCACCAGAACTGGCCAGTTCTATTGTTATTCATATTAACTTGATTTTTCCCTCTTCTCTGATACTCTCTGAGCTGCACAGCATTTCCTACTGCTCCAACCTGCATTTTCACAGCTTTTTCCATGTCCCTTTGTTTTTCCCTAACTGCCCTCATTAATCTACCAACTAGGTGTCTTCATCAACAACTTATCCCCACAACAACCCTGGCCTCACCTTATCAGAGCTATTCCTGTTGACATATCCATCCCTCCCCACTCTCTCTGCAACTTAAAATGGACTTGTTTTTCCCTTTCCCAGTTCTGACAAAGAGTCCTCGACCTGAAATGTTGACTCTGATTCTCTCTCCACAAATACCCGACCCGTCGAGTGTTTTCAGCATTTCCTGTTTTTTTTATTAATCTCTGGAAATAATATGGAGAGAAGCTGGTCCCATGGTGAAAGTCTTAAACTGGTGTCACCCAAAATTACACCTGATGCACACGGTACAAGTGGGAGGATTCCCTTGCGTTTCCCCAATCAGTGCTGTGGGATCTTTCATGTCCACCTCAGTTTAATGTCCCAGCCAAAAGATAGCACCTCTGACTGTGCTGCACTTCCTCAATATCACACCAGGGCATCAGCCTAGATTATCGAGCTGATTAAGATGTGAGCAAAGTATCTATGGAAGCAGAGAGAGTAGAGGCCCTGGATGGGGTGAAAGTGGAGAGGCAGGAGATGCTGGAAAGGCTGTCTATGCTGATATAGGTTCATAGAGTCGTATAACACAGAAACAGGCCCTTTGGCCAATCATGCTGACCTTTTTGCCCATCTACACTAACCCCATTTGTCTGCATTAGAACCGTATCCTTCTGTATATTCCTACTTTAAGTGTCTGCCCAAATGCCTCTTAAACATTGTGATTTTATCTGATTTCACCACCTCCTCTGGCAGTGAATTCTAAACATCAACAACTCTCTGTGTAAAAAACATACCCCTCACATCCCCTCTAAACCTCCTACCTCACACCTTAAACCTATGCCCTCATTTTTTTGATACCCCTACCATGGGAAAAATATCCTGGCTCTCTACCCTATCAATGCCTCTCATAATATTATATACTTCTTTAAGGTCACCCCGAAGCTCCTCAAGCCCAGCCTATCCAATCCCTCCCCATAACTACTGCCCTCCAATCTTGGTGAATCATCTGATGTCACCTGGCTGAGAAGGCTTGTGTCCTAGGTTACTAAGGAAAATGGGGGAGCTAGCAGAAGGCCTTGCCATAATCTTCCAATTTTCCCTTCGATATGAGGGATCTGCCAAAGGACTTTAATGTGGCAAATGTTCAAGGAAGAGTGTAAGGACACTCCCAGTAACAACAGGCTGGCCAATATAACATCAGTGGTGGGTAAAGTCACAGAAACTACAACCAAGGAAAAATTAACAGGTTTGAATTAATTAGGGAGGGCCAGCACACATCCAGTAAAAGACATATTATATATGGGTAATCTTTTGGATGAATTAACAGGGTTAATGAAGGGATTGCAGTTGATGTTGTCTACATGGATTTTAAGAAAATATTTGAACAAAGAGATAAAGCTGGCTAGCAAAACCGAGACTCATTAAATAGGAGGATCAGTGTCAACCTGGATGAAAAAAAAAGTACTTTCAGTACAGAAAACAGTGACTTATGGTAACTGGTTGTTTTTCAGAACAGATAAGAGTTGACAAGGGTTGTTCCCCAAGGATTGTTATTTTTTGTAAATATGCCGGGGCTGGGGTTCTGGGGTCGGTGGTGTCACGAACCAGCAACAAAAGAAACACACTGAGCATGATTCAGTGTTAAAAACTATTTTATTAATTACTACTTATGATAATACGTAAAATAAAAGTAAAAATGTTAGTATGTTAGAATTCAAAAAAAATGTTAAACCTTGAACGTTAACCCCAAAACTAAACTCTTCGTGTGTGTGTGTGACAAAGTCCAAAACTCCCAGTTCTGGAATGGTTCTTAAAGTTCAGTTCCGCAAGCCATAAGGTGAAACATGAGCAAGGGCTTCTTCAACAACCACCGTTGTCTGAAGATAAGACGTAGATGTAGAGAAACATAGAGAGAGTAAATACGAAATCCAAATGTTCCACGATGGAACCCAAACGACACTTCAGTGTTTACTCGGTAGTGACTTCCTCACCCCGAAAAGCATCCGAACTGTGGTCGTCCACACACAAATACCTGTTTCCTTCTACAGGTCAACAACAAAGTGAACTCCACCGGATTACTTCCAACTTCCATACATGGATTTCTATGGCAAACACAGTTATTGTTTCTCATCCATCGATAGAGAAAACAAGCAGGCTGGTGTCTCTCTCCCTTCTCTCTCTCTCTCCTTCTTCTTCTGACTTCTTCAACAACGTCATTACGTCCTTTATCTTCTATTGACATAAGCACACCCCACACACACATACACACACACTCTCTATCTTAAAGGGACTTTCACTGAGTCCGTAACAGGTGGGTATAGAAAATGTGATCAAGCTGGGGTTGTGTAGCAAGTGAGCATAGAACCATGTTGGGGCAGGATCCTGGGGCAGTTCCCACATCCAGGCCAGGCTTCTGAGAGGGAGGTCCACAGCTGGACATGCAATTAGGAGCCTGGGGAAGTCTGGAAGTGAACACATAGCTAAATATTGAAAGAAGACCTTCCTGCCAGAAGCTCAACACCTTGGGCTCTCCAGCAGTGGACCAGGTACCATGGTCACCTTTATCCAAACAAGCATCACCCCAGATCAGTCTTGCTTCTATATGAGTGCCCCCAACCCCCACTGTTTTGAATAAGCAATTTACTATACAGGTCGTGTTTTGTATTCTGTTTGATGACACAGGCTGTGTGTGTGTGTGTGTGTGTGTGTGTGTGTGTGTGTGTGTGTGTGTGTGTGTGTGTGTGTGTGTGTGTGTGTGTGTGTGTGTGTGTTTGTGTATCATACAGAAGAAAGATTCAGAGCAAATATTTGGAAGTGCTCTTCCCATACACAAAGACCTAATCGCATTTGGAAACTGGGTTTTAAATTAAATTCCTTTGCATGGTGCATAGAGACATTACACTAAGCAAAAGAATTTCCAGTGTATAGATTAATTTCTATAGCAAGAACAAGGAATCCTTGATGTGAATCTGATAGAACTGCAATCACTTTTGAAAGGCTTTTGATAGGAACTTCGCCTCCAGTACTATGCAATGCTAGTTTAGAAAAAGAGACATTATCAAATAATGGACAGAAGAAATAAGAATGAAGTGAAGTTTGTGGATTACATTTGACAAAACAATATGGATTCTTTCATGGATACAAAGAAGGCAAAAAAGCACATCGAATATCAATTGTAGAATAGAGCAAAGTGCTGACAAAGAGTAACAATTATCCCAGCACGAGCAACACCATCTTGCATTTGTGTAGAACCTTTAACATAGAAAAACGTCCTGAAGCACATCACATAATTTATCACCAGGCCATGGAAGGAGAGTAAAGGTCTTGGTCAAATAGATATGTTTGGGGGAGGCTGTCAAAGGAGAACAGAAAGAGGTAGAGGGTCAGGAAAAGAATTCCAGAGCTCAGGCATCTCTTCTTGAAAGCAAAACATTGCAGATACTGGAAATCTGAAATAAAACAGAAAATGCTGGAAGCACTCGGCAGGTCAGGCAGTATCTGCGGGAGAGAAAAACAGAGTTAACCTTTCATTTATGATGACAGTTCATCAGCTTGAAACATTGACTCTCTCCACAAAACCCGTTGAGTTTTTACATGTATTTCCACCAGATTGTTGGGCAAGTCACTGAATAAAAAGATGTTTCCTGTGTCCCTTTGTCTTTAACTAAAGTTTATCCTCATTGAACCATAAAACAGAATAAAAGGCCATCTATCCCATTTTGCATGTGCAAACTCTACCTTGTTATGACCTTGCACTTTATTGTCTACCAGCACTTCACTTTCTCTGTAGCTGTGACATTTTATTCTGCATTCTATACTGTTTTACTTTGTGCTCCCTCAATGCACTGTGTAATGAATTGATCTGTATGAACCGTATGCAAGACAAGTTTTTCACTGTACCTCGGTACAAGTGACAATAATAAACCAATTCCAATTCCAGTTCTTTAAAGAACCATTTAATCAGTCCACGTTTCCTTCTCCCCTCCCAGTGCATTGAAGTTTTTCCATTTTTGAGTATTTTTCCACTACTTCTTCAAAAGTAAGATCACCACCCAAGTCAAAGCAGTCTGCTTGACTGACACCCCAGCCACCATTCTAAACATTCACTCCCTCAGCCACCAGTGTGAAGTTGCTGCAATGTATACTATCTACAAAATAGAGTACAGTCACTCATTTATGCCTCTCCAGCAATGCCTCCCAAACCTGCAACCTCTAACACCATGGAGGGCAATGGTAGCAGGTACATGGGATCACCACCACCTCCCATACCAGCCTGGCATGAAAATTTACATCCATTATCTCTACCTCTCTCTCCTTCCTTAAAATCCCTCCTCAAGGACAATTTGGAACAGGCAATAAAGGCTGACTTTGCAGGCAATGCCCACATCACAAGAGGTTGAATAAGAAGGAAACACTGTTGTAACAACTCACCAAGTGATAAGAATTATTACCATATTTCTTCTGACGATTTTATTAATTATTTTAGCATTATAGTTTGCAAGATGTCACTAGCACTGGATTACAGGATTAGTTAATGGCCATTAAGTTGCTTTGCATTAACATAAGTAAGAATGGAAGCATTAATGCATCAATGTGTATCAGGATGATTATTGATCACTGTGGTTATTTACTTATCCAACTCTGGAATAAAAGACATAGATTTTTATAGCACCAAGTTTGATACAGCATCCAATTTGTGCACAGAAAGCTGCCACAAACAATAATATAAGAACAACAAAATAATCAGTTATGTTGATTGAGGGATAAGTATTGGCTCAGGATACTGGGACTAACTCTCCTGCTCTCCTTCAAGATAGTGCACAATGAGATCCTTTTTGTAATACATTCTTTTGGAATCTGGGCTTTGGTGGCAAGGCCAGCATTTATTGCCTATCCATAATCGCTCTTGAAAAGTTGGGAGTGAGTCATCTTCTTGAATCACTGCAGTCCTCCAGTGAGGGTACTCCTTCAGTTGCAGTAACCCCTGAGATAATGAAGGAACAGTGACAAACTTGGGTGGTGTGCGATTTGAAGGAGAACCTGTTGTTTCCATTCATTAGAAACTATTCGTCCTGTTTGATGATAAAGGTCATGCGTTTGGAAGATGCTGTTAGAATAGCCTCGGCCAATGACTACAGTGCAGGAAGGATGTGGAGGCTTTGGAGAGGGTGCAGAACAGATTCACCAGAATCTTGTCTGGATTGGAGTAAATTAGCCATGACGAGAGGTTGGGCCAACATGGATTGTTTTCTCCGGAGCGTTGGAGGCTGAGGGGTGACCTGATAAAAGTACATAAAATAATGGAAGGATAGATAGGGCAGATAGTTAGAATCTTTGTCCCTAGGGTGGAAATGTCAAATACTAGTGGGGATACGTTTAAGGTGAGAGGAGGAATGTTTAAAGGAGATTTATGAGACAAGGTCTACACAGAGAGTGGTGGGTACCTGGGACATGCTGTTGGGGAAGTTGTGGAAGCAAATACAATAGTCGTGTTTAAAAGGCATTTAGACAGACACATGGACAGGCAGAAAATGGAGGGATATAGACCATGTGCAGGTAGATGGGATTAGTTTGGATTGGCATCCTGGCTGGCATAGACCATGATGCCAGTCTAAAGGGCCTGTTTCTGTGCTGTACTGTTCCATGTTCTATGTTTATTTTGTGGGTAATACACACTGCAGTCACCGTACAATAGTGGCAGAGGGAACTAGTGTTTATCATGGTGGATGGGGTACCAGTCAAATGTGCTGTTTTGTCCTGGATGGTGTTTAACTTACTGAGAGTTGTTGGAGTTGTATTCACCCAGGCAAGTATTATATCACATGTAACTTGTGCCTTTTAGATGGTAGAAAGGCTTTGAGGTGTTAGGAGATAACTCTGCCACCACAGAATACCTAGGCTCCAATCTGCCCTGGTAGGCAGTGTTTTCGTTGCTGGTCCAATTGAGTTTCTAGACAATGGTCACCCCCCAGGATGTCATGGTGGGAAGCTCAGTGATGGTAATGGCATTGAATGTCAAGGGAAGTGGTAATACTTACTCTCATTGGAGATTGTCATTATCTTTTGTGGCGTGTATGTTACTTGCCATTTATCAGTCCTTGACTGAATGCTGCCTTGATCTTGCTGCATGCTTCATTTTCTGAGGAGTTGCAAATGGAATTGAATAATTGAATATTGAAAGTGAACAGTGATAACACCAAAGAAAACAAGGTAGGGTGCCAATTTAACATATTGACATTATGGTAGCACCTCGAGAGTGCTGCAGCTTTTGTCTTTTTTATTTGTTCCTGAAATGTGACCCTTGCTGGCCAGACCCACATTTATCACTGCTCCTGAGTTTCTGTGAGTGGATGGAGCCTGCGAGCATGGCTGGGCTGATAATCCAGCACTGCTTTGCAACAAAAATTGGGAAAAGCAAGTTGGCAAATCCCACTCGGACAGTCTGAGAATTTGAATTCAATCAAACCAACTCTGGAAATAGATGCCTGTAGAACTGGCCTGGAAATTGCTGAAATTTCATGGAATGTAATTGCATCAGCTGCAGTTCGATGGGCCTCTGAATCAGAAAGTCATGGGTTCAAGTCCCACTGCAGAGACTTAGCGCAGCACGGAAGTCTCAGCTGAACTTTCATTCCGGCACCAAGGGAGTACCGTACTGTGGCTCAGAAGAGATATTAAAACACATTGTTTCTGGCTCTGTCAATTGAATGTAAAGGATCCTGTGGAGTGTTGGTGAAGAAGGAGGGAACTGTTATCCTTGGGGTCCTGACCGATGTTTCTTCTTCAATTAACAGCTCAAGTACAGAATATCTGCTCATTATTTCATTGCTGCCGGTGGGAGCTTGCTGTGTGCAAAATGGCTGCTATGTTTCTTCCATTATAACACTCGATACACTTCAAAGGTATGACACTACCTGCAAAGGGGAATTTATTAAAGGGTGCTTTATAAATGCAAGGCTTCCTGCTGACTACATCACTAGCATCCAGCAGAGAAGCCCTATGCTCCCTAACATATATGAAATCTAATTGACAACCAATGGAACTGACTCTTAACTGTTGACTCAAATGAGCTGGAAAGGCACTTGGCTGTAACCATAGAATCAGAGGCATAGAAGGAGGCCTTTCAGCTCATTGTCAATATGCTGGCTCTCTACCAGAGCATCTCAATAGTTCCACACTCCAACCTCTCCTCCTTAATTTTGCAAATTATTCCTCATCATATATTAATCTAATTTCCTCAAAGGAACCTGCTTCCACCACATCTGTAGGAACTGCATTCCAGGTTCCAACCATACTCTGCAGAAAACTGTATTTCCTCATGTCAATATTAAATCTCTTCCCCTATACTTTGTACCTGTGACTTCTGTCCTTGACCCCTCCACCAAACAGAACAAGCTTCTTCTCTCCACTCTGTCCAAGAACTTCCATCATTTTTTATTCTTCTATCAGATCTCATGTCAGTCTTTTCGCCAAAGAAAATAGTTCTGGCCTCTCCAATCAATCCTTGCAACTGCGGTCCCTCATCGCAGGAGCCGCTCTTGTAAATCTCCACTGAACCTTCCCCAGTGCCTCCACATCCTTTCTGTAAAGAGATGACCAGAAATGAACACAATTCACCACCTGAGGCTGGACCAGTGTTTACACAGCATGATATCCATGCTTTTATACGTTATACCTTTATCAATAATGCACAGAGTTGTGAATGCCTGCTTTCTTAACCTGCCTTGCCACTTTCAATGACTTACACATCCATGCCCACTGGTTCCTTTGCTCATTTCTCCTTCAGAAGAGCATTCTTTATTCTATGTTGACTCCCCTCATTTTTCTAACCAATTTGCATCGCCTCACATTGCTCTGCAATAATCTACATCTGCCATGGGTCTGCCCTTTCTACCATCTGTTTATAATCTGCTGCAAATTTTGTGCCAGCCAATACAAGCTACTGTAGGGAATAAATGGTATTATGCAAACAGGTTCACACCTGGTGTGATGAGTACCCAGACCTTAACCTTCTCTGGTGTGGTGTTGAGGTGGCTGATCCAATGAACGTTCTGCATCCTTACATTGCTTACCGTGGCAGCTGGTGCTGGTGGCATCATTTGAAGGTCCAGAGCAAGAGTTGGGTTTCCTTTGTTGCATGTCGGCACAAACCTGGGTGTTGTCCAGGTTCCAGGCCAGCATGGACTACCTGTTCATTAAGAATGGAACAAATCAGAATCAGAATCAGGTTTATTACAGAATCATATGTGGTGAAATTTGTTGTTTTGCAGCAGCAGTACAATGCAAGACATAAAAATTACTATAAGTTACAAAAATAAATAAATAGTGCAAAAGAGGAAAACCGAGGAAAAATGGGTTCATGTACGGTTCAAAAATCTGATGGCGGACGGGAAGAAGCTGTTCCTAAAGCATTGAGTGTGGGTCTTCAGGCTCCTGTACCTCCTCCCCGATGGTAGTAACGTGAAGAGGGCATGTCCCGGATGGTGAGGGTCCTTAACGATGGATGCCGCCTTATTGAGGCACCGCTTCTTGACCATGTCCTCGAGGGCGGGGAGGGTTGTGCCTGTGATGGAGCTGACTGAGTCTACAACCCTCTGCAGCCATTTTCGATCCTGCATATTGGGGCCTCCATGCCAGGTGGTGAAGCAACCAGTCAGAATGCTCTCCACTGTACATCTGTGGAAATTCGCAAGAATCTTTGGTGACATACCAAATCTCCTCAAACTCCTAATGAATTAGAACCGCTGGTGTGCCTTCTTTGTGATTGCATCAATGTGTTGGGTCCAGCATAGATCCTCTGAGATGTTGATGCCCAGGAACTTGAAGCTGCTCACCCTTTCCACTGCTGACCGCTCAAAGAGGACTGGTATGTGTTCTCTAGACTTCCCCTTCCTGAAGTTCACAGTCAATTCCTTGGTTTTGTTGACATTGAGTGTGAGGTTGTTGTTGTGACACCATTCAACCAGCCAATCCATCTCACTCCTGTACGCCTCCTCATCACCATCTGAGATTCTGCCAACAACAGTGGTGTCATCGGCAAATTTATGGATGGCGTTTGAGCTGTGCCTAGCCATATGTTTGTGATGTGTTTGCAAACAGACCATTCCAGACATTAAGGCACTGGAGAACAGTTGAAGATGGTTGGATTGAGGCACTTCTGTAGGAGTGGTATCCCTGGCAGTGATAAATGGCTTCAAGGCAACAAAACTATGTTTTCTTACATTAGATGTGACACCAAGCACCAGACTTTGACTTTGATCTTGGTTTTTCTTAGGCTCTTTGGTGCCAGACCAAGTTGAATGCCACTTATTGATTGATCCTCTGCTGTTCAGTCATTGGGTCTGGGTCTGGATCAAGACTGTGGCAGGGTGTGGACCAAGGGTTGCCGTTAGAAGCCAATAAACATGTTATCGTTGGTAAGCAGCATCAGATGGCATGATGGTGTAGCGACTCACCGCACCGGCATCGAACCGGCTCCCGACATCGCGATGTCGTCGGAGGCCCCGATCCAAGATGGCACGGGGCCCTCCTTCTTCCCCAGCGTTGGGCTGGGAAAGCCCACGTGTGGGAAGGTCAGGTGACCCGCGCGTGACGTCAGCACGGGAACTGTAGCGTGGGAAGTCTTCGGCTATTAAAGGCGCACCGCGCCCCGGTCAGCATTTGACCTCCGATTTCGAAACCAGCGACTCTGTGTCTTCATTTTGTAGTGTGTAGCTAGCCATTACATTGGTGACCCCAACGGGCCCAAATGTTTTTGGAGCCACGATGTCTGCACAACAAGAGGTACAGGTAGTAGCCCTTAAACTGCCCACCTTCTGGACCCTCCAGCCCAGTGTCTGGTTTGACCAGGCCGAGGCCCAGTTCCAGGTTCACCAGATCACCAGGGATGACACCAAGTACTATTACATGGTGGGCGCCCTCGACCAAGACACCGCCGCCCAGGTCGAGGATTTCATCCAGGCGCCCCCGGAAGAGGAGAAGTATGATAAGTTCAAGACCCTCCTCCTCGAGACTTTCAGCCTTTCCCGACGCGAACGAGCCTCCCGCCTACTCCACCTCGATGGGTTGGGCGACAGACCCCCCTCTGTGCTCATGAACGAAATGTTGGCCCTGGCAGACGGGCATAAGCCCTGCCTGCTGTTTGAGCAGATCTTCCTGGAGCAGTTACCCGACGACATCCACCTGCTCCTGGCAGATGCCGATTTCAGCGAACCCCGGAAGGTGGCCGCCCGGGCCTAGATGTCATTTGGCGGGTGAGAAAGGAGAGCGGGGCATCCGTCGAGCGCGTTGCCACGCCACGTATCCAGCGGCCCAGCAGGCCAGACCCGGCGAACAAACGCTCCCCACCCGCCACCAGGTCTGAGGCACCGACTGACCAATGGTGTTTCTACCACTAGCAGTGGGGTGCTGACGCCCACAGATGTCGGTCACTATGCTGGTTTCCGGGAAACGCCAGAGCCAGCCGCCGCTGATGGCTACGGCGGCTGGCCACCCAGATAGCCTCTTGCATGTGTGGGACAGGCGTTCCGGACGTCGGTTCCTAGTGGACACTGGAGCTGAAGTCAGTGTTGTGCCTCCCAATGGCCGCGAGACTCGCAACTGTACACCAGGACCCGCCCTCAGAGCTGCCAACTGCAGCGCCATTCGGACCTTTGGCACCTGGTTGGTACACCAGTTCGGCACCTGCAACTTTACTTGAAGGTTCATCCTGGCCGCCGTCGCGCAACTACTCCTTGTGACAGACTTCCTTCGTGCCAACAGTCTGCTGGTTGACCTGCGGGGTAAGCGTTTGGTACATGCCAGGATCTTCCAAACGTTCTCGTTGGGTGAGGCCAAGCTATCGGCCCCACACCTCGACTCCATCACCACGTCGACCGACGAGTTTTCCAGGGTCCTGGCAGAGTTCCCGTCCATACTAACACCCCAGTTCTCCACCACCTTGCCCAAGCACGGCGTCCAGCATCACATCCCCACCCAGGGCCCTCCCCTCCACGCCCGCGCCTGGCGGCTACCCCCAGACAAGCTCCGCCTCGTGAAGGAGGAATCCAGAAAAATGGAGGAGCTGGGGATCATCTGCAGGTCGGACAGCCCATGGGCCTCTCCACTACACATGGTCCCCAAGGCAGCCGGAGGCTGGCGGCCCTGTGGCGATTACCAACGCCTCAACGACATTACTACCCCGGACAGGTACCCTGTGCCACACATTCAGGACTTTGCTGCCAACCTGCATGGGCGGTCCTTTTTTTCCAAGGTCGACTTCGTCCGTGGGTATCGCCAGATCCCGGTGCATCCAGATGACATTCCGAAGACGGCTCTGATCACACCTTTCGGCCTCTTTGAATTCGTCCGGATGCCCTTTGGTCTCCAGAACGCTGCTCAGTCCTTCCAACGACTCATGGACGCGGTGGGGCGCGACCTTGACTTCGCCTTCATATACCTCGACGACATCTTGATCGGCAGCAACAGCCGCCAGGAACATTTCACGCACCTCCGCCAGCTCTTTTCTCGCCTGAGGGATTTCGGCCTGACCGTTAACCCAGCCAAATGCCAATTCGGGCTGGAGACAATCGATTTCCTGGGTCATCAGATCGACAAACACGGCGCCTCGCCCCTGCCTGCAAAGGTCGACGCCATCTGCCATTTCGCCAGACCCACCTCCATCAAGGGCCTGCAGGAATTTCTCGGTATGGTAAACTTCTATCACTGGTTCATACCATCCACGGCCCGCATCATGTGCCCGTTGTTTGCGCTCCTGTCAGGCGGAAGCAAGGACATTATTTGGTCAGAAGAGGCTCACACCGCGCTCGTCGAAACCAAGCAGGCCTTGGCAGACACGGTCATGTTGGTGCATCCTCGCATGGACGTCCTGAATGCCCTCATGGTCGACGCCTCCAGCACAGCGGTCGGAGGTGTGCTAGAACAGCTTATCGAAGGGCGTTGGCAACTGCTGGCGTTCTTCAGCAGACACCTTCGATCGCCAGAGCTCAAATATGGCGCCTTCGTCTGCGAGCTGTTGGTGTTGTACCTGGCCATCAGACACTTCCGTTACTTCTTGGAGGGCAGGCCGTTTACAGCTTTCACCGATCACAAGCCGTTGACCTTCGCTTTCAACAAGGTCTCAGATCCCTGGTCAGCGCGGCAACAGCGGCACTTGTCGTACATCTCGGAGTTCACCACTGACGTCCGCCATCTGTCGGGGAAAGAGAACGTGGTTGCGGATGCACTGTCACGGCCCACCATCCAAGTTTTGTCCCGGGGGTGGGTTTCGGCACCTTAGTGGAGGCACAGCGAACGGACATGGAGATGCCCAGCTATTGCACTGCAGTCTCAGGCCTGCGACTGCAAGACCTTCTGGTAGGCCCTGGTGAGTGCACTCTGCTCTGCGATATCTCCACAGGTAGACCCCGCCCCATGGTCCCAGCTGCCTGGTGCAGACGGGTGTTTGATGCCATCCACGGCCTTGCACACCCATCCATCTGGACTACTGTCCGGATGGTGTCAGACAAGTTCGTCTGGCATGGCCTGCGTAAACAGGTTTCTGAATGGGTCCAGTCCTGCACTCACTGCCAGACCTCAAAAGTACAGCAGCACATCAAGGCCCCCTTGCAGGATCTTCAGCCTACCTGCTGGAGGTTTGCCCATATCCATGTTGACCTGGTCGGCCCCCTTCCAGTCTCTCGAGGAGCGCGGTACCTCCTCATGATTGTCGACCGTTTTACCCGCTGGCCTGAAGACATTCCCCTCGCAGATACCTCCGCCCAGTCCTGTGCACGGGCCATTTTGTCAACTTGGGTGGCTCGTTTCGGTGTCCCAGCACATATCACTTCAGACAGGGGAGCTCAATTCACCTCCAGCCTGTGGTCTGCCATCGCCGACGTGGGGTTCCCGGATCCACCTCACCACCGCCTATCACCCACAATCCAATGGGCTGGTGGAGAGGTTCCATTGCCACCTGAAGTTGGCACTCATGGCCCGCCTTAAGGGGCCCAACTGGGTAGATGAACTCCCCTGGGTCCTGCTGGGGATACGTACCGCGCCAAAAGAGGACCTGCATGCCTCGTCTGCGGAGATGGTCTACGGAATGCCCTTAGTCGTCCCAGGCGAGTTCCTACCAGCCCCTCGGGGGCCAGACGAAGGACCTACCGCAGTGCTCGACCGGCTGCACGAGCAGCTTGGAAGCCTGGCCCCGATTCCCACCTTGCGACACGGACAGGTCCCGACCCGTATGCTGACTTCCCTTCAAGACTGTAAGTTTGTCTTCGTCAGGAGGGGCACACACCGATCACCGCTGCAACGGCCGTACAAAGGGCCATTCCGGGTCGTCAGGAACAATGGATCTGCGTTCGTGCTGGACGTTGGGGGGTGTGAGGAGGTGTTTATGGTTGACCAGCTGAAGCTGGCTCATTTAGACTCGGACCAACCCATGGTGGTACAGCAAACGCAGCGCAGGGGCAGGCCACCCAAGTCATAGTTTATTTAATTCTGGTTTTCGCGACGGTATTGCCAGTTCTGGGGGGGGTTATGTAACGACTCACCTCACCGGCATCGAACTGGCTCCCGACATCGCAACGTCTTCAGAGGCCCCGATCCAAGATGGCGCGGGGCCCTCCTTCTTCCCCAGCGTTGGGCCGGGAAAGCCCGCGCGCGGGAAGGTCAGGTGACCTGCGCGTGACGTCAGCGCGGGAAGTTTTCGGCTATTAAAGGCGCACTGCGGCCTGGTTGGCATTCGACCTCCGATTTTGAAACCAGCGACTCTGTGTCTTCATTTTGTAGTGTGTAGCTAGCCGCTACAATGACACTATTGTAGGGAATCTTCTTTACTTATCTAAACAATTACTTGTTTGGCACTTGTCTCATATCCAGATGTGTTCCTACAATGTAAAAATGGTTCCAACATGTCAGGTAGACCATTTCAATTTAGATGTCACGTATCCTTTGTTTTGGTGCATGTATCTAGCCTTGTTTCTCTGGCATTGCACACATACACTGTACCAACTGATGTAATGAATCACTTGACTTAACTGATGGAGGCCTTACCCTGAGATTTAAAGCCTTGACTTCAGGAAGTAGGTCCTGATTTTGTCTAATAGCTTTAAGGCAAATCGCAGCCCCTTTACACAGTAGCAACACTTTGGATGAACTCTTTAGATGTGAAGTGATTTGGGATGTCATCAGGTGATGCTACCAAAATGCAAACTTGGAAGCATACTAAACACAGAGAAAAAAAGTCATAGAATTACTTCCTTCCTCACTGAAGCGTTGAAAACAAGCCTGAACTGTGTGAGGTGTTGCATTTTATTGGGAAGAACAAGGCAAGACAATAGTGGCGTTTCGTGCTCTATTGTATGCACTGGATGCATTGTCTAGTAATATATGCCCTTTGAAGTCTGTTTCTGAAACTCAGTGGACTTCAGTGGAATTAGATTTCAAAAGCAGAGCTTTACTTGCACACGTCACTGCAAGATGCATTTACAGATACAACAGAGGACAAGTTTTTACCTCACCGTGTATGAAGTTGTCCAGCTTTAAAAGGGGTGCTTGAAAAGAGAGACCTTGAAATGCTTGTGCACAAAACTTCAAAGGTCGTCGAGTCATACAGCACAGAACCAGTCCCTTTGGCCCATCGTGACCATGCCAGCACCGACGTATACTAATCCCATTTCCAGCAGTTGGCCCATAGATTTCTATGCCTTGGATGAAGGATTATTGATGCTGAGATCAGTTGGGGGCAAGCTCAGAAAAAGGAAGGTGAAGAAGAGTTTAAAATTAGGATGAGTTTATGAAGAGTATAGGAAAAGAGAATGTTTCCAGTGTCTGAAGGTCAGTAGCTGGAGGACACGAGTTCCTTCCGCTCAATTTAAACCAATGTCCTCTAGAAATTAACATAGTGATGTAATGGTTAGCATAACACTTTACAGTGCCAGTGACCCGGCTTCAATTCTGGCTGCTGTCTGTGAGGAGTTTATATGTTATCCCCGTGTCTGCGTGGGTTTCCTCCAGGTGCTTCGGTTTCCTCCCACATTCCAAAAAGACGTACAGGTTAGGAAGTTGTGGGCATGCTATGTTGGCGGAAGCGTGGCGACACTTGTGGGCTGCCCCCAGAACACACTACACAGAAGATGCATTTCACTGTTTCAACGTACATGTGACTAATAAAGATATCTTATCTTATCTTGTCTTATCTTACTTGACATTTCCACTCTGTCTTTGCCTCATAATTGTATGAACTTCTATCAGGTCACCCCTCAGCTTCTGATGCTCCAGAGAAAACAATCTAAGTTTGGACAACCTCTCCTTGTAGGTAATACTCTCTAATCCAGGCAACTTCCTGTGATACCAGAGACTGCAGATGCTGGAACCCAAAGCAAAAGATGAGCTGCTGAAACAACTCAATGGCTCAGGCAGCATCCGTGGGGAGAATTGGAGAGTTGACGTTTTGGGTCGAGACCCTTCATCTAGACTTCACACTTGTCCAGATTAAACTCTATCTGCCACCTCTCTGTCCAAATTTCCAACTGACCTATAAGTTGCTATATACTTTGAAAACCTTCCTCGCTATCAAAATCTCACCAATTTTCATGTCGTCTGCAAACGTACTAATCAGACCACCAATACTTTCATCCAGATCATTTATATGTATCACAAACAACAGAGGTCCCAACACTGATCCTTGTGGAATGCCACTGGTTACAGACGTCCAATCAGAGAAACACCCCTCCACCACTACCCTCTGTCTTCTATGACAAAGCCAATCTTGTATCCAACTTACCAACTCACCATGGATCCCATGTGACTTAGTCTTCTGGACCAGCCTACCATGAGGGATCTTGTCAAATACTTTACTAAAGTCCATGTAGACAACATCCACTGCTCTACCCTCGTTAATCATTAATGCCATAAAACTCCATAACTGTGACGCAGTAATAGTAATCATTAAATTACTGGATTGTCATAAAAACTCACCCTTTTCTGGCTTAAATGTGACTCCTGACCTATCAATGTGATTGATTATTCATTGCCCTCTGAAATGGCCCAGTAAGATGTTCAGTTCAAGGTGCAATGAGTGATGGATGGTAGATGCCAGCCCTGACCGTGATGTCCATATTCTATGCATGAATAAACAAAATATGAATAGTGCTTCCCCTACAACTAGTTGCATCTGAAATGCACTACTGTCACTGTAAAGACAATAAGGACAAGGGCTTTTGTGCAGCTAAACCTCCCAGACCTCTAGTGACACATTAAGCTTATTTTTGTGGCAATGTTGGATTTAATTTTAAAGGTAACTTGACAAATGCAGACCCGTTCAAGGTCATATCAGTCCAAAATCAAACGCTGAGCTATAAGCTCCTCTCAAGTGGCTCATTCGGACAGCTATCAGTGACTGGTAATTGGGGTGTGCGATTAGTTCAGTTCTGCACAGACAGCAAATTAGTTTAGGAGGCCTCACAACATGATCTGATCATTTTCATTAATGTTCCCAGATTGGATAGATAAGATATACCTTCTATTGATTAATTGCACACAGAGTAACGAAGAGATATTAGAGTACATCAGGGACCAGAAATTGAATGTCACTCACTATTTAACATTCAGGTCCAACTTCACCAGAAAACTGTCCAAAAATAAGTCTCTTGAACAGGTTAGAAAGACATTTAGGACGATTCTTGCTTCTCAATGGCAGACCTATCAAAACTTATTATTTCATCCCATGGAAAGTGAAATGGATAAATTCCAATGGTATCACACAGGATCGGCAACCCCATTGACACACTAACTGGGCATTGACTTCAACAGAAATAGTTTTGTAAGTAATTGTGTAGGGACCATCCTTTCCTGGCTAGAAGTGTCCGCTAATATCAACAGAGTAAATCTGTCTTATCTCCTGTTGGTATAATGTCCGTCCTTGAGAGTGCACGGAGGAGTCTTGCAGTGGAATTGTGTTTCCAAGCAGTGACTTCACTACAGATGTACTTCATTGGCCGTTAAGCACTGTGGGATATCCTGAGGATGTGGAAGGTGTTAATTAGATGCAAATCTTTCCTTCTATAAATAAAGACGAGAATCTCATTACAAGAACTGGCTGGAAGAACTCAGCCAGTGAAGCAGCATTTGTGGACAGAGAAACCAGTTGACGGTTTGGGTCAGTGGCCCTCAGAACTGGGTAAGGGTGGAGGGGTATCAGTGTTTACAGCAGAGCTGGAGGGAGCAACAAGGTGTAGGACAAAAGTCAATATGGAGATGGGCTAAGACAGGCCAGTTGAGAAGGAGCATGAGTACTGACTCTTAGCGCGGGATTTTATAGAAACAGGGTGAGAAAGGGACATGAGTAATCTTTGTTGAAGGAGCTTACTTCACCCCTCATTCCCCCAACCACCAACCTTCAGTTTATATCAATTGGAAATTTCCAAGGAAGGACTGTGGTAAAGGCAAAAATTCATGAACAAGCTGTTGATACAGAATGCCCACAGTGGTCCATCACATCTCTCGGAAAGGGCCCAAAGTGTTTCAGATCTAACTACTGACTGCCACAATGAGAGTAGTGTTGTGCAGAGAAGGATACCACAGTGAGGGGTGAGATTTTTGGTCGTACTGATGGACTGAGTAACTTTTATTATCAATGAAAATAAAAAGAGAATATGTTGGAAATACTCAGCAGGTCAGGCCGCTTCTGTGGGAATAGAAACAAAGTCAGCATTTCAGGTCAAAGACCCTTCCTCAAAACTGGGAAGGAGGCAAAAGAAGTGTATTAAGTTGCAGGAAGGGTGGGGGGGGGATGTCTCTGATCGGGTAAAACTGGGGTGTCTATGGGGATAAGCTGTAAACAAGGTTATCTGGTCAATGGGTGAACGGGAGCAGTTGGAGAGCGAGAACACAGACAGAAGAACCAAGACAAAAGGAAGGAGACATGAGAGAGGCTGCGGATGCTGGAACTCTGGAGCAACACACAAAATGCTGGAGGAACTCAGCGGGTCAGGCAGCATCTGTGGAGGGAAACGGACAGTCGACGTTTTGGGTCGAGACCCTTCATCAGGACTGGAACAAAAGAGGGGAGATAGCCAGTATAAAAAGGTAGGGGGGAGGGAGTGGTAAAAGGGAGGGGGGAGAGTGGGAATGATGCAAAAAACTGGGAGGTGATAGGTGGAAGTGACAAAGGGCTGAAGAAGATGGAATCTGATGGGAGCGGACAGTAGACCATGGAATAAAGGGAAGGAGGTGGGGAGGAGAACTGGAGGGAAGAGTGTATGGGTGTGGTGGGCAGATGGAGAGGGTGGGGGACGGGAAAGATGCAAAAAGCAGGAAGATGTGCCTGATAGGTCAGGCTGGGCACATGGTTAAAAATGGTGTGGGAACCACCTGCTCTGCTCTGTGTAACACTCTGGAATCTTTAACGTCCACCTAAACCATTGAAATAGACAATGTGCACACAATACTCAAAGGCACTCTAATGTCCCAGACAAATGACTCAGCTTCAGCGGTGCAGTATTCCCACCTCCTTATGGTGAAGGATGCATCAAGATAAACTCACGTACGTGTCTCGTGGATTGAAAGTCATAATCTCTAGCCCTTGGGAAATGAAGAACCGGATGGCTAACAGCACCAAAGAGACCACAAAGTATAAGACACCAAACTTTACTCTTTCAAATCAAGTAATTTTGATCACATAGTAAGGAAGGGGAAACATGTTGCTGGTGGGGAGCATCAGAGCATTGGGAATAGGAGCAGGAGTTGAACATTCAGCCCCTCTTACCTGCTCTGCCATTCAGTAAGAACAAGGGCCCTTCCCTGCACCAACCCCACATCCCTTGTTTCCCTTAATATCTGAAAATGTATTGATCTCTGTCTTATACGCACTCAGCAACTGAGCCTCCTTGTGTAGAGAAATCCAAAGATCTATCGCCATCTGGATTTGGACATTTCCCCTCACCTCTCTCCTATATGGCTGACTCCTTAATTTGAGACTTTGATCCCTGATTCTAAACATCCCAGCTGGGGGAAACATTTCACAACTCTCATTTCTGAAGCCTTTGATCTCAGATCAAAACATGCTGCAATATTGCTACTTTCAGTACTAATGGAAACAGTGAACTGCCTCCTCCTGTTCTGAAGTCCACACTGATATGCTCTGGGTTCACACTCAGCATGGTGGAAGCAATGTTCTGAAGCAAGAGGTCCCAAGGTCAGTAGAAATGACCCTTGGGACTCAATTATATTATTGGCATCAGCTACCATCTCAAGCCTGGCCTTCGGATAAGTCTGCATTGGGGGTGGGTGTTTCTTGAGGGTTATAGGGGCTGTGGGGAGTGGTGGGGCTCCTCCTGGCTCCACAAGAAGCTTTATCCTTGGAACGCAGCAGGATTCACTCCCCACCTGGCACAGTGGCTTAGCAAGTAGATCTGCTGCCTCACAGCTCCAGCAGTCCGGGTTCAATCCTGACCTCCGGTGCTATCTGCGTGGAGTTTGCACGTTCTCCCCGTGACCATGTGGGTTTCCTCAGGGTGCTCCATTTTCCTCCAGAAATGTGTGGGTTGGTAGGTTAATTGGCTGCTGTAAATAGCCCCTGGAGTGTAAATGAGTGATATGATCTGGAGGGAGTTGATGCAAATGTGTGGAAATTTAAAGAGTTAGAGAAATATTAGTGTAAAAGCAGGCTGTAGTGGTCAGCACAGATATGGGGAATCAAGGGCCTGTTTCCCTGTTGTTTGACTCTCTTTGATTCTATGACTCGATGACACTTATAAGGTGACCAATTTCTGAAGGAAGCCAAAGTCAAGGTTTATTGTCATATACACAAGTACATGTATGCACAGGTGCAGTGAAAAACTAACTTGCAGCAGCATCACAGGCACATAGCATCATATCAATAGCATTCACAAGAAAAACACAAATTAAACATAAATTATGCACAACTTTTACAAGAAAGAAAACAATTAGAACAAAGTCCATTTTAGTGCAAAGTGATCAAAGTGGTCATAGTGCTGCTAAACTGTCGTGATTAGGGTTTTGCCGGTTGGTTCAAGAACCGAATGGTTGAAGGGAAGTAGCTGTTCTTGAACCTGGTGGTGTGGGACTTCAGGCTTCTGTACCTCCTGCCCGATGGTAGCTGCGAGAAGATGGCATGGCCCGGATGGTGGGGATCTTTGATGATGGATGTTGCCTTCTTGAGGCAGCACCTCCTGCAGATACTACCAATGGTGGGGAGGGATGTGCCCGTGATGTATTGGGCAGAGTCCACTACTCTCTGCAGCTTCTTACATTCCTGCACCTTCGAATTGCTGTACCAGACCATGGTGCAACCAGGCATGATACTTTCAACAGGGAGACATGGAATAGAAGCAGGATTGCAACCCATTTCCCTCAGAACCTGTTCTGTCGTTCAATGAACTGAGATAGGACACAATTTTAATCAGTCAGCGTAACAAAGGTCACTTTTACCTCACACTCACAGAATGACAAAAAAAATTCCATCGGCAATAATCAGAATTCCTTAATAAACTGACCATTAGCCAGAGCATATAAAATGGAGCAGACAGTCTGAGGTGGACATTTTCTGTCTTCTTCAGTTACATAGTCATAGAGTGATAGAGTGCTACAGTAGAGAAACACGCCCTTCGGCCCATCTAGACCATATCAACCTGATCTTCTGCCTGGTCCCATCTACCTGCACCCAGACCATATCCCTCCAAACCCCTCCCATCCATGTACCTATCCAAACTTTTCTTAAATGTTACAATTGAACCCACATCTACCACTTCTGCTGGCAGCTCGTTCCACACTCGCACCACCCTCTGGGTGAAGAAGTTCCCCCTCGGATTCCCCTTATATATTTCACCTTTCACCCTAAACCTACGTCCTCTAGTTCTAGTCTCACCAAACCTTAGGGGAAAACGTCTGCATGCATTCACCCTATCTATACCGCTCATAATTGTGTATATTACTCCAGGGGGAAGTCCTAACCTATTCAACCTTTCCCTAAAACTCAGGTTATCCATGTAAATTTTCTCTGCACTCTTTCAAGCTTATTGATATCTTTCCTGTGGGTAGGTGATCAGAACTGCACACAATACTCCAAATTCGGCCTCACCAATGTCTTGTACAACTTCAACATAACATCCCAACTCCTGTACCCAGTGCCCTGATTTATGAAGGCCAATGTGCCAAAAGCTCTCTTTATCAGTCTATCTGCTGTGACGCCACTTTCAAGGAACCATGGACCTGTATTCCCAGGTCCCTTTGTTCTACCGCACACCTCAGAGCCCTGCTATTCACTGTGCAAGTCTTACCCTGGCTTGTCGTCACAAAGCACATCACCTCACACTTGTCTGCATTAAATTTTAACTGCCATTTTTCGTCTCATTTTCTTCGCTGGTCAAGATCATGCTGCAAGCTTTGATAGTCTTCCTCACTGTCCACTACACCCCCTGATGAGTAGTGCTACCCCTCCCCCTTTAACACCTCCCACTCTATCATGTTTAGAACATCAGAACCCCGACCACTGACCTACCAGTCCTGCCCCTCCTGCAACCAAGTCTCACTAATGGCTACAACATCATAACTCCACATGCTGATCCATGATCCAAGTTCATCTGTCTTACTTAAAATACCCCTTGCACTGAAATAAATGCATCTCAGAACATTGGTTTCACCATGCTCATCAACCTGTTGATTTCTGTCTTTGCTTGTAGGCTGAACATCTACTTTCCCCACAACCACTCCATATGCTGCCCTGCCACTCTGGTTCCCACCCCGCTGTTTAAACCACACACCCCCAACCCCCTGAGCAGCACCAGCAAACCTTCCCTCAATGATATTGGTCGCCCTCCTGTTCAGGTACAAACCATCCCGTTTGTACAGGTCCCACCTGCCCTGGAAGAGAGCCCAATGATCTAAAACTCTGAAGCCCTCCCTCCCGCACCATCTCCTTAGCCACATATTAAACTAGACTACCTTCCTATTTCTTGCCTCACTAGCACGTGGCATGGGTAGCAATCCTGAGATCATCACTCTGGAGGTCCTGTCTTTTAACTTAGCACCTAACTCCCTGAATTCACTTTGCAGGACCTCATCAGCCTTCCTGCCTACGTTGTTGGTACCGATGTGGACCACGACTTCTGGCTGCTCACCCTCCCCCTTAAGAATTCTGTGGACTCGATCCGAGATGTCTCTGACCCTGGCAACTGGAAGGTAACATACCATCTGGGAGTCTCGTTCTCGTCCACAGAACCTCTTGTCTTTCCCCTAACCAATGAATCCCCTGTCACTTCTGCACTCTCCTATCCTTCACTTCCCTTCTGTGCCACAGACTCAGTTCCAGAGACCCAGCTGCTGTGGCTTTCCCCTGGTAGGTTGTCCCCCTGCAACTATCTATAACGATATACTTGTTATTGAGGGGAACAGCCACAGGGCTATCCTGCACTGACTGCCTATCCCCTTTCCCTCTCCTGACAGTCACCCAGCTACTTGCATCCTAGGTGTGACTGTCTCCCTGTAACTCCTGTCTACCACTTCATCAGTTCCCCGAATGATCCGTAGTTTATCCAGCTCCAGCTCCAGTTCCCTAATGCGATCAGTAAGGAGCTGCAGCTGAATGCACCTCGCAGGTGTGGTCATCAGGGACACTGGAGGTCTCCCTGACTTCCCACATCCTACAAGAGGAGCACACCACTGCCCTGACTGCCATTTCACTGCTTTACTGTGGAACAAAAGAGAAACAAAGACCTTACCTGAAACTCACCTTAGCCTCTGCCCGCTGTAGCCTCCTGAACTAAAGCCGAGTCAATGATAACAACAAAGTGAAATAAAAACCTTACCTGTTCTTACCTCCTGTATACCTTCTCTCTGAAGCCTTTTACCCTGGAGAGCTGCTCTCACTCTCCAAACTTGGACCACGTACTCTGCCTCTTCACGCAGTTCTTTTTCTTTAATGAATATAATGTTACTGTCAAATGAGCAGAACAATGTAAAACATGAGAACACAAGAAATAGGAGCAGGAGTAGACCATCTGGCCCATTGAGCCTGCTCCACCATTCAATAAGATCATGGCAGATCTGGCTGTGGACTCAGCCCCACCTACCTGCCTTTTCCCCATAACCCTTAATTCCCCGACTATGCAAAAATCTAACTGTGTCTTCAATATATTTAATGAGGTAGCCTCTATTGCTTTCCTGGGCAGAGAAGTCCACAGATTCATTACTCTCTGGGAAAAGCAGTTTCTCCTCATCTCCTTCCTAAATATGTTCTCCTGAATCTTGAGGCGATTTCCCCTAGTTCTAGTCTCGCCTACCAGTGGAAACAACCTTCCTGCCTCAACCTTATCTATCCCTTTCATAATTTTATATGTTTCTATAGGATCCCCTCTCATTCTTCTGAATTCCAGTGAGTATAGTCCAAATCATGAACAGCTGCGGGCCCAGCACCGACACCTGTGGCACCCCACTCACTACTGATTTCCAACCAGAGAAACACCCATTTATCCCAACTCTCTGCCTTCTATTGGTTAACCAATCCTCTACCAATACCTTACCCACAACTCCATGCATCCTTATTTTATGGATAAGTCTTTTATGCGGCACCTTATCAAATACCTTCTGGAAATCCAAGTATACAACATCCACCTGTTCCCCTTTGTCCACTGCACTCAAAGATCTCCAGTAAGTTTGTCAAACATGACCTGCCCTTCCTGAATCCATGCTGTGTCTGCGTGAAGGAACCACTTCTATCCAGATGTCTCGCTATTTCTTCCTTAATGATAGCTTCAAGCATTTTCTCGACTACAGATGTTAAGCTAACTGGCCCATACTTACCTGCCTTTTGCCTACATCCTTTTTTAAACAGTGGCGTGACATTCGCTGTCTTCCAATCTTCTGTGACCTGTCTAGAGTCCAGAGAATTTTGGTAAATTATCGCAAACGCCTCTACTATAACTTCCGCCTCTACTATAAAGATATAAGATTTATATTATTGAATCACTTTTTTGTATTTTGACAGATAATTACATGAAGGTTTTAATGATATACTGTGATTGATAAATTGTCTGTACCCACAGTTCTAATTTTGTAATCCTGAAAATTCAAATCAATAACAACAGAAACAGATGCCCACTAATTGGTTTTATCCGTTGAAGTTACAAAGAAATAGAAATTAAGTTCTGCTAAGCCTAAATAAAATCCTGTCTCTATACCTTTATATACTATTATAATTCCAAAGACTAGTAAAGTAAGATAAGATTTTTTTATTAGTCGCATGTACATTGAAACACACAGTGAAATACATCTTTTGCGCAGAGTGTTCTGGGGGCAGCCCGCAACTGTCGCCACGCTTCCGGCACCAACACAGAATGCCCACAACTTCCTAACCCCTACATCTTTGGAATGTGGGAGGAAACTGGAGCATCCAGAGGAAGCCCACGCAGACACGGGAAGAATGTACAAACTGCTTGCAGACAGTGGTCGGAATTGAACCCAGGTCACGTCTTGGATATACTCAGTGACTGAGCATCCTTCTTCCAATGACTTCTTCTTGTGCTGCCCCTCAGGATGGAGGATGACTTGCTTCTACTCTGTTCTTGTGGGTTCTGAGGTGGCTGATGCCGATGTGTAACCCACAGCTTCTTCCATGGGTGAAGGCTGATGGGGCAGGAGGTGGATTGTTTATAAGGGGCTGCGCTACTTTCAGAGGGCTTTTCTGTGCTCCTGGTTCACCGGCTCAAGGTCCTCAATACCTTCCCAGGTGCTCCTTCTCCACCTTGAGTGGTCATGGGTCAGATGTTCCCAGATCTCAGGGACACAGAATGTCAAAGACTAGCCCCCAAGTTATATTTTCAAGTTGTTTTGAATCTGTTTGAATTTAACCAAAAAATGACCCCTACTTGTTTGGTGACAATGAGTCTAACATACCTCTAAAATTTGACGCAGTGTACCTTTTAAACCACATTTTGATTCTACATTATGTGCCAAAGTTGCTCTGCTTGTCACTTTAAAGAATGAAGATATGGATTTTTACATGGACTTCAGTAAATCCTTTGATGGGGTCCCACTTGGGAGATTGGTTCAAAAAGTTAGGGCCCATGGGATCCAGGGCAAGTTGACAAACTGGATCCAGAACTGACTTGGCAATAGGAGACAGAGGGTGATGGTAGAGGGTTGTTTTTAAGATTGGATGCCTGTGACTAATGGTGTCCCACAAGGATTACTGCTGGGACCCTTGTTGTTTGTAATATACATACATGATTTGGATATGGATGTGGGAGGCAAAATTAGTAAATTGATGGATGGCGTGAAGATTGGCAGAGTTGTGATGGTGTGGCAGGTTGTCTTAGGCCGTGTGAAATGGGCAGGTGGAGTTTAATCCAGACAAATGTGAGGTGATGCATTTTGGGAGCACTAATGTGGCTGGGACATACACCGTGAATGGTGGGGTCTTGGGTTCTATTGAGGAACGGAAGGACCTTGGAGTACAAGTCCATAGATCCTTGAAGATGGCAACACAGGTAGACAACATGGTTAGGAAGGCATGAGGGATACTGGCCTGAGGAAGGGTCCTGACCCGAAACGTTGACCGCCTGCTTTTCTCCATGGATGCTGCCTGGCCTGCTGACTTCCTCCAGCATCATGGTGTTTTTCATTAGTTGGGACATTGAACACAGGTTATGCTCCAACTTTATAAAATGTTGGTCAGACCTCAGCTGGAGTACTGCCTGCAGTTCTGGTCACCAAGGTATGGGAACGATGAGATAGTGCTAGAGAGGGTGCTGAGGAGATTCACCAGGACGTTGCCTGGGAAGGAGCCATTCAGTTGGAGAGGATGGGTCTGTTCTCCCTGGAGCAGAGGAGGTTAAGAAGGGACATGATTGAGGTATATAAAATTATGAGGGGTACCAATAGGGTAGACTGCAGGAAACTTTTCCCCCATCAGAGGCAGATAAAACTAGAGGACATAGGTTTAGGTAAAGGGGAAGAGATTAAAAGGGGATATGAGGGGGACCTTTTTCACCCAGAGAATGGTAAGTAACTGGAATGCACTCCCTGAGAGAGTGGTTGAAAGGGAGTCACTGACAACATTTAGGAAGTGCCTACATGAAGAGAGGGCGATGGACCAAATGTTGGGTGATGGGGTTAATAGAGAACACTGCCCACTGGTTGGTGTGGATGAGTTGGGCCGAAGGGCCTGTTTTCATGCTGTACTCTGTACATGCTATGATTCTATGATTTAGCAATTCACCATTTTGAAATTCTCAATCATTGCTCACATGTATTTGATCCTTTTTATATTCTCAAAATATGCAGCTTAAGAATTTTTAATGAGGATTATTTTGCAGAAAAATATTGAAGAGAAATCCTGGACTGTTTCAGAGGTGAAGGCCATTCCCATAACCACTGCTAGCCAAGTGGAGAATTGGTGGAATGAATTAGTGCCCAGAACAATGATATTGCATTAGAAATAAGTCAAAAATCATGATATACGCATTGCAAACTGATTGCAGATCTCCATGGAGATGCAGAGGGAAATATCAAACCGTTGCCAAAACAAATGACCGCAAAAAGTGCATTGAGTACACAAAAATCGAAGAAGACTGGTTCAATGGGGAAGATATTTAAGGGAGGTGAAGCTGTTGGAGTAGGTTAGTTTGCAAACTCTGCACTAAGGTTGGGAGGTTCAGCACTTTCATTGGTTTGCTACCAAGCATTGTGTTTGTGTGTATGTGCGTGTGTTCGGGTGTGCTTGTGTACGGACAAGTGGACATGCAAATGTGTAAGTCTGCACGTATAGGTGTGTGTCTGTAGGCATGAGTGTATCTATATGCATTTGTGTGTGTGGGTGCACCTCTGTGCATGTGGTTGGATGTGCATTTCTGTGTATAGTTTTCTGCATTTTGCTTGTTTGTGTGTGTATATACACCAAAGTGTGTGTGTGTGTGAATATGTATTTGTCTGCATGTGTTGCTGCTGCCTTTGTGTGTGTGTGTGTGTGTGTGTGTGCACGCGCACGCGCGTGCGTGTATGTTTTTGTGGGTGTGCGTGGGTGTGCGTGTGTAAATCCACATGCATGCATTTCTGTTATACTTAATTAGCATTTGCAGATGGGAAGTGCTTTTGGCAATGCATTTACTTCATTATGTTAGCAATTATGTCATTGTGAAAACTTACTTTATATAATCCTGTTAAAATGCTTCAGAAAACACATTACCGGATGCCAATGCAATTTTAAAACACGAGACCGTACAAAGGCACATCTGCATCAAAACTTGATCTGGCCTTAAATAATAGACATTCCAGGATGTTTGACTGGAGCATCTTAGTCCATCATTCAGGAATGACATGGTCTGAAATCTTATAAGAAAGGTTATTGAGTTTCATGCTTCACTGTAAAGCTCTCTAGCAAAAAGAATCTGCATTAAATATCAGCCTTATGCCTTGGAAATGAACAGATTTTACTGATACTTCTTCACCTTATCTTTAAAATGGCCTGGGGAAAATAACAGCAAACTTTTAGAAAGAGTAGGAGACCTCTGACAGTTGGAATCCTGCTGCAGGTTTTGTTACCTCCAGATTCAGTCCACTTTGCTGATCACCCAACTATACTGATGGTTCAGCATCAAGGCCGAAAGCCATACTCCACAGAAGCAGGATCTTCGGCCCATTATGTCCGTGCCAACTTCAAATACCCTCCTGTACTTATGCCATTCAGTCGCACTGGTTCCATGGCCACCTCTTGGTGATTCAAAAGCATGTCCAGACATTTCTTAAATTGTCCCATCACTTGGCCATTTCTGTCCATTATTTCCACTTTCGATGAGTTGCATTGGCTGACTGCCACACAAAGCACTAATTTAAAATAGAAACAAAAAATGCTCCAAGTTCACGTCGATGGACGGAGAAACACGAGAGCATAAGGAGCAGAAGCAGGAGTAGTCCATTTGGCCCATCATGCCTGCTTTGCCATTCAATAAGATCAGGGGCTGATCTTTTGTCAGCGCCACTTCCCTGCACATATCCCTTGAGTGCCTTAATGTCTAAAAATCTATTGATCAAATGGAGGTGATCACTGATTTATCATAAGAATACTTCTGATGAAAGGTAATTAATGTGAAACATTAACCCTCTTTCTCCCTCTACAGATGCTGACTGACCTGCTGAGTATTTCCACCATTTTCTATTTTTACCTCAGATTTCCAGCATCTGCACTAATTTAGTTTTATGATAATTTCAAATCCTGGTCCAGATTTTCAGCAGCTTTACTTCAGTCTTTCTTTGTAACCCACCTCACCACACTCCCTTTATTCCCCTGGCTACAGCCTCTTGTGTCTTGGTGGCATAGCATTCAGGCAGCTCAGTCCTTCTGACGGAACATCCCTTCCTGTAACTCCTCTACCCAGCTGTCCACAAAGTTTTCTGCCAGCTCTCCCAGATCTGGCTCCTCCCATAAATTACCATTGGATGTTTCCACATCAATTAAGTTCTAGAAATGCAAGTTGTGTAAGTGGAAGGGACATATTCTAATACAGAAACATGTGACATGCTTTGGCAGAAAGAATAAGGAAGGCCAATATCTTTTTAAGATAAGATAAGATATCTTTATTCGTCACATGTACATTGAAATACGCAATGAAATGCACCTTTTGTGTAGAGTGTTCTGGGGGCAGCCCGCAAGTGTCGCCATGCTTCTGGCACCAACATGCCATGCCCACAACTTCCTAACCCGTACGTCTTTGGGAATGTGGGAGGAAACCAGAGCACCCGGAGGAAACCCACACACTCACAGGGAGAACGTACAAACTCCTTACAGGCTGCAGCCAGAATTGAACCTGGGTCACTGGCGCTGTAATAGCGCTGTGCTAACCGCTACACTACTGTGCAGTTTGGACCATCTACAGGATGCACTGCAGCAACTCCCCAAGATTCCCTAGACAGCACCTTCCAAACCCACCACCTCTACCAGCTAGAAGGACAAGGGCAGCGAAAGCCTGGGGAACCCCACCCCCTGGAAGTTGCCTCCAAGCCACACACCGTCCTGACTTGGAAATATATTGAAGTTCCTTCACCATCGCTGGGTCAACATCCTGGAACAGCACTGTGGGTACACCCACACCTCAAGGGCTGCAGCGGTTCGAGAAGGCAGCTCACCACCACCTCCTCAAGGGCAACTAGGGATGGGCAATTAAACGCTGGCTCAGCCTGCGAAGCCCACATCACTTTCCTTTTCCATGTATGACAGATGACACCGTTGTTGCTGGGTGCTGTGTAATCCTGTGACCAACAGTGAAGTCCAGATAAGGGGAACTCTGACCAGAGGTCACCAGATCATCGTGGACAGGTTTCACCAGGCTCGGGAGTCGGGAAAACCATGGCACCTTTTGGTGATTAAGCCTACCTGCCTTTCTTTGACCAAATACGGTCCTGATTCATTAATCACTGGCACATTTCTGACCCCACACCACCCCCGTCCCATCAGAGTCAAGGGTACCAATATGGACTAAATGGTAGAGTTCTAACGGTTGTGGTGTAACAGAGGACCTGGGTGTAAATGTGGGTAAATGCTCAAAAATGGTGGGGCATGAGATAGGACTCATAGTGTCTGTTTCATAAGGTGTGACATAAAATACAAAAGCAGTGAAGTTATGTTAAACCTATTCAGCCACAGTGGGGAATTGAATCCAAATGGCTTACAGGAGGATGTGAAAGTCTGAGAGAGGTCATAGAAAAGATTTATTAGAATGGTTCCCAGGACAACAAATTCCAGCTACAAGTTTAGGCCGGAGAAGCTGGAATTGTACTCCTTCAAGCAAAGAGGGTTGAGAGGAGATTTGATGAAGATGGACAAGATTATTGCCCAGTTTAGGGAAGGTAAACAAGGGGAAGATCTTCCCATTAGCAGACAGTTCAAAGACCAGGGGCACGGAATTAAGATCCATGGCAAAATGTACAAGAGAGATGTGAGGAGAAACTTTTCCTTTTGCTCAGAGAGCACTTGTGATCTGGAATTCCAGGCCTGCAGGGGAGGAGGAAACATAATCAATCAGTGTCTGAACAATGGGGAATTTGACAGGCAAATGTAAGAGGATGGAGACACAAGAGACTGCAGCTGCTAGAATCTGGAGCAACAGACAAACTGCTGGAGGAACTTAGTGGGTCGAGCAGCATCTTTGGGGGAAAAGCAATTGTCAATATTTCAGGTCAAAGCCCTGCATCAGGGACGTTAGAGAATAGTTTACAGGGAAAACGATAGGGAAAGGGTTGCCCTATCAGAAGCCAGAATAGACTTACTGGGCTAAAGGACCCCCTGCTCTGTATAAAGATGCTAGGATTCCATGATGTCTGTAAGCTCCTGACTAATGCAGTCCAGCTTAACATGATTAACCTCACACCAAGGACTCCTCCATATGCGTTCAATTACTGTATGATTCTGTGATTTAAGGATGATTGTGTCTCGTTTGAAGAACATTAAAAATGTTTCCCTTTGATCCTGCAAATTGTTTTGGTGGAACAGTGGGGAAAGAGAGTAACCAGTGGGTAGAGAGAGGCAAGTTTATCCAGCAGACTAAAAGGGAGCAGTTGACTAATGTCTGCATTGGGGCAACAATTTGAGAATCACCTTGTCTAAACATTGACGATCTAAGGAATGCTTTGAAGCAATTTTTAAATAACCAATACAGAACCCTATCTTAATGTACAGAGCAGATCTATGTTTTCAAAGGACATTACAGAAAATGCATTCTGTTATGAATCATGTAGATGACAAACCTTTTAGTCAACATGAATTATAGAGTTAGGAACTGCAGTCAAACATTGTGAAGTTGTGTTATGTAACACTTACTGGAGTAGTAGGGCAAAAAGTCCATTTTCACATGAGTGCTGTGGTTAGAGATGACCAATCAGATGGCAGACAAGCAAGTCCCAAATGAAACAGATGAACAGCCAGAGGCATCCAGCCTTTACCTTGGCGGCTCAACAATTCTGGGCTGTCCACTTCCCGCTGCCTTGGTAAAGCAGCCAACATAATCAAGTACCCCTTCCACCCCGGTCATAACAGGAGATCCCCTATTTCAATGTTATGAGTTAGTTGGCCAGGGGTAAACATAATTGTGAGTACTGGTACAAAGAGGAACAATAGCATTCAGGAACCTAAGTTGTTGACCTGGGGTTAATTATAACAAGTTTACATGGATACTTACGTTGATACAATAAAGTGCGAGTTTTAAATTAATTAAGATGTGCGTGGTCATTTACCTAATCTAAGTTAGTTGACCAAGGTAACACTCTTGATCTCCCACTCTACCTCATCATGGCCCTTGTACCCTATTTGTCTACCTGCACTGCATTTTCTCTGAAACTGCAACACTATATTCTGCATTCTGTTTTGTTTAGTAGCATCTCATTGTACTTATGTATGGAATGATCTGTCTGGATGGCACGCAAACAAAAGTTTTTCACTGTATCTCAGGACACGTGACAATAATAAACCAACTACCATTTTATGTAATGCTGTCCAATTGCTGGGTATCGGTTATTGGACAAAACTCCTGTCACCATACAAGTAAGTAATGGATCAAATCCCCCTCCAATAAATTAACCAGCTCATATAGTTTAACAGTGAGGTGCTGTGGAACTGCTGCACAGCTGGAGGTATCATCTTCTGGATGAAATGTAAAGCTGAGGCCCTGTCTGCCCTCAGAGGTGATGCAGGACATCCCACAGCACCATTTTAGAACAGAAGCAGGGGAATTCCTTATGGTCTACTTGGCAATATTTTTACTCAAGCAACACCTAAAAGCAGGTTTATCTGTATTTATTTCATTTTTTTTCTGGAAATGACTCTTGGTAAAATGGTTGTTACATTTCTCTGCTTTACAGCAGAGACTGCCCTCCTAATGTACTTCAGTTGTTGTAAAGTGCTTTGGGATGTTCTTGTGCATGAAAGACGAAATATAAAACCAAGATTTGACAGTGTTCAGAGGAAAGGCTGGTTATCAAATGAGCGAAATGTGTTAAGTGCTGGAGCAACAGGTAGGATAAGGTTAAGGGATATCAGTTACCTCAGTTACCCTTGTGTGATCATTGAATTTCTTGCTGAAATGCAACTGTATCCTTCAGACCTTATTCTGTTGTTGCTGCAACCTGTAATTGGTAATTGGTTTATTATTGTCACATGTACTGAGGTACAGTGAAAAACTTTGTTTTGTATAGCATTCAGACAGATTATTTCATCACATCCATACATCGAGGTAGTTCAAGGGAAAAACAATAATACAATGCAGAATATAGTGTTACAGTTACAGAGAAAGTGCAGTGCAGGCAGACAATAAGGCGTAAAGCCACGATGTGGTAGATTGTGAGGTTAAGTGTCCATCTTATCATACTAGGGGACTGTTCAATAGTTTTATAACAGCAGGATAGAAGCTGTCCTTGAGCCTGGTGGTACGTGCTTTCAGGCTTTTGTATCTTCTGCCTGGTGGGAGGGAGTGGAAGAGGGAATGTCTGGGGTGGTTGGGGTCTTTGATTATTTTCCGAGGTAGTGAGAATAATCAGCCCCTTCGGACAGGAGACGAAGAGGACTATCGATAAGGTGGATGGTCACAGTCTTTTTCTAACATTAGGGGAATCAAGAACTTGAGGGCATAGGTTTAAGATTTAAAAGGAAACTGAGGGGCAACATTTTCACACAGAGATGTGTGCATATATGGAATAAGGAAGTGGTAGAGATGAGTACAATTACAATGTTTAAAAGACAGTTGGACAGGTACATGAAAGGTTTCGAGGGATATGGGCCAAATTTAGGCAAATGGCGCTAATCCGGTAGGCATCTTGGTCGGCATGGACGAGTTGGGCCAAATGGCCTGTTACCGTGCTGTATAGTTCTATAACTCTAAGAAGAGGGCAGCAACCGTGGGATTTGAACTCATGTATTCAGTTCATTTTCCCAAGCCTCAGGATTAGAGTCAAAGAGTCAATCAATCCTTTGGCCCACCATGTTTACACCAACCACCAAGTACCTATCCATACTAATCCTGTTTACCAGCACTTGGTCCATATACTACTATGCCTTAGTGATTAAAATGCTCATCTAGATGCTTATTCAAAATTGTGAGATTACTTACCTCCACCATCTTCACAGGCAGTGCATTCTAGACTTCAACTGCCCTCTGGGGGAAATAATACTTTCTTAGATCCCCTCTAAACTTCTTACCCCTCATCTTAAACCTATACCCTCTGGTCTTAGACACCTCTCCCATGGAGAAAGATTTCTTACTCTCTCCCCATCATTTGGTATACTTATCAGGTCACCCCCCTGAACCTCCTCTGCTCCAAGGAAAACAAACCCAGTCCCTCCTGATAACTGAGGAGTCCCATCCCATCAACACCTGGTAAATCTCCTCCACACCCTCTCCTGTGTGATCATGCCTTTACTATAGGGTGGTGACCAGAACTGCACACAATATTCCAGCTAAAGCCAAACAAATGTTTTATAAAAATGAACCCAGGCTTACCTGCTCTTATATTCTATGCTCTGCTGGTGAAGGTAAGCATCCCACATGCCTTCTTTATCACCATATATGTCTCTGTTGCCACCTCCAGGCATTTTTACACCAAGGTCCCTTTGTTCCTCAATATTTCCTGAGACCCCACCATTCATGTTCTATATCCTACCCCAACTAGTCTTCCCCCAAAATGCACCACTTCACACTTACTAATTTATAAGATAAAATAAGATATCTTTATTAGTCACAAGTACATCGAAACACACAGTGAGTGAGTACGTAAAGTGTTCTGGGGGCAGCCCGCAAGTGTCGCCACGCTTCCAGCGCCAACATAATGTGCCCACAACTTCCTAACCGGTACATCTTTGGAATGTGGGAGGAAACCGGAGCACCCGGAGGAAACCCACGCAGACATGGGGACAACGCACAAACTCCTTACAGACAGTGGCCGGAATTGAACCCAGGTCGCTGGCGCTGTAAAGCGTTACGCTAACCACTACACTTGCCATTGCTCTGACCAATTTACCAGCTGATCCATATCATCTGTAGCCTGATTATCCTCCTCACTATCAAGAACACCACACACACCACAAATTTTCATGTCATTAATGTATATAGCAAGCAGCTAGGTTCCATTACTGATCCCTGTGGTACCTCACTGGTCCCTGGCCTCCAATCACGAGAGCAACCCTTCACTAATGATGATAGAGCGATATATTGTTCCAAGGGTTCTGGGGGTGACTGCACATAGAAGCTCACCCAGTGGGGGAGGGCAGTAACAAGAGCGGGAGGATAGAATTATCCTGGAAGATGGTCATTGGGGTGAGGGTGAGGGGTTTGGGGAAGAGCTCACATCCTTGCACTTCTGCACAGGGTAGAGATGAATGCCCACCATTAACAAGGAGATTGATGGACTGCCTGCTGTAGAAGTTGTCCATAATGTAGGACAGAACTGGGGAATCCAATCCCAATACTTATGTTGTTTCCCTGAACAGGTGGCCAACCTTGGAGAGGACAGAGAGGTGTAGGAGCTCTGCCGAGTACCTGGTGGTGGGAGCTCAGATTCCTGTCTCTGGGGTGCAACACGTCCATTGGTTTGGGAGCTCAGTTTGTGGATAGAGTGAAATCAAAAACAGCTTGTTGCAGGCGATGTGTATGCCTCTAGGATATACACATTTGTTTCTGTGATTTTATCAAGCAGGAACGCATTGAGATGATGCATTATTGGGGGGGGGGGGGGGAGGTCCAATAAAGGGTAGTATATCTACCATGAATGGTAGAGCCCTTGGGAATACTGAGGAACAGATTCCTGAAGGAGGCAATACAGGTAGATAAGATGGTAAAGAATGAATGCTTCCCTTCATTGGCTGGGGCATAGAATGAAGAGGAGAGAGATCTTAGTTCAGCCTTAAAAAAGTTCTCCAATTCAAGTTTACAAATGGAAGAGATGAGTGTATGAAAAGGGAGAGATGATGCATTTGCAGCTCCTCAGTAAATGGGAGCAGTCTATGCTTGAATGCTGCAATCCCTGGACAGTTCAGGCATGGGTGGATAAATAACATCTATGCTACAAAATGCCAGGCAATGGCCAAAAAGAGGGAGTCTGACCATCTACCAGATGACATTGCCATTTCTCAGTCACAATCGATTAAAAACTCAACTGGAACAGCCAATTAAATACCCTGGCAACATGAACAGATCAGAGGCTAAGTATCTTATGGTGAGTCACTCACCTCCTGGCACCCTCGAGCCTTTCCACTATTTGCCAGTCACAAATGAAGACCCTGATGTAGGTCTTGACCTGAAACATTGACAATTCCTCTCCCCCCACAGCTGCTGCTTGACTCACTGAGTTCCTCCAGCAGATTGTTTTTTTGCTACCTGATGGATCACTTTCTACTTTTCTGGATGAGTGTTGTTCCAAGCACATTCAGGAAGATCGACAGCATCCAGGACAAAGCAGTCTACTTGATTGGCAGCCCGTCCACCACCCTAATCATTCATTCCCTCCACCACCTCCTCCATGTGTACCATCTACATAATGGACTGCAGTTGCTTGCCCAGGCTACTCCAACTGCAACACTGAACCGCCCCCCCCCCCAAACTCGGCTGCCAAGAAGCACAAAGGCAGCAGGCATGTGGTAAAGGGTCCCCTCCACGGTCCACAATAACCTAACTTCAAATATTTCAACATTGCTTCATTGTTGTTGAGTCTAAGCCTTAGTATTGTGGGAAGATCTACACAAATCACAGACTAGTTTCAGCATGGAAGGAAACTATTCAGCTTGTCTCGTCTCACTCACACACCATTTCCTAATAGCCCTGCAAATTATTCTCTTTTAGCTTCTTATCCAGCTCCCTTCTGCTTGGTCCAATTGAATCCACCTCCACTACTACCCATGCCAGTGAATTCCAGACCTCAAGCACTCACTGGTTAACAACTATTCACCTCTTGTCACTTTTGGTTCTTTTTCCAATCACCTTCATTCTATGTCAACTTGTTCCTGACCTTCTACCAATGCAAACAGTTTCTATTTCTTTTCTCCATATCCTCCATGATTTTAAATTCCTCCATCAGATCCATTCACAACGTCCTACTGTCCGAGGAGAACAACTCCAGGTTTTCCCACCTATCCACGTAACTAAAGTCTCTCATCCCTGGAATTATTTTGGTAAATCTCTGCTGCAGCATCTCTGCAATAGAACTGCAGTACCTTAGTTGTGACTGGGCCGGTGTTTTATAAAGGTTCATCATGACTTCCTTGCTCTTCTGCTCAAACCCTCGAGTTTATAAAGCTTGGCATCCCACAGGCTTTCTTAACCAGTTTGTGAATGTGCCCTGCCACCTCCAACAAATATCTCTTTGAAATCCATTACTATCCTCCTCACAGTTTATATATCCTCCAAGTTCTGTGTCGTCTGAAAGTTTGTAAATTATGATCTACACTTCCAGGTCCAAGTCATAGCTATATATCAAGTGAAGCAGTGGTCCCAGAGATGAACCCTGTGGAATCCACCATAACCTCAACAATCTCTGCAAAGCAACCCTGTTACTACTACTCTGCTTCCTATTACTTAACCAATGCACTATTGATGCTACTAGACCCTCTTTTATTCCATGGTCTTCAATCCCGATAAAAAGCTTATAATGTGGCGCCTTATCAAATGCCTTTGGTAGTATCTACAGGAGGTGCAGCCTCAGTAAGGCAACATCCATCGTCAAAGATCCCCACCATCCGGGCCATGCCATCTTCTCGCAGCTATCATCAGGCAGGAGGTACAGAAACCTGAAGTCCCACGCCACCAGGTTCAAGAACAGCTTCAACCATTTGGTTCTTGAACCAACCTGCACAACCCTAATCACTACAGTTTAGCAACACTGACCGTTTTGATCACCTTGCACTAAAATGGACTTTCTTGCTCTAATTGTGTTCTTTCTGATAAAAATTGTGTGTAATTTATGTTTTTCTTGTGAATGCTGTTTACATGATTCTATGTGCCTGTGATGCTCCTGCCCGCCTGTGCATACATGTACTGTGCATATGACAAAAATTCGACTTTGACTTTGATTTTTGGAAGTACAGATACACCACACCGATTACATTTCCCTCACCAACTCTCAGTCTTTTAGTTCATCAAAAATTTCATCAAGTTAGTTGGACATCGTTAGTTAACAAAACCATTAACAAATCCATGTGGAGTTTTTTCCATCAGAAGAAATGCAGCATATCATGAAGGTGATGCCCATCTGCTGAAAAATGAGGAGGATTGGGCAGGGAGATTCCTTCCTCTTGGCTGCCTTGCAGCTTTGACAGTTGGCACAGGCCTGCTCATTGTGATCGGTGCCCATTCCAAACTGCCAAGTGTAACAAAAACTGTCACATGAAGCTATCAGCTGGTTGCACATTTTCCCCCAGCTTTCTCTGAACAGGATGACAAAGCTGAAACATTGAATGCGATTCTGTGAAGACTAAAGCTGAAAGGAATAAAACAAAATTAAAAAGAGGGCAATGTTTCTTAAAGGTGAATGTCAGTCTGAGGGATTGCTGTAAAATCTCTTCTGCCTCATACAGTGCACCAGTGAAGTCACAGATTAATTTACCTATCTATCTGGAGTCACATTGCCCAGAGCTTGTCAAAGAATTGTCATTACAGGTCTCCTGAGAGCAAGTCTATCAGCCAAGTGTCCACCAGCATGTGGGTGACATTAACGGTATAGGATTCTGCATTCTTCCTGCTCCCGGACACCACTGCAAGGGCAGTGCTCCACAGTCACAATCCTACAATGACCGAGTGATATATCACCAAAACTAGTTATTTTCTAACAGTGCAGAAGGACACCATTCAGCCCATTCAATTTATGCTAGCTCTCAGAGCAACCCCACTCCCCGACTTATTTCCCTGCAGGTTCTTTGATGCCCCCAGTCCTTTCTGACAATCGAGTGGGCGAAGTTCGCATGTACATTCAAAAAAAGAGCATTTTAGTCACAGCATTTAGTTGCAGTTGCAACTGCAGTTGAGTTTCGCTCAGCAGGAGACAGGACTCGGAGTGAGAGGCGAAAGTTTCAAGCAGGTAAGCCTCGGGATTTGTTGAGTTTCACTGAGCTGGGATGAGACTTGAAGCGAGAGGTGTGAAAGATTAAAAGAATTAAGTCTCGGGACTTGTTGAGTTTCATTTAGTAAGACCCTACAATTGGCACAATTGCAAATTGTTAGCTAATAGCTGATTGGCTGATTAGCTGATTGACAAAGCCAATAAAAAGAAGTTAGGGTACAGTAGAGTGGCCATAGTGAGAGTGGGCCAGTGTTAGAGTGAGGGACCTGAGGCTTTGGTGTGAAGAGCTGGAGTAAGTGATCCAGGTTTGGATAGTGAAAGTGGCTCTTTTGGGGGAATAAAAGGCTTCAGAGGGAGGGCATATGTGAGAACAGGTAAGGTTTTTATTTTATTTTGTTGTTATCATTGATTCAGCTTTGGTTCAGGAGGCTACAGTGGGTAGAGGCTAAGGTGAGTTTCAGGTAAGGTCTTTGTTTCTCTTTTGTTCCACAGTAGAGCAGTGAAATGGCAGTCAGGGCAGTGGTGTGCTCCTCTTGCAGGATGTAGGAAGTCAGGGAGACCTCCAGTGTTCCTGATGACCATACCTGCGAGAAGTGCATCTGGCTGCAGCTCCTTACTGATCGCATTAGGGAAGTGGAGCTGGATGAACTCTGGATCATTCAGGGAACTGAGGAGATGATAGATGGGAGTTACAGGGGGACAGTGACACCTAGGTTGTAGGATGCAGGTAGCTGGGTGACTGTCCGGAGAGGGAAAGGGGATAGGCAGTCAGTGCAGGGTACCCTGTGGCTGTTCCCCTCAATAATAAGTATACTGTTGGGGGGAATGACCTACCAGAGGAAAGCTGCAGTGGTCAGGTCTCTGGCACTGAGTCTGGCTCTGTGGTTCAGAAGGGAAGTTGGTAGGGTGGGGGGGGGGGGGGGAAAGGAAGTGGAAGAAGGGTGATGTAGTGATGGGGGATTCATTGGTTAGGGGAAAGACAGGAGGTTCTGTGGACGAGAACAAGACTTCTGGATGGTATGTTACCTCCCAGGTGTCAGGGTCAGAGATGTCTTGGATTGAGTCCACAGCATTCTTAACGGGGAGGGTGAGCAGCCAGAAGTCGTGGTCCACATCAGTACCAACAACGTAGGCAGGAAGGCTGATGAGGTCCTGCAAAGTGAGTTCAGGGAGTTAGGTGTTAAGTTAAAAGACAGGACTTCCAAAGTGATGATCTCAGGATTGCTACCCGTGCCACATGCTAGTGAGGCAAGAAATAGGAAGATAGTGCAGTTTAATGCGTGGCTAAGGAGATGGTGCGGGAGGGAGGGCTTCAGTATTTTAGATCATTGGGCTCTCTTCAAAGGCAGGTGGAACCTGTACAAACAGGACAGTTTGCACCTGAATTGGAAGGGGACCAATATCCTTGTGGGAAGGTTTGCTGGTGCTGCTTGAGGGGGGCGGGCAGGTGCCAGTTTAAACTAGAGTTGCAGGGGAGTGGGAACCAGAGTGGCAGGGCAGCACGTGGAGAGGCTGTGGGGAAAGTAGATCTTAAACCTACAAGCAAAGACAGAAATTGACAGATTGATGAGCATGGTGGGACTAATGTTCTGGGATGCATCTATTTCAATGCAAGGAGTATTGTAGGCAAGGCAGATGAAAGAGCATGGATTGGCACGTGGAATTATGATGTTGTAGCCATTAGTGAGATTTGGTTGCAGGAGGGGCAGGACTGTCAACTCAGTGGTCCGGGATTCTGATGTTTTAGACGGAGGTATTAAAGGGGGGGTGGCATTACTCATCAGGGAAAATGTCACCACAGTGCTCAGAAGACATACTGGAGGACTTGTCTATTGAGGTAAAATGGGTGGAACTGAGGAATAAGAAAGTGATGACCATGTTAATGGGACTATATTATTGAACTAATAGTCAGCGGGATGTAGAGGAACAAATTTGTAGAGAGAAAGCAGACAGTTGCAAGAAAAATCAGGTTGAGACAGGAATTGAATTTAACTTTCCACATATTGGCTGGGACTCCCATACTGTAAAGGGATTGGATGGGATAGAGTTTGTCAAATGTGTTCAGGCAATTTTCCTCAATATGTCAATGTCCCAACTGGAGAGCACGCAATACTGGATCTCCTCTTGGGGAACGAGACAGGGCAGGTGACAGAAGTATGTGTAGGGGAACACGTTGGATCTAGTGATCATAATTCCATTAGTTTCAAGATAATCATGGAGAAGGATAGGACTGGTCCTCGGGCTGAGATTCTAAATTGGAGTAAGGCCAATTTTGATGGCATCAGAAGGGATCTGGCAGGGCTGGATTGGGATAGGCTGTTTTCTGGCAGATAGATGCTTGGTAAGAGAATCCCAAGGGTTTCTGCAGCTATATTAAGAGTGAAAGGGTAGCAAGGTACAAAATTGGTCCTCTTGAAGATTAGCATGGTCACCTACACATGAAACAGAAAGAGATGGGGGAGATCTTAAATTAATGAATTTTTTGCATCCGTATTTACTCTGGAGACAGACAGACTATAGAACTGAGACAAAACAGTAGTCAGGTCATGGACTGTATTATGGAAGAGGAGGTGCTGGCTGTCTTGAGGAGAATGAAGGTGGTTGAATCCCTAAGGCCTGAGAAGATGTCCCTTCAGACCTTGTGGGAGGCTAGTGCAGAAATTGAAGGGTCCCTGGCAGGGATATTTAAAATGTCCTTCGCCACGGGTGAGGTGCCAGAGGACTGGAGGATAGCTAATGTTGTTCTGTAGTTCAAGAAAACCTCTAAGAAAATTTCAGGAAACTATACGCCAGTGAGCTTGACGTCAGTCTTGGGTAAATTATCGGAAGTTATTCTAAGGGACAGGATATATAAGTATTTGGATAGACAGGGCTTGATTAGGCACCGTCAACATGTCTTTGTGCGTGGTAGGTCATGTCTAACCAATCTTGTGGAGTTTTTTTGAGGAGGTTACCAAGAAGGTCAATGAGGGAAAGTGGGGGATGTTGTCTACATGGACTTGAGCAAGGCCTTTGACAAAGTCCTGCATGGGAGACTGGTCTAGAAGGTTAAGTCACTTGGCATTCAGGATGAAGTAGTCAATTGGATTCAACATTGGCTCAGCGGGAGAAGCCAGAGAATGGTAGTCGATGGTTGTCTCTCTGACTGAAGACCTGTGACTAGTGATGTGCTGCAGGGATCGGTGCTGGGTCTGTTGTTTATCATCTATATTAATGATTTAGATGATAATGTAGTAAACTAGATCAGCAAACTTAAAGATGACACCAAGATTGGGGGTGTAGTGGACAACAAGGAAGGCTATCAAAGCTTGCAGTGTGATCTTGACCAGATGGAAGAATGGGCTGAAAAATGACAGATGGAATTTAATGCAGACAAGCGAGGTGATGCCCTTTGAGGACAAACCAGGGTAAGACTTAGACAGTGAATGGTAGGGCTCTGAGGTGTGCAGTAGAACAAAGGGACCTGGGATACAGATCCAAAATGAGGAGAGATCTTAGAGGTATACAAACTTATGTGGGTATAGATAGGGTACATGCAGGCTTTTTCCCATTGGGTTGGGTGAGACTAGAACAAGAGCACATAGGTTTAGGGTGAATGGTGAAATATAAGGGGGATCTGAGGGGAAACTTCTTCACTTAGAGGATGGTGCGAGTGTGGAACAAGCTGCCAGCAGAAGTGGTAGATGCGGTTTCATTTGTAACATTTAAGAGGTTTGGATGGATACATGGATGAGAGGGGTTTGAAGGGATATGGTCTGGGTGCAGGTAGATGGGACTAGGCAGATCAGGTCAGCATGGATTAGATGGGCAGAAGGGCCTGTTTCTGTGCTGTAGTGCTCTGACTCCATCACTGCAATTGCCAGTGTGTTGGCAATGTAATGAGCAATTATTCAGCCTGTACACTGGATGGTGATGTTCTTGAAGTCCAAAGCCAACAAGAAGGCTGTACTCCTGAGAACCTGAACCCAAAGTTGTCAAAATTCCTCCTTATAACATCCCCCTTTGTCTACCTCTGCTCTCCTGCCCTAATTCATTTATATATTCAGATAATTGCTGGCAAGTCAAGCTTTCATTTTCCTTCTCGAACTGTGCATGAACTAAGTGGTTGGTTTGCCCATTGCAGAGGGCAGTCAAGAGCCATCCATGCCAGTGAATGTGGAGCCACAAACATGCCAGAGTGGGTAAGGATGGCAGATTATTGGGTTTACACAACAATCTAGTCTGCAGTTCAAAACTGACCATTTTAAATATAATTAGGAACTAATTAGGGGTAGTCAGCATGGCTTTGTCCATGGGAAATCATGCCTCATGAATTTATTAGAGCTCTTTGAAGAGGTGACCAGGAGGATTGACAACGGCAGGGTGGTAGAACTTATCTGCATGGACCTTATCAAGGCTTTTGACAAGGTCCCTCATGGCAGGCTGGTCCGGAAGGTTGGATCATGAGATCCAGGGTGACCTAGCCAATTGGATACAAAACTGGCTTGGTGGAAGGAGTCCAAGGGTGATAGAGGAGGATTGTTCTTCAGATTGGTGGCCTGTGACCAATGGTGTGGCACAGAGATCGGTGCTGGGTCCCCTGCTGTTTGTCAAATATATTAATGACTTGGATGAGAATGTAGTTGGCATGGTTAGTAAGTTTGCAGATGACCCAAAAACTGGTGGTGTGGTGGACACTGAAGAAGGTTGCCTAAGGTTACAGTGGGATCTAAATCATACCGGGAAAATAGGGCAAAGGAATGGCAGTTAGAATTTAACCCAGACCAGTACTAATTGATGCATTTTGGGAAGTTAAACCAGGGCAGGACTTGCAAAGTAAGTGATAGACCCGGGAGAGTGTTGAAGAACAGAGATACATAGGGGTTCAAGTACATAGTTTCATGAACGTGATGCCACAAGTTGACAGGGTGGTGAAGAAAGTGTTTGGTGCGCTTGCCTTCAGGCAGGGGATTGAGTACAGGAGTTATGTCATGTTACAGCTGTACAGGATGTTGGTGAGACTGCAACTGGAGTATTGTGTGCAGTTTTGGTCATCATACCATTGGAAGGATGTGATTAAGCTGGAGGGAGTGTAGCAAGGATTCACAAGGATGTTGCCGGGACTGGAGGGCTTGAGTTATGAGGAGAGACTGGATAGGCTGGGACTGTTTTCCCTGGAGTGAAGGAGGCTGAGGGTTAACTTAAGAGGTTTATAAAATCATGAGGGAATTTTTTGTTCAAATCTTCCTCTCAAGTCAGGGGAGAAGTAATTACTGCTCATGACCTCTTCCATGTCCAGAAGCAGAATCTCTGGCAGTGAGATTTCATAAAGACACTATGTTCCATTAGTTTTTGTCTTTAATTTAGTAAAACCTCCCAAAGGTGTCCATAAGAGTGCTGCCAAACAAAACCTGACACTAAGCCTCAACTAGAGGCTACAGTTGTTTATTGGTTATGTCACTGAGCTTAACTTATTTATCCAAAGTCAAGAGCTCACTTTGCAGCAGAGCAGCTGGAGAATTAAAATTCAGTCAATTAATTAGAGTCATAGAGTTACACAGCAGGGAAACAGGCCCTTCGGCCCGACTCATCCATGCTGACCAAGCTGCCGCCTTGAGTTCGTCCAGAGTTAAGGAGAGAAAGGAGGAAAGGCAGAGGGAACTTGGCAGAAGGAATTCCAGAATTTAGAGACCATCAGCTGAAGTAGTGGAATGATTAAATTCTGGGATGACAAGGAGATCTGAAGTAGAGACACAAATTTCAAATGATTGTGAAGTGGAGGTGATTACAGGGACTGCAACGGATGAAGCAAGCAAGTGCTTTGAAAAGAAATACTTAAACATTGCGCACTGATTAATTTGAGCCAGTGTAGAGTTAACATGGGTAATAGGTGAATGGAACAGAGATCCATAGATTTTTACATCAAGATGGATTTATAGACATCAAGGGAATCAGAGTTAGTACAAGAAAGTGGGGCTGAGGTAAAAGTTCAGCTAGACCTTATCGACTGGTGGAACCAGGCACTGGGATGATAGTCATGGTCACACAGCACAGAAACAGGCCCTTTGGCCCAGCCAGACCTTGCCAATCATCAGCCATCCATCTACACTAACCCTATACTAATCCCATTTTATTCTTCCCCTCATTCCCATCAACTCCCTACAGATTCTGCCACTCACCTACACACTGGGGAGAATTTATAGTGGTCAGTTAACCTAACAACCAGCACATCTTTGGGATGTGGGAGGTAGCTGGTACATCTGGAGGAAACCCACGCGATCACAGGGAGAACATGCAAACTCCACACAGACAGTACTTGAGGTCAGGATTGAACTGGCGCTGTGAGGCAGCAGCTCGATAGCTGTGCTGCTGTGTCAGAACTTATTGGCCTAGTGCAGCTTCCTGTGCCTTATGTTTTATTTTAATGTGCTTCTGTGAAACAGCACACAAGCAGTAGAACTTTGGATGATCTCAACGATATAGAGCAATTTGTTTTCATTCACTGTTCTGTTTGTACAATTTCTCAACAACGTCCCAACACAAAGGCAAGTACGGCAAATACTGGAATTCTGAAATTAAAAAAAAACATGTAATTCTGTGGAGAGGAAGATAGAATTAACACTTCACACCACCAACCTTTAATCGGGACTGATGAAAGGTTCTGAGGATTAGTCATCGACATGAAGCATTGACACTGCTTCTCTCTGTGATGTCTCTGGAGTATTTCCACCTTGATTTCAGGTTTCCACCATCTGCTTTTGGAAGAGAGTCTAGAGATTGGGAGGGAGATGGTAACAGAGTAAGAGCAGCCCACACTGAAGCAGAACCCAACGGATGAAGAAAACTTTTCCCAAAACAGTTCTCACTCTTAGCTCACCAGTAGAGCAAACTTTCAGTCAGCAGTGCATTGAAGCATGTGCTGACCTGCAGGATATAACTGAAGTCAGTTCATGGGCATTGAGATTTGACGGGCTTGAAGAATAAAATGGATCACTGACTACAAATCCAAATGTCAGCACTTGGGCCCAATACAGATTCCTCACCACTGCAAACCTGAGGCAAGTAAGCAGTAATATCCCTCTGAGCTATATTCCCCTCTAACTGGCTTTAGATTCCAACAGCTGGTCTTTCCACAACTTCCTATCATCAGATTGGTGGCATGGAATTATGGCTCCCCTTGGGCTTTGATTGTGATAAGCCTCCTACCTGTCAGTGCCAATGTGAGGCCATGGGGCTTTTGACGAACAGCACCCATTGCTGGTGTGCTGGGGAATGAAGCACCAATCCCATAATGGGAGATAAAGATAAGTACATGGATAGGAAAGGTTCAGAGGGATGTGGGCCAAATGTAGGCAAATGGGACCAGTGGGCACCCTGGTCAGCATGGATGATTTGAACTAAAGGGCCTGGCTCTGTGACTTTGACTCTAAGATCCAAGTGAAACCCTCACACTCATCCAGACCAAAGTTAGACTGTCCATTGATCACCAGACATCAGTAGAATGTAAGAATTATCCATCTGTCCAGATCTATCTGCTGAAATTGAGAACAGTGGCATCTTGGCAGCTATTCTCTTGGGGGCATGGTAATACAGTGTGGTTTTGCTGCACTGCCTGTGTTGAAGACATGGTTCACACCTCTTTGTAATAGTGAGACTGTCAGTTAATTAATAATCTGGAATAGAATGCTTGTACTAATGATGGTGCCATAAAAACCTATCTGGCTCATCGATGTTCTTCTTGCCCAGTCTGGTATGTGACTCCAAACCCCCAGTGGGTGACACATAACTGTCCTCTGACCCAGAAAGCCAAGGGGCTAATTGAGGATGAGCAATAAATGCTGGCCTTGCCAACAATAAGACTATTTATTGTCTTATTGTGATAAGTATGTTTGTCTTATTGCGATTATTGTGATAATAGTGATAAGACTATTGAACCGTTCCCTTATATGATGAGATGGACTCTGACCTCACAAACTACCTTGTGACCTTGCATCTTATTGTCTACCTGCACTGCACTTTCTCTGTAGCTGTGACACTTTACTCTGTACTGTTATTGTTTTTACCTGTACTACCTCAACGCACTCTGTACTAACTGCATGTAACTGCACTACGTAATGAATTGCCCTGTACGATCGGTATGCAAGACAAGTTTTTCACTGTACCTCGGTACAAGTGACAATGATATACCAATACCCACAGCCCATGAAAGAATAAATAAAGACAATTCAGGTTGTTTTAACTACTGTGCAACAGGTGGGTAGAGTTAAAATCATTGTGCTTCTAAGCTAATAGTTAACTGGAGTTAATATGATTGGGCACAGTCTGATAATTGAATGTACCATTAGGTGAGGTGGGTTCTCATACAGCTGGGAGCAAGAGCTCTCTGGGCATTGGACCAAGGTGTAGGAGATAAAGAGGAAAGTTAAACACTGTGGATTTTTGCTTGACTGTAAATGGCAAGAGTTTATTTTTAAATGGAAATCCCTCTTAAAAGGTAAAACGAGTGATGTAGGCTATGGGAGAGAGAATTAATAGGTGGCAGGTGGAAAAGACCCAATGGCTGTTTGCATTGGTCTTAATTCCAACCACATATGTGGCCCAACTACTTTAGGTCTTTGCCATGTGAATTCTCCCTGTGAGGATAATGATCTGTAATTGAAACTCATCTGAATTTTAAAGCAATCCTAATTCTCAATTGTTCATGATTCCATTTGCGCACAGCACCTGAAGTCGTTTGCAAATCACAGCCACACGGGCAGGGAGGAGGGTGGAATAATTTGAAATTTCTGAAGGTGGAATGTCAATTTACTTGCGTTTGGCATTTTGCCTCTCCTTACTTTAGATTTTCCCCTCATTACCATTTGCTTTAATATGCCACAAATTAAAAATGGGTGTATCTTAAATAAATCAAACCTTCCACTGAAGATTGGGTTGTATCTTCCTGAAATAGCAGCAATTGTGGGTTTCAGCTGGTTGCAGTTTGTTCAAAATCGGCGGCCAATTACGAGGGAAAGATATTTAGTCTCAGTTATGATTGGTTGTTCCTGATTGTGGGCTCCTGGCTGGGAAGTCAGTGCCAGCACACCAGCAACTACCAGCCTCAGCAATGATAGTGTCAGGTGTTTGTATTTGGTAGCTCACGGTTCAGAGACAAGTGGGAATCCGCTGTTGAATGTGAGCAGGAAGTCATGTCACAGTTGTCGAAAACATTGGTTAGACCTCACTTGGAGTATTGTATCCAGTTCTGGCCACCACGCCACAGGAAGGATATAGTAGCTATAGAGGGAGAACAGAAGATTCATCAGGATGTTGTCTGGAATGGAGGGCTGCAGTTGTAAGGAGAGATTGGATAGGTTGGGTTTGTTTCACTGGAACGTAGGAGGCTGAGGGGTGACCTTGTAGAGGTTTATAATTCTTTTTCCCAGGGTAGGGGAGTCTAGAGCTAAAGGGCACAGGTTTAAGGTGAGCTGGGAAAGGGGAGATCTGAGGGGTAAGTTTTTCCACACAGAGGGTGGTGAATATCTGGAACAAGCTGCCAGATAAGGTGGTGGAGCTGGATACAATTACCTTTCAAAGACATTTGAATAGGAAAGGCATAGAGGATGCTGGCCTAATACAAGCAAATGGATTAGCATAGATGGGCATCATGGCCAGCATGGACAAGGGGGGGCCGAAGGGCCTGTTTCGGTGCTGTACTGTTCTATGTGGTTATGTTGGGCTGAGGAATTAGCTGCAGTAATTAGGATATACTTGACACTCCTGTTCACTGTCCCACCAGATGTCCTGATGTCAGGAACACCGGCGATGATTGTTTTCGACCAGAGTTGCCCAAACGGTTGTTCTTGGAGGATCATTTTCATCAGAGAGGAAGACCATGGGCTGAGGTTGTTGCTGATACATTTATTTAAATGATGTGTACACCAATGGACCTGCAAAGTGAAGTCAAAAGCCATACAATGTTAATTTATCATTACTTGTATTCTGTAGCACAAGACCCGAGAATGGCAGGGACCTGAGAGTTGGAGGTTGGACTTTTCATTATTAGTTAAGGGATCCACAGCCAGATACACCTGTCAGTGTCTACTTTATCGTCACATCCTCAGAAAATCCTTGTCACCTCTGCGAGTCCTGTCTGTCCTCACCTGAACTTCACCCCAAACCCCCTCCACCAAACCTCTCCCCAGCCTCCCTTGCCCCAACCCCTCCACCTGACCCTCAAAACAACACTCCCACCCAATCCTCACCCCAACCCCCCTCACCTGATCCTCTCTCCAACCCCTCACCCAATTCTCTCCCCAATGTCACTCATCAGATCTTCTCTTCAACCCCCCACCTGATCCTTACCGCAACACCCTCTCCTGGTCCTTTCTTTGCCAGAACTTACAACCCCAACATCCCAGTCAACACAAGATGGTTTACCAACATTCTCCAGGTAACCCGGAACCTCCCTAGAAATGTTCCCCAGTATGTTGCAACTATTCAAGAGCGACACCTCCTGAAGCTCTCTCCCACCAACCTTGTCAATCACTGATACAGCTGATGAATTTAGCTTCATACTTCCTCTACTGCCTCTCTCTTTCTGTCATTCAGGATACATGATTTGCATGATTTACAGATATATTTATAGTTTGTGTACATATATTTGCATGCCTTGTGCATATATGTACATATCTTGCATACATATAAATACATATAAATATGTGGTATATGGTACATATTTTGTCCATATATCATGTATGCATGCACACATATCCTGTACTCATGTCTTATATCGCTGTATATGATTCTCGTGAACATAGTCATACCGCATGGAAACAGGCCCTTCAGCCCAACTGGTCCATGCGGACCAGGGTTTCCATCTAAGCTAGTCCCATTTATCCGTGTTTTTCCCATATCCCTGTAGACCTTCCCTATCTATGTACCTGTCCAAGTACCTTTTAAATGTTGTTAACGTACCTGTCTCAACCACTTCCTCTGGCAGCTTGTTCCATATACTGACCACCCTCTGGGTGAAAAAGTTGCCCCTCCGGTTCCTATCAAGTCTCTCCCCTCTCACCTTAAATACCTCCTATAAGTAGCTTGTATTAGCTTTTATAAGCAGTTTGTATGCATGTTTATACATCTTATCTACATATGTTGAGACAAGACAGGCTTGTTCTACTGTTTTATGACAGTGGTAAATAAAACCGTGACTTGCTGACCCTGGTAGTTAACCAAGTTGCTCCAGGAAATGTCAACTGCAGTCATGTGAGCACGCGCCACCCATGGAGGAGGAAAAGGCAGAGAGACTGGGCCAGATCTGGTTAACAGCTGCCGTACCATTTGGCTCACAGGGAAAGTGGACACTGCTGGGGCCCCTCTAGAGTCCTGATGGAGGCAATATCAGGCAGTGGCATCTGGAAGGGCACATGATGATTGAATCTGGCATGGGAATAGCACCAGCCAGTGGAGGCAGTCATACCCATCCACCTCACTCTGCAACTATCTGTCTGCCTATTTACAAGCTCTGTCTCTGCTTCTGTGTTGCCACATTTATCTCTGCTTTAAGTAGAACATAGAACATGGAACGCAGAACAGTACAACAGCACAGGATCAGGCCCTTCCACCCACAATGTCCGTACCAAACATGATGCCAAATTAGACTAAATTTCTTCTACCTGCACATGATCCACATCACTCCATCCCCTGCATATTCATGTGTCCATCTAACAGCCTCTTAAACATCACTATCGTATCTGCTTCCACCACTATCCCTGGCAGCCTGTTCCAGGCACCTACCATTCTCTGTGTAAAAAGAAAACACGTCTCCTTTAAACTTTCCCCCTCCCACTTTAAATGCATGTCCTCCAGTATTTGATACTTGCGTCTCTTTCAGTCTTGCCTCTATCCTTCTGCTGTGCCTCTCTTCACTAGCCAGTTCTTCTGCCTGCTTGTCTATTAATCCACCTACTTAAAGACTATTTATCTTTACAGATGTACAAAACAGGCCTGTGGGGGGGGAAAGCCCTGCTTGAAGGAGGATTGATTACTCTCAGGCAGTGCAGAGACTGGGCGATGCCTGTGTTGCTGGCCCTTATCTATCTATCTATCTATCTATCTATCTATCTATCTATCTATCTATCTATCTATCTATCTATCTATCTATCTATCTATCTATCTATCTATCTATCTATCTATCTATCTATCTATCTATCTATCTATCTATCTATCTATCTATCTATCTATCTATCTATCTATCTATCTATCTATCTATCTATCTATCTATCTATCTATCTATCTATCTATCTATCTATCTATCTATCTATCTATCTAATCTATCTATCTAGTGGAAACATGAGTTAGACCATGACTGATCAATGCACTGGGTGAGACCAGCAGCAGGGAGTCTTCTGCTGGGGTCTGTAGAACATTGCCGGCAGTATTCGTACAGTGACAGCTGCTATCAACCAAGATGAATAATTTTATTTTAGCACCCAGAAGGAAAATAAATCAACCCACACTACGCTTCAAAACTACCTCAGCGGCTTTTTGGGATCTCCTGTGCTGAGGTATATCCAAGAATTGCATCAGTCCCAAAGATCTGTGGGATTCTACTGTAGTTCAGGGACAAAGAATATAAAAGGCAGCTTTAATGGTTTGCATCTCTTTAAGTGCCATTGTTTTTTAACAACCTTTGCTGGGAAGATTTTCCTTCATTTTACTTTCTTGACTGAAGGGAATAATATTCATGATCGTGTGAAGCATATTCCGTTTGTTTTCATTAGGCAAAACAAATTAGCAGTTCAAAGATGTACTGACATTACTCATGATATAATTTGTCATTTCAAATATCATGAGCTTGTCTGCTGTCCATTTGCTGTTTTTCCAATAACTTTTCCAGACAATTAGACGAGTGCATAGAAAAAAAAATCCAAATAAGTGGCTGGGTCTTGCACGCACTGATATTCAAATTTAATTTAACAATATTCATGCCCAGACTTTGATTAATTTGTCAAAGATGAAGGTTAAAAAGCAGGAAAAATAAACAGTGCAGGGTTCAAGCTCTGACATTTATCGAGATTCCAGTCACAAGCTGCAGAGAGACTGGTGTGGGGGAGGTAATGGACACACAGCTTTCGTGCTGTTCATGAGGAGGCTGCTTGAACCAGGGAAGTAATGATATTATTCATGTGCACAAAAAACAGGGTTTGCTTCACACTGTTTGCGCCTGTCTGAGGCACTGTTCACAAATATCAACGCTCTTGAGCAGAAACTTCCATGCTGTCTGTTGCTTTAAGACTCATGACCTCTGGCATCTAGACAGTGGATCCCTGGAGAGACCTTATCTTCAGATCACATTCTAACCCTAGCCTGCACAGGTATCAATGTAGTTCATCACACTGCACTTCAAATCTGCCAACTTTTGGCTCATAACTGCACCTTAATTACATATCTTAGATGATGGTGCAGAAAATAATGAGAGGCTCGGATAGGGTAGATAGTAAGAAACTTCTTTCCATGTCTAAGGTGTCCAAGACCAGATGGCACAGGTGAGGAGTAAGCGGTATAGAAGGGATCTGAGGAAGAGTTTTCTTCCCCTGGAGGGTGGTTGCAATCTGAGAAGGTGGTGGAGGCAGATACTCTCACAACATTTAAGAAGCATCTGGACGAGCACTTGAATCACCAAGTTCTAGTTGGCAACAGCCCAAGTGCTGGTGAATGGGATCAGTACTTGATGGGTACTTGATGATCAGCATGTGGAAGGCCAAATGGCCTGTTTCAGGGCTTATGACTCTATGATTCTATTTTGGGAGGGGAGGAGACATGTCACTGCTCGGACACTGCACACACCCCTTCATCTCCCCTTGTGTCTGCTCCTGGAACCCTGGGAGCTCCTTAGAACATAGAACAATTACAGCACAATTCAGGCCCTTGGGCCACAAAGCTGTGCCCAACATGTCCCTACCCTAGAAATTACTAGGCTTACCCATAGCCCTCTACTTTACTCAGCTCCATATACCGATCTAACAGTCTCTTGAAAGACCTTATCGTATCCGCCTTCACCACCATTTCCGGCAGCCTATTCCACGCACTCACCACTCGCTGAGTAAAAAACTTACCCCTGACATCTCCTCTATACCTACTCCCCAGCACCTTAAACCTATGTCCTCTTGTGGCCACCAATTCAGTCCTGGGGAAAAGCCTCTGACTATCTACCTATCAATACCTCTCATCATCTTATATACCTCTATCAGGTCCCCCCTCATCCTCCGTCTCTCCAAGGAGAAAAGGCCGAGTTCCCTCAACCTGCTTTCATAAGGCATGCTCTGCATCCCAGGCAGCATCCTTGTAAATCTCCTCTGCACCCTCTCTATGGCTTCCACATCTTTGCTGTAGTGAGGCGACCAGAACTGAGCACAGTACTCCAAGTGGGGTCTGACCAGGGACCTATATAGCTGCAACAATACCTCTCGGCTCCTAAATTCAATTCCCCGATTGCTGAAGGACAATACACCATATGCCTTCTTAACCACAGAGTCAACCTGCGCAGCCGCTTTGAGTGTCCTATGGACTCGGACCCCAAGATCCCTCTGATCCTCCACACTGCCAAGAGTCCTACCATTAATACTATATTCTGCCAACATATTTGTCCTACCAAAATGAGCCACTTCACACTTATCTGGGTTGAACTGCATCTGCCACTTCTCAGCCCAACTCTGCATCCTATCTATATCCCTCTGTAACCTCTGACAGCCCTTCAAACTATCCACAACACCCCCAACCTTCATGTCATCTGCAAACTTACTAACCCACCCCTCCACTTCCTCATCCAGGTCATTTATAAAAATCACAAATAGTAAGGGTCCCAGTACAGATCCCTGAGGTACACCACTGGTCACCAACCTCCACTCAGAATACAACCCCTCAACAACCACTCTTTGCCTTCTGTGGGCCAGCCAGTTCTGGATCCACATTGCAATGTCCCCTTGGATCCCATGCCTCCTCACCTTCTCCATAAGCCTCGCATGGGGTACCTTATCAAATGCCTTGCTGAAATCCATATACACTACATCTACTGCTCTCCCTTCATCGATGTGCTTCGTCACATCCTCAAAAAATTCAATTAGGCTCATAAGGCAGGACCTGCCCTTGACAAAGCCATGTTGACTATTCCTAATCATATTATACCTCTCCAAATGTTCATAAATCCTGCCTCTCAGGATCTTCTCCATCAGCTTACCAACCACTGAGGTAAGACTCACCGGTCTATAATTTCCTGGGCTATCCCTACTCCCCTTCTTGAATAAGGGAACAACATCCGCAACCCTTCAATCTTCCGGAACCTCTCCCGTCTCCATGGATGACACAAAGATCATGCTCAGAGGTTCCGCAATCTCCTCCTTCACCTCCCATAGCAACCTGGGGTACATCTCATCCGGTCCCGGCGACTTATCTAACTTGATGCTTTCCAAAAGATTCAGCACCACCTCTTTTCTAATATCTGCATGCTCAAGCTTTTCAGGCCACTGCAAGTCCTCACTACAATCCCCCAGATCTTTTTCCGTGGTGAATACTGACGTAAAGTATTCATTAAGTACCTCCGCTATTTCTTCTGGATCCATACACACTTTCCCACTTCTGCACTTGATAGGCCCTATCCTTTCGCATTTCATCCTCTTACTCTTCACATACTTGTAGAACGCCTTGAGGTTTTCCTTAATCCTGCCCGCCAAGGCCTTCTCATGTCTCCTTCTGGCTCTCCTAATCTCTTTCTTAAGTTCCTTCCTTTTAGCCTTGTACTCCTCCAGATCTCTAACATTACCTAGCTCTCTGTACCTTTTGTATGCTTTTCTTTTCCTTTTGACTAGATTTATTATAGCCTTCGTACACCACGGTTCCTGTATCCTATCATGACTCCCCTGTCTCATCAGAACATGTCTGTTCAGAGCTCCACACAAATATCCCCTGAATATTTGCCACATATCTTCCGTACTTTTCCCAGAGAACATCTGTTCCCAATTTAATCTTCCAATTTCCTGCCTGAGAGCCTCATAATTCCCTTTACTCCAAGTAAACATCTTCCTAGCCCGTCTGTTCCTATCCCTCTCCAGTGCTAACGTAAAGGAGATAGAATTATGATCATTATCACCAAAATGTTCACCCACTGAGAGATCATTTCCCAATATCAAATCAAGCACAGCCTCTCATCTTGTAGGCCTATCTACATACTGTGTCAAGAACCCTTCCTGAACACACTTAACAAACTCCACCCCATCTAAACCCCTCACTGTCTGGAGATGCCAGTCGATGTTTGGGAAATTAAAATCCCCCATCACAACAACTCTGTTATTCTCACACCTTTCCAGGATCTGCTTCCCTATCTGCTCCTCAATAACCCTGTCACTATTGGGCGGCCTATAAAAAACACCCAGCACCGTTATCGACCCCTTCCTGTTCCTAACCTCCACCCACAATCCCTCCACAATGTCCGCCTTTTCCGTAGCCGTGACACTATCTTTGATCAACAGTACCACTCCCCCATCTCTTTTGCCTCCCTCTCTGTCCATCCTGAAACATCTAAAACCCGACACTTGAATCAACCATTCCAGCCCCGGAGCCATCCAGGTCTCCATAATGGCCACCACATCATAGCTCCAAGTATCGATCCAAGCTCTAAGCTCATCTGCCTTGTTCACAATACTCCTTGAGTTAAAACAGACACATCTCAAGCCTGCCTGAACATGTCCCTTCTCTATCGCCTGCCCATGGCACCCACTCCTAGCCTCCTCCACTTGAGAGCCAAACACCTCCTCCCCAAGTCTCTCCAATACAGATCCCACCCCCCAACAATTCTAGTTTAAACTCTCCCCAGCAGCCTTAGCAAACCTCCCAGCCAGTATGTTGGTCCCCCTGGGAGTCAAGTGCAACCCGTCCTCTTTGAACAGGTCATACCTGCCCCAAAAGAGGCCCCAGTGATCCAGAAATCTGAATCCCTGCTCCTTACTCCAATCCCTCAGCCACACATTTAACCTCCTCCTCATTCTGTTCCTATACCCACTGTCACTTAGCACAGGCAGTAATCCAGAAATTACTACCTTTGAGGTCCTGCTTCTCAACTTCCTTCCTAATTCTCTATAGTCTCTTTTCAGGACCTCATTCCTTTCCCTACTTATGTCGTTGGTACCAATATGTACCACGACCTCTGGCTGTTCTCCCTCCCCCTTCAGGATATCTTGGACGCGATCGGAAACATCCCAGACCCTGGCACCTGGGAGGCTAGCTACCTTCCGAGTTTCTTTCCTGCGTCCACAGAATCGCTTGTCTGCCCACCTAACTGTAGAGTCCCCTATCACTAGTGCCCTCCTCTCTCCTTCCCTACCCTTCTGAGCTACAGGGCTGGGCTCTGTGCCAGAGACACTGCCACTGTTGCTTCCCCCAGGTAGCTGTCTCTCCCAACAGTACTCAAGCAGGAGTACTTATTGTCAAGGGGTATAGCCACAGGGGTACTCTCTAGTACCTAACTCCTCCCCTTCCCCTTCCCCCTCCTGACTGTGACCCAATTGCCTGATTCCGATTGTCCCAGTGTGACCACCTCTCTATCACCTCCTCACTCTCCCTGACCAGACAAAGGTCATCGAGCTGCATCTCCAGTTCCCTAACACGCTTCCTCAGGAGCTGCAGCTCAACACACCGGGCGCAGATGTAGCCCTCCCGGAGGCAGGGAGAATCCGGGAACTCCCACATCTGACACTGAGTACAGGAAACTGCACTCATACCCCTTCCTTAACTAAAGTCACCTACCTTTTCTCGCCCCTTTATGCCGAAGCACCTTGAGCCAAAGCCCAGAACACTCTGCTCCCTCTCACTCCACTGCCCGCTCCGATGCTGCCCGCTGGATATGGCGGTTTGCTTTTTAAACTGCCCGTGCCGCGCCAGCCCTCACTCTACCACTTAAAACTTTTACAACCCTTATAAAAACACCTTATAAAAACACTAACCCTATTAAATCACAACCCTATTAAAAAACTAAGCCTTATACTTAAAACCCTAATAAAAAGATAGAGAAAAACTTATCTGCTCTGAAGTCCTCTGAAGTGAAGCCCAAGAAGCCTCCAAAGTTAAGGATCCGAAGCCTCCGAAGTTGAGGTTAAGGAGCTCCTTAACCTCACTGTCCACAGCGACTGAGGCGTATGTTGATCTTCATTGCCAGAGGACTTGAACACAGGAGCAAGGATGTCGAACTGCAGCTGTACAGGACCTGGTGAGATCCACCCGGATGCTTACCGCAGGAAGGATATTCTTGCCATGGAGGGAGTGTAGCCGAGGTTTACAGGACTTTTCCCTGGGATAGGGGTACTGATGGGTGAGAAGAGACTGACTCAGCCACATTCTCAGGATTTTTGAAGAATCAGTGGGGATTTCATAGAAGCCTAAAAAGTTCTGACAGAACTAGGTAGCTAGATTTGGAGAGAAAGTTTCCAATGGACAAAGAATCCAGAACCAATGATTACACACTCAGGATACAGAGTTTGCCATATGGAACCAAGATCAGTAGAAATTTCTTCATCGGGAGAGCACAGCCTCAGAATAAAGGGACGTCCCTTTAGAACTGGGATGAGGATGAATTTCTTCAGCTGGAGGGTGGTGAATCTGTGGAACTTGTTGTCACAGAGGGCTGTGGAGGTCAAGTCATTGGGTGTATTTAAGACAGATATAGGCAAGACATAGATTCTTGATTGTAAGGGGGTTAAGGGTTATGGGGAGAAGGTGGGAGGATGGGGTTGAGAAAAGAAAAACAAAATTGGCCATGATTAAATGGCAGAGCAGACCCAATGGGCTGAATGGCCTAATTCTGCTCCTATATCTTATGGTCTTAAGGGAGTGGCGAACCTGTGGAATACGCTATGCAGAAGGCAGTAGAGGCCAAGTCAATAAATATACTGAAGAAGGAGGTAGATGGATATCTTAATACTAAAGGAAACAGGGAATGTGAGGAGAAAGTAGGAATGGGAGTGGATGATCATCCATAATTGTGCTGAATGGTGGAGCAGGTCTGAAGGACTGAGTGAACTACTCCTGCTTTGGTTTCCTTTGGTTCCTGTCCAATCACTTGATCTTGGGAAGTGACCAAAAAGCAGACCTTGAGGTTACCTTCTGGGGGGAAAACTGAGGCCCAAACCCATCTCCCCCACTTCCTCACTCCTCCACTCTTGTATTGTCTCAAACCCCCAAACAAACATTGTTAGTGTACAAGCTCAACAGGAGGTGGAACTAAGTTAAATGCTAACGAGGTGTTGCCCATGGAGGGAGAAGGAAGGCAGTGGTGTGCAAAAGGCCTTATTTAATCATCAATTGCAAGTCAATGGTTTGAGATCATAAGCTGTAGGACAGGAGGACATTACAGAGGGGAACAGGATGAGAATCTTAAATTGAATCACAGATTGTCTGCTTGTGAGCGAGCAAAAAGCTGAAGTTTTTCTATTGGACCACTTAAAAGTACTGATGCAGCAATACCACATGTTATGAAGAGGGTGTACTCCTGGAAATGATCTTGTAATACATAATTTCTTTATAGAAGGCAATTAGATGAAAGCACCAAAATCCTTATTATGGCCAAATGGTTTGTAGCAAATAAAAGGGACAGACCTTGCTGCAATGATTTTTCATTATTCGGGGCCTCATAATACAAGTATTACTGTACAACTTGCAATTGAAGCCACAATTCATTTATTTAATGGTTCAACTGTCCTATTTTCTTCCACTTCTTGTTGTTTTGGATGCATGATCCGTGAGGCACAGAAGATGCCTGATATATACTCTGCCATTGTTTATACAGTAATGGACCTTCCACCATCTGCTCTCCCTTAGAATGGGCAATGGGTTCTTGTTCATTGTGCTTACCCAGTGGATGAGAGAGGGTGCAAAGCACTTTTGAAGTTAACAAATATTGCATTGTTACTGCCTCAATATTGGACTGTTTCAAATTGGAGAAAAGGTATTCTTCCTTTCATATATCACCTTTTATCCCTTAGCACCTCAAAGTATTTTGCAGCCAATGAAATACTTTTCAAGTACTTTTGATGATATAATACAGGAAAGACAGCAGCCAATTTGAATGATAGAGAAATGGAGGGCTATGTGGGAGGGAAGGGTTAGATAGATCTTAGAGCAGGATAAAATGTCGGCACAACATTGTGGGCCGAAGGGCCTGTACTGTGCTGTAGTGTTCTATGTTCAATTTACACATGGCAAGGCCCCACTAATTATAGAGTGATAACAAGCAGGTAACCTGTGCTTCAGTGTTGTTGACTGAAGAATAAAGAGTGACCAGGACACCAGGCAACTTTTGTTCTTTTCCAGATTAATGTGACAGGATCTTTTAGAGAGAGAGAGTGAGAGAGTCACAGATTCATGGTTACACAGGATGGAACAGGCCACTTGGCCCAACTTGTCCATGCTAACCATGCTGTCTACCTGACCCAGTCCCATTTGTCTGTGTTTGACCCATATCCCTCTAAACCTTTCCTATCCATGTACCTGTCCAAACGATTTTTAAATGTTGTAATTGTTCTCGCCTCCACCACTTCCTCTGGCAACTCGTTCCACATACCCACCACCCTCTGTGTGGAAAAAGTTGCCCCTCAGGTTCCTTGTAAATCTTTCCCCTCTCACCTTCAACCTATGCCCTCTAGTCCTATACTCCCCTACCCTGGAAAAAGACTGTGACCATTCACTTTATCAGTGTCTGGTTTAGTATCACACTGCGAAGACATACGATGGTGCAGCTCTCCTAAACTGCATTGGAATGTTGCTTTTTTTGTGCTCAGGAGGCAGCAGTAGCTCATTCTGCTGCCTTACAGCTCCTTGGACCTATGTTCAATCCTGACCACAGCCTGCATATTCTCCCAGTGACCGTGCGGGTTTCCCCAACGCCTCTGGTGTCTGTGCATATCTCAAAGAAACCAGTAGGTTAATTGACCATTGCAAATTGCCCTAGTGTAGATCATTGGCAAAGGAGTCAAAAAGATGTTGATGGGCATGTGAAAGAGATTAAAATGGAGCTGTGTGGCAAATGGAATTTAATTCTGATAAGAGTGAGAGTAGGTGATACACTATGAATGATAGGGCCCTATGAATACTGAGGAACATGGGGACTTTGGTGTTCAAGGATCCCAGAAGGTGGCAACTCAGGTGAAGAAGGCATACGAGATTCTTGCCTTCATTAGCCAGGGCATAGATTATAAGAGCAGAGAGGTCACTGTGCAACTTAGTGGTTAGGCCACAGTTGGAACACTGTGTACAGTTCTGGTTGCCCTATGATAGGAAGGAAGTGATTGCATTGGAGAGGATACAGAGGAGATTTTCCAGGATGTTGCTTGGGATGGAGGAGTTCAGTTGTGAGAAGAAACCAGATAGTCTTGGTTTGTTTTCCTTGGAATGGAGGAGACTGAGGGGGGTGGGGGGGGGGGGGGGGGGACCTGAAAGAAGTTTACAGAATTATGAGGGTAGATAAAAAGAAACTTTAACCAAAGTGGTGATGTCTAAAAACTAGAAGGTATAGGTTGTAGTGTAGAGGGTAAAAGGTTTAGAGGAGATCTGAGGAGGAATTTTTGGTTAGAATCTAGATAGCACTACCTGAGATGATGGAGGCAGGCATTCTCACAACATTTAAGTATTGCAATGAGCACTTGAATCGCCAAGGTATATGTTACGGACTCAGTGAAAGTCCCTTTAAGATAGAGGGTGTGTGTGTATGTGTGTGTGGGGCGTGCTTACGTCAATAGAAGATAAAGGACGTAATGACGTTGTTGAAGAAGAAGAAGAGAGAGAGAGAGAAGGGAGAGAGACACCAGCCTGCTAGTTTTCTCTATCGATGGATGAGAAACAATAACTGTGTCTGCCACTGAAATCCATGTATGGAAGTTGGAAGTAATCCGGTGGAGTTCACTTTGTTGCTGACCTGTAGAAGGAAACAGGTATATTTGTGTGGACGACCACGATTCGGATGCTTTTCGGGGTGAGGAAGTCACTACCAAGTAAACACTGAAGTGTCGTTTGGGTTCCATCGTGGAACATTTGGATTTCGTATTTACTCTCCCTATGTTCTCTACATCTACGTCTTATCTTCAGAAACCCTTGCTCATGTTTCACCTTATGGCTTGCGGAACTGAACTTTAAGAACCATTCCTGAACTGGGAGTTTTGGACTTTGCCACACACGCACACGAAGACTTTAGTTTTGGGGTTAACGTTCGAGGTTTAACATTTTTGAATTCTAACATACTAACATTTTTACTTTTATTTTATGTATTATCATAAGTAGTAATTAATAAAATAGTTTTTAACACTGAATCATGCTCAGTGTGTTTCTTTTGTTGCTGGTTCGTGACATATAGAAGTGGTAGAAAATGGGTATTGATAGGTACCTGCCGATCAGCATGAACATGATGGGCTGAAGGGCCTGTTTCTGTGTTGCATGAGTCTATGACTCTAAGCGCAGGTGTATAGAGGAGAGGTGGACTGGGACTGATGGAATTGCTTCCCTAGCAGTGGGCTTGGACGATGGGCTGAAAGGCCTCCTCTGCATTAATGAGTAAGTGAATCTCTGGAGTGGGATTAAGTCCCATAATCTTCCACTTATTTATATTTTGCTCATTTACCTTGCCTGCTGTTTTTCCTTTATTAGTTGATGACAATGAAAGCGAAATATTGTGGCTTGATTGTTCAGAGTAAGTGTCCTGTTTAAGGGTATAAGTTTATTTAGCCAGCATGTGCATCAACATCATAAATAAGTTTATGGAAAGAAGAATACAATTTCCCCAAGGCATTTTGCAGGTAAATCAGTAAACAGAGATATGTTAAAAGATGGCACCCCTGAGATGTGAGAACTGTCAATTTGCAATTGATGATTGAACATCAGCAGAGGTATTTAATTATGTCTAATTTCAGCATCTGCTGCACTTTGATGGTATTTAATTAGTGCTTTGTCTTTCAGTTAAACAGCAGAGAAAAGAATGCCTTGCATTTATATAACCTTTCATGGCCACAGGATCTTCCAAAGCGTGCTGTTACTTTTACTGTTTGAAGCAGAGTCACTGCTGTAATGTGGGATTAGCAGCGATCCTGCACACCAGACTCCCACCCGAGTTATCTAATGATAGCCAAGGAATCTGATTTTCCCTCATATTTATATTTCTAATATTTGCATATTTTTCATGAAATAGGACACCATTTGATCCACTGAGTCCATATCGTCTCTCAATCCCATTCCCCTGCTTATTTCCCTGAAGTCCATTCTCTCTCACACGCTCATCAACTTTACCCCAATTCTCCCGCTTAACCCCTACCCCAGGCGTGATTTACAGCAGCCAATCGGTCCACGAGCATGGCTTTAGGTTGTGGGAAGAAATCAGAGCACCTGAGGGAACCTGCATGGTCATTATGAGAATGTACAGACTTGACACAGACAGCGCTTGAGGTCAGGATTGAATCCGGGTCCCTGGAGCTGTGAGGCAACAGTTCTATTATCTGCGCCACCAGTACCACTAACCCATGACAGACTAGCTTAAAAGAGTCACAACTGCCTCCGCCAACCACTCAGGCAGTGCTTTCTGGACTCCTTAGCCTGTTACGTCTGCACCAACCAACAGCAGGCACTTACACTAACAGACCCTTCAGCCCACCAAACCCATGCCAACCATCAACCACACACTTACACTAATCCCATTTTATTCTCCCCACATTCCCATCAACCCCCCACAGCGCCCCCCCCCCAGATTTTACCGCTCTCCTACACACTAGGGGTGATTCACAGCGGCCAGTTAACGTGCCAAATCGCGCGTCTTTGGGATGTGGCAGGAAACCAGAGGACCTGGAGGAAACCCGGCCACAGGGAGAACGTGCAAACTTCACACAGACAGCACCCGAGGTCAGGGTCAAACCTGGGTAGCCGGTGCTGTGAGCAGCAGCTCTACCATAAGACCAGAAGACATAAGAGCAGAATTAGGCCATTCAGCTCATTGAGTCTGCTCTGCCATTCGACCGTGGCTGACCTATTTTTCCCTCTCAACCCCCTTCTCCTGCCTTCTCCCTGTGACCTTTGCCACACTAATCAAGAACCTGTCAACCTCCGCTTGAAATATACCCAATGACTTGGCCTCCACAGCCGTCTGTGGCAATGAATTCCACAGATTCACCACCCATTGGCTGAAGAAACTCCTCCTCATCTGTTCTAAAGGGATGTCCTTCTATTCTGAGGATGTGCCCTCTGGTCCTAAACTCTCCCACTACTGAAACATCCTCTCCACGTCCACTTTATCCAGGCCTTTCAATATTCGGTAGGTTTCAATGAGATCCTCCCTCATCCTTCTAAACTCCAGTGAGTACAGGCCCAGAGCCATCAAACCCTCCTCATATATTAACCCTTTCATCCCTGGGATCATTCTCATAAACCTCCTCTGGACCCGCTCCAATACCAGCACATCCTTCCTTAGATATAGGGCCCGATATCGAAGTTGTGCCATTGTGCTGCCCAGGAGTCCACCACATGATGGACATCGGGCACCATAGATGCACAAGCACTGCCCCCAACTCAGCTTTGGAGGGTGACAAGCAACAGCCCAGATTGGGTCTTTAGTGTGTATCGTGGTCCACGGTGAGCCCCTTGTCAAACACATCGTGCTGAATTAAACAGTGCCATGTACTTGAGTGATAAGGTCATTTTATTTTAATGTGATTATAAGAAACAGAACCAGGAGTGGGCCATTCAGCCCCTCAAGTCTATTCAACCATTCAATAAGATCATGGCTGATCTGCTTCATCAGCATCACTTTCCTGCACTACCCCATTTTGCTTGATTCCCTGAACATCCAGAAATGTATTGATCTCTGTCTTAAGTAAACCCCACGACTGAAACTCCACAGACCCCTGAGGGAGAGATTCACCACCCTCTGGGTCAGATCATTTGGTATTCATTCAGAAAACATCTGGAAACTTTTCCCCTCAGTTGAGATAACTATAATCAGAGGGCATAGATTTAAGGGTAGGGGTAGGAGATTTTGAGGGAGAAAACTTTCACCCAGAGGGTGATTGGAATCTGGAACACACTCTGTGAGGGGGTGGTAGAAGTAGGTACTCATACAACATTTAAAAAGTGTTTAGATGAGCATCTGAAACACAAAGGCTTGGACAGCTATGAGTTGTGTAATTGAGAATGGGTTTGGTATAGATGGTTGCTTGATGGCTGGCAAGGACATAGTGGGCTGAAGGGCCTGCTTCTACACAGCATGACTCCATGACTCCAGGACGGGTGTTGCATTGAACTTGCTGTACAGCAGCAGACCATTCAGCCCGACAACCATATGAAGGTACAGCAGCATAAAACCTCCACAGTATGATAATGTTAAATTATTGGACCAGCAATCCAGAATTGAGTTCAAACCCCACCATAGCAACTGCGGAATTTAAATTCAGTTAATAAAATAAACCTGGAATTAAGAGGCGAGTATTATTGATGGTGCTGTAAAAGAAAATTGCCTTATTAATGTCGTTTAGGGAACAAATGATCTGCCATTCTTCCTCAGTCTTCCCAATATGTGACTCTGCTGACCTGGTTGACTCTTAATTGCCCTCTGAAGTGGTCAAACAAGCCACACTGCTGAAGGACAATCAGGGAAGGACATTAAATGCTGGCCCAGTCAACAACACCCAGAGATCGAGTGACTGAACTAACAAAGAGGTCCATGGCCAAGTACACTCTCCGCACACCTCCCTCCACTCTTCATTTGCTCACCCAACCGTCACATCCTCCTCTGACAAAGGGTCGCAGACCCAGAACATTATCAGTGTGCACGGTAGTGCAGCGGTTAGCGTAATGCTATTACAGCGCCAGCAACCCAGGTTCAATTCTGGCCGCTCTCTGTAAGGAGTTTGTACATTCTCCCCGTGTCTGAATGGGTTTCCTCCGGGTGCTCCGGTTTCCTCCCACATTCCAAAGACGTACGGGTTAGGAAGTTGTGGGCATGCTGTGTTGGCGCCAGAAGCGTGGCGACACTTGTGGGCTGCCCCCAGAACAAAGATGCATTTTGCTGTGTGTTTCGATGTACATTTGACTAATCAAGAAATCTTATCTTATAGTGTCTCTTTCCACAGATGCTGCCTGACCTGCTGAGTGTTTCCAAACATCTTCTGTCTTCGTTTCTGATTTTCAGCATCTGTGGTTTTTTTTATCTTCAAACACCTATTCTTTTCTCGCCCAGGCTGTTCCCAATTATTCTGAGTTCCACAGTCTACAGGGCTGTGACCTACGATAAGGTTTGGTAAACTGGTCACCTTTTCTGACTGCTGAAACATCTCGTGCACAACTTTGAGTGAACCACACGGGTTAAACAAAGTGATTAATATGTGAACCTCAAGTAAGCGAGTATCATGTTTCTCACTGAATGGGAACTGACTGTGCTGCCAGAGCCAGAACATTCCCTCCGCATTGAGAAGCAGTGATCTCATCCCATTCCTTTGACATTGGTGCTGATGAGAAAACACTGGTCATTAATTTTCCAAACTTAATGTGTGCGACAGGAGAGGAAAGAAATCAAAAACTCTTTCGGGAGAAAACCAGCAGAAAAGACCATTGTGGAAGAGTCACAGAGTTTCCAGCACAGAAACAGGCCCTTCAGCCCAACTTGTCCATGCCGACCAAAATTCCCATCTAAGCTAGTCCCATTTGCCCACATTTGGCCCATATCCCTTTAAATGTTTCCTATTCATGTACCTGTCCAAGTGTATTTTAAGAGGATAAAGCACACTGTCTCTTTAAAATCAAACCTTGTTGGATTCTGGGTTCTGATGAAGGGTGCCAGACCTGAAACGTCGCCTGTTTCTCTTTCCACAAATGCTGCCTGTCCTGCTGATCATTTCCAGCATTTCCTGTTTTTGTTTCAGATTTCCAGCATCTGCAGATTTTTAATTTTCATTTGGATTTTGAAGGGGATTGACAGATGCTGAGAGGATTCCCTTGTGGGGTTACCTGCAACTAGTGTGCAGAACTTCTGAATGAGGAGGTCTCCCATTTAAGACTCTTGGATGTGACTCTTTGGAGGCCAGAGGTGTTAAATATATTGAAGGGTGGGATGGACAGGTTTTTGTTCCATGGGGGAAGCTAAGGAGTATGAGGAGAGAGGGAATGTGGTGCTGAGGCCAAGACTGGATCAGCCATGATCTGATGGGGGAACAGGCCCAAGGGACCAAGTGGCCTCCCCCTGCTCCTGTGTCTCAAAGTTCCTAAACTCACCAGTGCACTTGGATTCATGAAGTCTTTGTGCACACTTGGGGAACATTATCTTGAAAGAGTTTTAAACTGATTTTAAAAAATTAAAATGTTAAAACAGCCTTAAGAGTATCAAGAAGGGAAGCTCCTTGTAATGTGCACTGTAAAAGCACTAAGAGGTCAATATAATGGGCCTTTCTGCCTCTGCCTTCCATTTGCTAAAGTGGGGTTTTAAAACAAGAGTAGAACTGGATTATGACCATGGAGACACAAGAGACTGCAGATGCTGGAATCTGGAGCAACACACAAGATGCTGGAGGAACTCAATGGGTCACTCAGCATCCGTGGAGGGATACTAAAGCAAAAATATACAGTAAATGGCAGGACTCTTAACAGCATTGATGTACAGAGAAATCTTGGGATCCAAGTGCATTTCTCCCTGAAAATGGCAATGCAAGTAGATAGATTGGTAAAGAAGGCATATGGCATGCTTGCCTTCATTGCTAGGGGCATAGAGTATATGAGTCAGGAAGGCATGATGCTGTTGTATAAAACTTAGGTTAGGCCACATTTGGAGTATTGTGTGCATTTCTGGTCACCCCATTACAGGAAGGATGTGGAGGCTTTGGAGAGGGTGCAGAAGAGGTTTACCAGGATGCTGCTTGGATTAGAGGGTATTATCTAGAAGCAGAGGTTGGACAAGCTTGGATTATTTTCTCTGGACTGTTGGAGGCTGAGGGAAGACCTGATAAGTAAAGTTATGAGAGGCATAGATAGGGGCAGGCACAGTAGTGTAGCGGTTAGCGTAAAGCTTTACACCACCAGCGACCCGGGTTCAATTCTGGCCACAGGCTGTAAGGAGTTTGTACGTTCTCCCCGTGTCTGTGTGGGTTTCCTCAGGGTGCTCCAGTTTCCTCCCACATTCCAAAAAAAGACGTACAGGTTAGGAAGTTGCGGGCATGCTGTGTTGGCGCCAGAAACGTGGTGACACTTGTGGGCTGCCCCAGAACAGGATGCATTTCACTGTGTGTTTCGATGTACATGTGACTAATAAAGATATCTTATCTTATCGTATCGTATCGTATCGTATCGTATCGTATCTTATCTTATCTTATCTTATCTTATCTTATCTTATCTTATCTTATCTTAGACAGCTGGAATCTTTTTCCCAGGGTAGAAATGTCAAATGTTGGAGGGCAGAGCTTTAAGGTGAAAGCTTAGAGAGGATGTATGGGTTTTTACACAGAGAATGGGCTGCCAGGGGTGGTGGTGGAAGCAGATACGATAGTGGCATTCAAGAAGCATTGAGATGGGCACATAAATATGCAGGGAATGGAGGGATATGGATCATGTGCAGGCAAAGGGGACTAGTTTAATTTGGCATCATGATGCATGGTTTTGACCTGAAACGTCAACAATTCATTTCCCTCCACAGATGCTGCTCAACCCACTGAGTTCATCCAGCATTTTGTGTTTTGTGTAGGGCTTTTGTCTGGGTGTAGCGGTAGACCCAAGTGAAACTGTCTGCAAGTAGACTTGCTCTGGCAGTACAAAGGCAGACTTGGAGATGCACTGAAGCTCTGAGAGGTCTGGTAATGTTTATAAATCATTGAAGTCAGTACCAAAAGTGGAGATTTGCTACGGGTGCCACCAACCAACCCAAGGTTGGTCTCAGCCCAAGGCCAAGCACAGGGTCCATGCAGTAGCATCAATCGAATGGAGCCACTATTTGCTGATGGTCATCCCAACACCCCACCATCCTCATTGGTCCCTGTGGATGGACAAAGTACAAGGATTGTGAATTGGATGTTTTAGTTGCCAGAAATGATAGACTCTCTTCTCCAGAGAGCATGCAATCAATGGCAACTTCAGCAAACGCCTCTGATGTTATAAAACTCAAAAAAAAAGCAAATTAATACCAATATGGCTTTCAGTCCCCAGAATCAGTGAAAATTACTGTACGGGCTGGGGGTGGGGGGGTGGGGGAGGGCGTCATTCACCCCTTGAGTTGGTGCTGCCTCTTTGGAGATCAGGTCCGGTTAGTTCCATAGCCTCACAGCCCTCCAATTCATTCTCCTTCAAGTATTTATCAAATTCAATGTTTTGTGATTATTGAATCAGATTCCAGCACCTTTTTGGACTATGCAGCAACTCGCTGCAGAAGTAATCCCCTCATGTCACCTCTGTGACCTTGCCAGTCACCTTCAACCTGTGACCTCTCTGGCTTCCAGCCTTCCTGCTACTGGTGAAACAGTTCAACCTTTCGCTCTGTTCCCCTAAAGTTGAAGCGTTGATATTATTATTGGTTTATTATTGTCACATGTACTGAGATACAGTGAGAAACTTCGTTTGCGTGCCATCCAGAAACCATCCCCCGCCTGTGGTATTGATGATATCAAGACCAATCTCTATGTGGCTCCCTCAGTGCGACATCTTCAGTGCGAGGATTCGTGGGTTTCACTTCGGAAGACACCGGGACTTCGGAGCAGATAAGTTTTTTCTTTTTTTTAACAGGGTTTTTATTATAAGGGTTAGATTTTATAAGGTTCTTTTTTAAGTTGCTTTATAAGTTTTTAATCTGGAATAGTGGGGGCTGGACTGCGCAGGCACGTGACGTCGGCAGGTAAGCTGCGGGCAGTTTAAAAAGCAAACCGCCATATCCAGCGGGCAGCGGAGTGATCGGGAACAGAGTGGTCGGGCTTTGGCTCAAGGGGCTTAGGCGTGAAGGGGCAAGGCAGGTCAATAGCTGGTAGGTAGGTAAAGGTAAGGTTTACCTGTCATCTGTTATAAATTTTTAAGTAGAAAAACTAGGGGGAAAAAAGAATTAGTTCAGATGGAGGACATTGTGGTGGGCTGCAGCTGCTTGATGTGGGAGCTAGTAGACCTTGCTGTGGTTCATGATGGCCTCATCTGCAGTAAGTGCTTGAGGCTGGAGGAACTTCGGCTCACAATCGATGAGCTGGAGTTGCAGTTTCAGCTGCGCAGCATCAGGGAGGGGGAGAGTTATGTAGATACAGTACATCAGGAGACGGTCACCCCCCTTAGAGCAGGTACTACTGGAGTCCAGGAAGTAGATGGAGGGTGACTGTCAGGGGAGGGAAAAGGAAAAAGAAAACGAACAGGCAGATAGAGCAGAGGAGCCCGGAGGCTGTTCCCCTCAGTAACAGGTTTTCCGCTTTGGAGGCTATTGAGGGAGATGACCTGCCGGATCCGAGCAGCAGAAGCCAGGTCTATGGCACTGGGACCAGTCCTGCTGCTCAGAAGGGAAGGGAGGAGAAGAGGAAGGCAGTAGTGATAGGGGACTCGATAGTCAGGGAAACAGATAGGAGGTTCTGTGGCAGTGAGCATGAATCCCGGATGGTATGTTGCCTCCCAGGTGTCAGGGTCCGGGATGTCACTGATCGGGTCCACGGGATTCTAGAGCGGGAGGGAGAACAGCCAGAAGTCATGGTTCATGTTGGTACCAACGACATAGGTAGAAAGAGGGATGAGGTCCTGAAAAGTGAGTTTAGCGAGCAAGGCAGAAGGCTGAAGAACAGGACCTCTTGTTATTGCTGCCAGTGCCACGCGATAGTGAAGGTAGGAATAGGAGGAGATGGCAAATAAATGCATGGCTGAGAAGTTGGTGCAGGAGGGAGGGTTTTAGATTTTTGGATCATTGGGATCTCTTCTGGGGAAGGTGGGACATGTACGGAGAGGATGGCTTACACCCGAACCTGAGGGGGACCAATATCCTTGCAACCAGGTTTGCTAGTGGTTCAGGAGGGTTTAAACTAGATTGCAAGGGGGAAGGGAACCGGAGGAGTAGGTCAGAGAAAGAAGGGGATGGGGAAAAGTCAGATCTGACAGGTAGAGAGGCTTTGAGGAAGGAGAAGCAGAGTACAGGCTATAAAAGTAGTAAGGTGGATGGGCTAAAGTGCATTTACGAATGCGAGAAGCATCAGGAATAAGGGAGATGAACTGAGAGCTCGGATAAGTACATGGGACTACGATATTGTGGCTATTACAGAGACATGGCTGATATCAGGGCAGGAATTGATATTGAATATTCCTGGTTTTCAGTGTTTTAAAAGGGATATGGGGGGGTGTGGAGAAGAGGAGGAGGGGTGGCGATACTGGTCAGGGACACTGTTACAGCTGTAGAAAGGGCGGATAATGTAGAAGGATCCTCTCTAGAGTCAATATGGGTGGAAATTAGGAACAAGAAAGGGGCAGTTACCCTCCTGGGAGTATTCTATAGGCCCCCCCGGTAGCAGTAGGGATACTGAGGAGCAGATTGGGAGGCAGTTTTTGGAAAAATGTAAAAATAACAGGGTTATTATAATGGGAGACTTCAACTTTCCAAATATTGATTGGCACCTACTTGGTGCCAAGGGTTTAGATGGGGTGCAGTTTGTTAAGTGTGTCCAGGACGGATTCCTGACTCAGTATGTTGACAGGCCAACTAGAGGGAATGCCATATTAGATCTAGTTTTAGGTAAAAACCGGGTCAGGTGACAGATCTATCGGTGGGTGAGCATTTGGGGGACAGTGACCATTGCTCCATAAGCTTTAGAATTGTCATGGACATGGAGAGGAGCAAAGAGGACGGGAATATATTTAATTGGGGAAAGGCGAATTATGAGGCTATAAGGCGAGAATTTGGGAGTGTAAATTGGGATGACATTTTTGAAGGGAAATGTACTATGGAGATGTGGTCAATGTTCAGGGATCTTTTGCAAGATGTTAGGGATAAATTTGTCCCTGTGAGGCAGAGAAGGAATGGTAGGGTGAAGGAACTGTGGGTGACGAGAGAGGTGGAACAACTAGTTAGGAAGAAGAAGGCAGCATACATAAGGTGTAAGCAGCAAGGATCAGACAGGGCTCATGAGGAATATAGAGTAGCAAGGAAGGAACTTAAGAAAGGGCTGAGGAGAGCGAGAAGGGGACATGAAAAGGCTTTGGCGAGTAGGGTTAAGGAGAATCCCAAGGCTCTTTTCTCATATATAAAGAGCAGAAGGATGGCTAGGGTAAAGGTAGGTCTGATTAAAGACAAAAGGTGGGAGGATGTGCCTGGAAGCTGTGGAAGTGGGTGAGGTTCTCAATGAATACTCCTCTCCAGTATTCACCAAGGAGAGGGGTCTTGATGACACTGAGGACAGTGTAGGTGAGGGTAATGTTCTAGAGTATGTAGATATTAAGAGAGAGGATGTGTTGGAGTTGTTAGAAAACATTAGGACAGATACGTCCCTGGGGCCTGACGGAATATTCCCCAGGCTGCTTGGTGTGGCGAGGGAGAAGATTGTTGAACCGTTGGTTAGGATCTTTGAGTCCTCGTTGTCAACGGGGATGGTACCGGAGGATTGGACGGTGGCGAATGTGGTCCCCTTATTCAAAAAAGGTAGTAGGGATAGTCCAGGGAATTACAGGCCAGTGAGCCTTACGTCTGTGGTGGGTAAGCTGTTGGAAAGGATTCTAAGAGATATGATCTATGAGCATTTAGAGAATCATGGACTAATTAGGGACAGCCAGCATGACTTTGTGAAGGGAAGATCTTGCTTCACAAGCCTGATAGGGTTCTTTGAGGAGGTGACCAGGAAGATTGATGAGGGTAGTGCAATGGATGTGGTCTACATGGATTTTAGTAAGGTGTTTGACAAGGTTCCACATGGTAGGCTTCTTCAAAAGGCCGTGTGGATTCAGAATTGGCTTGCCTGTAGAAGACAGAAGGTTGTGGTGGAGGGAGTGCATTCAGATTAGAGGGCTGTGACTAGTGGTGCCCCACAGGGATCAGTTCTGGGACCTCTACTTTTTGTGATATTTATTAACGATTTAGATGAGGGGGTGGAAGGGTGGGTTAGCAAGTTTGCAGATGACACAAAGATTGGTGGTGTTGTGGATAGTCTGGAGGGCTGTCGAAGCTTGCAGAGGGGTATTGATAGGATGCAGAGCTGGGCTGACAAGTGGCAGATGGAGTTCAATCCAGAGAAGTGTGAGGTAGTGCACTTTGGAAGGACAAACTCCAAGGCGGAGTACAAGGTAAATGGCAGGATTCTGGGCAGTGTAGAGGAGCAGAGGGACCTGGGGGTTCATATCCACAGATCACTGAAAGTCGCCTCACAGGTAGATAGGGTAGTTAAGAAAGCTTATGGGATGTTAGCTTTCATAAGTTGTGGGATCGAGTTTAAGAGCCGCGAAGTGATGATGCAGCTTTACAAAACTCTGGTTAGGCCACACTTAGAGTACTGTGTCCAGTTCTGGTCACCTCAAAGGAAGGAAGTGGAGGCGTTGGAAAAGGTGCAGAGGAGATTTACCAGGATGCTGCCTGGATTAGAGAGTATGGATTATGAGGAAAGACTAAAGGAGCTAGGGCTTTACTCATTAGAGAGAAGGAGGATGAGGGGAGACATGATAGAGGTGTACAAAATATTAAGAGGAATAGATAGAGTGGACAACCAGCACCTCTTTCCCAGGACACCAATGCTCAAAATAAGAGGACATGGCTTTAAGGTAATGGGTGGGAAGTTCAAGGGAGATGTCAGAGGGAGGTTTTTCACCCAGAGAGTGGTTGGTGCATGGAATACGCTGCCTGGGGTGGTGGTGGCGACTGATACATTGGACAAGTTCAAGAGATTGTTAGGTAAGCATATGGAGGAATTTAAGATAGGGGGATATGTGGGAGGAAGGGGTTAGGTAGTCTTAGGTGTGGCTTGAAGGGCAGCACAACATGGTGGGCCGAAGGGGCTGTATTGTGCTGTATTGTTCTATGGTTCTATCTAGGTCTATAACTGTGGTTCCTGCATTTGTCCTGCTTCCCTCTTTCTTGCATAACCAAAGGCCAACCGAAAACAGGCAGATTGAGCAAAGACCTCCATTCGGATTGGGTGCCTTCTGATTGGCATGGCAGTGTTCTGCCAGTTCTGTACCAAATGGGTCATTAAGCATTGGCTGGGGTATTAAATTGAAGCTGCTTTCTCACTTAGACTGGAAGGATCCCATGGTACTACTGGAGGAAGAACAGGAATGTTCTTCCCTACCTCTTGGCCAATGTCATTGAAGGATCAGAGAGATCTTTTCATCTTGTGGGGTCTGGATCCCACTGTCTGAAAGGGTGGTGGAGGCTGATGTAGAAGGCACCTGGATGACCACTTGTTGCGGTGCAACTACCAAGGCCAAGATAAAGAGGAATGAAGTGATTAACCAGCTATTTATCAGTTGATATGGATGTGATGCACTGAATAGCCTCTTTATGTCATAAATCTGAGTGATTCCATGATATACCCCTCAGCTGACACTGATAGCCACCACCTCACTGTTGTCTGTGGGGACTTGCTGTGCACTGTGCTCTTGGCTTACAGGATCTCCTACACCCGAGAAAGATCTGCATTGACTTTGGAAATTCTAGAGGTTGAGAAAATTGTTCTTCTTTCTTCAAAGTTGGAAAGCAAGATTCCACCAGTTCCTTAACTGGCTTGATTTTTCATGGTATTTCCAACTTCAATGCAGAATTTGTCCCTCAACACATTTCTTGATAAAATTGCTTCCCACATAAATGTCCCCTCAAGGGGGAAAGTGCTCCTTAATTCAGCACAGTGGCACAGCTAATGGAGCTGGCTGCCTCACAGCACCAGAGACCCAGGTTTGATCCTGACCTTGTGTGGAGTTTGCACATTGTCCCTGTGACCGTGTGGGTTTCCTCCAGGTGCTCTGGTTTCCTCCTGTATTCCAAAGACATGCCGGTCAGTTGGTTAATTGGTCACAGCAAATTACCTCTGGTATGTAGGTGAGTGGCTGAACCTGGGGGAAGCTGATGGGAATTTGAGAAGAATAAAATGGCATTAGTGTAAATGGGTGGTTGATGATTGACATTGACTTGGTGGGTTAAATGGTCTGTCTCTGTGCTCTATGACTCTGAGTCTAATTCCTCCACGGCAAAAGCTGGAGTACAACTTTTATTACCAGCAAAGCAGGCTGCCTGAAAACGTGAGTCTGTCAGCTGAAAAGACTCCCCACTGTTTGCATCTGTCAGGCTTTTAGCCTCTACAGTGCTTTTTAATTATACTGAAGTGCTGGAATGAGTATCTGGGAGCTGGAGGGAGGCTGATTGTCTCAATGTGGTGAGATCTCCACATTGACCTGTAACATGTCACCCAGACCTGTCTTATCCTGCACCGTGGGGTGTCTCTGTGTCTTGTTTACACCAGGTGCTCTGAGAATGATGGACAATCTTCCTACGTAATTTGTCAGATTATATCATCTCTTTCCACCACCATCACCGAAAAGAACCCAGGTCATCTGATTAGCATCACATTCCTGGCTGTGGGAGCTTGCTGTGCACAAAACTGGCTGCTGCTCTTCCAGCATTACATCAGTGACTGCACTTTGTTGGCTGTGACCTTTCTGGGGACAATGCAAGGTTGTGAGAAGCCCAGTATAACTGTGGGCTCTTTCCTGGAGGAGTCAACCTCTAATCCCAGTGCATGCACCATCTCAAGACCATTCTTCATGTGAGATGGATGTGGAGAGAGTTGAAGAGCAGGAGCCTAGCTGGATAGATCTTTCCTCATGTGACAAGCTGGGCAGAAGATGCTGTACGTTTCCATGATTCAATGGGCTGAATAGCCTCAACTGTACATCTACTCTGTGCTGTACTTCCCTGCCAAACCTTGTGGATCATGCCACATCAAGTGCTCATCTGACTACTTTCTAAATATACTTCCTCGTCTTTCTACCTCTGCCATCCATTCAGGAAATGAGCTCCACATCTCCTCTGCATCTTGGATAAAACAGCTTGAAGGAAAACTCATCCTCAAGTCAAATCGAGTGTATTGTCATGTGCACAAGTACAGTGAGGTACAGGTACAATGAAAAAACTTGCTTGCAGCAGCATCACAGGCACATAGGTTCAGACAACACACAGAACATGAATTATACATAAATAAACAAAAAGACTGAGCAAAAACAAGACATTAGTGCAAAAAAAACAGAGACAAGTCATCTTTCTACCAATCACATTAAATCTAAACTCCTTACTTATTGGTCTCTTTGCTAATATGTCTTTCTGATCCACTCTATCTCACAATATCCTTCAGTCAACAAAAGTAAAAATGCGACGTGATTTCAACTCTGGGTTACAGTAAGTAATGAGTGATGGAGGCAGTCCAGGTGAGAGGTCTTGATCCGAAATGTTGACTGTCCCGTCTCTCTCCACAGGCTGAGTTCCTCCAGCAGTTTGTTTTTTGCTAAGTAATGGGAGATTCTGTGACATGGTTCCGAAATAAGCCAGTGTTCCTCCTCTTTACTTCTTACCCATGATATCTTGCTGGGAGGTTGTGGATGTTGGAGAGGACATGGTGTCTGAAGCTATGATCCCAGCTGCCCGTACAATTGTTTAGCTGTCTGGACACATCTGTGAATAATCACCACAGGGCCAGGGGACTTTGGGTGGAATTACATCACAGTTTGGAGAGAGCCTCCAAAAGAGGAGGGGAGGAAATAAGAAAACAGAACGGTGTTATTGTGGTTATTAAATCTAAACATTTACATTTACTGTTGCTTGGATAATTGAATACAAAATTAGGGTGGACATGCCCTCTCCTTGTTACTGCCATCGGGGAGGAGGTACAGGAGCCTGAAGACGCATTCTCAACAATTTAGGAACAGCTCCTTCCCCTCCGCCATCAGATTTCTGAACGGTCCATGAACACTCGTTCTTTTTCCTTTGTATTTGCACTATTTATTTATTTTTATAAGTTATAGTAATTTTTATGTCTTTGCACTGTACTGCTGGTGCAAAACAACAAATTTCACGACTTGTAAGTCAGTGATAATAAATCTGATTCTGATTCATCATATAGACACATGTCCTGTACTTATTACAATATTGGTCTGAAGCAAACAACAAAATGCTGGAGGGACTCAACAGTTCAGGCAGCATCTGTGGAGGGAAATGGATGGTTGATGTTTTGGGTCAAGACCCTTCATCTGAATCTCTCTGGGACCCTTCGTCTGGGATCCTTCATTCATTTCCATATAGATGCTTCCTGAACTACTGAGTTCCTTGAGCATTTTGTTTTTTGCTCCAGAGTTTAGCATCTGCAGTCTCTTGTGCCAACAATGTTGGTCTCCTTATTTAAGGAAGCATGTTTATGTATTGGAAGCAGTTCTGAAAAGGTTTACTAGACTAACATCTGTATTGGGCGCATTGTCTTAGGAAGGTTGGACAGGCTCGACCTTTTCTGCTGAAGTTTGGAAAAGACAGAGTGGTGCATCAGATCATGGAGTCTCGACCGGAGATCTGGGCATGTTTCCTCTTGTAGGAGAATTAGAACTTGAGGTTACTGTTTAAAATAGGGGGTCACTCATTTAAGACAGAGGTGAGGGAAATTTTTTTCTCAGAGGATAGGAAGTCTTTGGAACTTTTGTTCCTCCAAGGGTGATGGAAGCAGAGTCTGAATATTTTTAAGGTGGAGGCAGGTACCTACTTGATAAGCAGGGTGCAAAGGTTACCGTTGGCAAACAGAAAAAATTGTGTTGAGTTTATAACCAGATCAACCATGATCTTATTAAATGGCAGAACAGACTAGATGGGCTGAGTGCCCACTCCAGCTCCTAAATCATACAGTCTTACAAACGTATGTTTTCAAAAGCAGCTCTGATTCCATGAATCTCTCTTGAGGAATCTTAATACAGTGTGTTAAATTCAGCAAACTGTTGTAGGCAGCTGTACAGATCAGTCCTCTGTGTACCTTTGCGGGCTGCTTGCATGTCATGTAAGTAAAGACTGACAAGAAAGCAGTGCTGCTGGCGTTGGTATCGCTGTTGCTGACCTTTTCTTTCTGCTTCAGTCTTGGATAAAAAGTTACATTTACATTCTCTCACAATCTTTGTGGTTGATTCATTGTTGAAGGTGCAAAAACAAAAGAGTCAAAATATATCTTTAACAAAGTACCAGGCAGAGTATCTCTTGTTGACATTAATCTCCGCAGACAATGCATGTAAGGAAACCAAGTGTGAGATTTATAATTTTAGTGGAAGTGTAAGAAATTGAAGCACGAGTAGGCCATTCGGCCCTTCATGCCTGCTCTATAATTCAATAAGATCATGGCTAATCTTTTACCTTAGCACCACTTTCCAGCATTATGATTCATGAATATGGAAAAATCTATCTCTGCTTTGAATACACTCAGCAACTGAAGCTCCACAGCTCTCTTGGGTCGAGAATTCCAAAGATTTGCTCCTCTCTGGTTGAAGGACTTTCTCCTTATTTCAGTCCTGAATGGCTGACCTCTTATGTTGACACCTTGACCCCTGGTTTGAGACACTTTGACTGGGAAGACACGGTAGTGTAGTGGTTAGTGTAACGCTTTACAGCGTCAGTGACCTGGGTTCAATTCTGGCCGCTGTCTGTAAGGAGTTTGTATGTTCTCCCCGTGACTGCGTGGGTTTCATCTGGGTGCTCCGGTTTCCTCCCACATTCCAAAGATGTACGGGTTATGAAGTTGTGGTCTGTTGTGGGACAAGTTCAGGGTCTCGAAATTAAAGGACTCTGGACACAGTCTTAGAATTAAATGATTTATTTACAAGGGTAAATGCAGGGAAAAGGTAATGGGGCTACACACACACACACACACACACACCAACACACACACACACACACACACACACACACACACACACACACACACACACACACCCCAGTGATAGTGAGTGTGGGAAAATCGCAACAAGGGTAAAATACACACACACACACACACACACACACACACACACACACACACACACACACACACACACACACACACACACACACACACACACAATGAACCGGGTACAAACAATCAAGGAAAAGCAATACGCTACCCACCACCCCTTGACTCAGTGCAGTCACGGCTCTACGCCCCTGGGAATCCTAACTTAAGATGCTTCTAAACCTGTCGAAGTGCACAGCTTACCAGTGGTCTCTCCGACATTGTTGCATCATTCCTCTGGGACAACAAAGAAACAGAATTAGCACATGGGACACTCTTTATAGTGCTGGAGGACTGGGGATGGTCCATGTCATTCAAAAGGGCCAATGGCGCGGTGCTAGCAGGAACTAATCGAACACTGGAGACCAATGGCCCGAGGCCAGGTACAGAGGTGTTAGAAGGCCAATCATCAGGTGTGCACTATGGGTGGGGGTGGAGCCAGGCCTTGATTCACAGTGGTGTGTCTTTTGACCAGGTGCTGGACAGGGCCGTCACGTGACAGCCCCGGCCCTCCACAATACATGGGCATGCTATGTTGGCACCGGAAGTGTGGAGACACTTGTGGCTGCCCCCCAGAACATTCTATGCAAAAGATGCATTTCACTGTGTGTTTTGATGTACATGTGACTAATAAAGAAATCTTAATTGGTTTATTACTGTTACATGTATCAAGATACAGTGAAAAACTTTGTTTTGCATGCCATCCATACAGATCATTCCAAACAAAAGTACATTAAGGTAGTACAAAGGGGAAAACAATAACAGAGTAATTCTTAAAGTCATAGAACTTGGATTTAAAAGAGTAGAATGATTACAATAGATGTAATGAATAGATTTGCTGAAAGCAGCTTCCAACGAGTTGCCGTGTTCTGGCGCCATTTTGCTGGAAGTCGTCTCCATATCTGCCTATTAAGAATTTCCTACGTTACAATTTCCTACCTTTTGTTCTTCTAAATTCTGTAAACCCAGTCAGTTTAATCTCTCCACATATGACAACTCACAGGATCATTCCTCAACTCCCCTGCCCGCTCCCCTTCAGCAGAAATCTGGTGAATCTTTGCTACAGTCTCTCTGCTGCATAGATATCCTTCCTTCAGTAGGGACATTAGACCTGTGCACAATATGCCAGATGCTGTCCTACCAGGTTAAGTGGAGAAAGAGGTCTTGCATTCAAATCCTCTTTCAGTAAAGGTCTATGTACATTAACATTCATGTACAAGTAATCCATATCCCTCTGAACACCAACACCTTGCAATCTTTCACTGTCTAACAAATACTCTACATTATATTCCATCTGCCATATCTTTACCCACTCATTTAGCCTCCCTACATCTTCCTTGTTAATCACGCTGCCATCCAGCCTTGTATCATCAGCCATCTTGGATGTATTACACTTGGTCCTCTCATTCACCTTCATAAATCTTGCCTGTACCATCTTTTGTACTGTCAGGTGTTCCCCGTCCTCTGGGGACCATAATTATATTGATTACACTGGCCGGGGCCTAACTAATGCTTTATACAGTTCCTGCGCGTCTCTCTGCTCTTGTATTTTGTGCCTCAGTCAATAAAAGCAAGTATCCCATGAGCCTTAACCGTTTTTTTTCCCTTCCAAGACCCACTGCCTTACGTGGGCATCTACTTTAAGGCATCTCTGTTCCCCTGCACTTCTCAGTGTCATACTAGTCTCTGGGTATCCCCTTGACTTGTTTTCCCAAATGCATAAGCCTCATCTGGTTAAAGGTGCTCCATTGCTACACGGCTAAAGAACAAACGACCCAAAGCACAGATCAGAAGTTGAACTTGAACCACATTGTCTGTCTGTTTAACTCAGTGTTAAACTGTGTTTGTGTGCAGAGCAACTCCCACTGTGGGTAGAACAGTTACTAAGTGTTGATTTCTACCTTATTACCAGTGTGCCCCAAGTGTTAGGGAACATGACGACAGAAACTCCAACAAGGTAACGTAAGGCAGACTCTGAGCCAGTACTGAGCAGAAATTTCCTCTAACTAAATGTTGGGAAGACCAAAGCAATTGTCTCCGGTCTGCATCACAAGCTCAGACCCCTCTTCATCAATCCACCTCTCGTCCTGCCCACTGCCTGAACCAGACGTGTATGCAACCTCAGTGTCCTCTTTCAAATAACATACCTGTGGTACCAATGTGTCCACCAACTCCATCTGTGTAATGTTGTCTGTGCCTTACCTCACCTGCTGCAGAAACCCTCCCTGCTGACTTTGGTACATCTTGCTTTGACCACTCCAGCATATTACCAGCAGATCTCCCTTTCCCAGCGCTCTGTAAATCTGAGCTTATCCAAAACTCTGCTGTGGTGTCCAAATCCAAACCAGTTCTGGTTCCCCTGTTGTGTCCCAGTTAAACAACACCTTGATTTTAAAACTCTCATGCTTGCTTTCAAATCTCTCTCTGGCCTCACTCCTTAGTTCTGTAACATTGACCTCTTGTCCTTCCTCAATTTCCTTCACTCCATCTTTGGCAGTCACATCCAACAGTTGCCGAGGGCTTTGGAATTTCCTCCTGTAAACCTCCTGGCTTTTTTGCCTTCTTATTACCTGCCTCTTTGACTAAGATTTTGGTTGTTTGTCCTGATATGTTTCTGTTGTCAATTTTTATTCAATGCAAATATAAGAACATAAGAAAGTTGGGATAGGAGGAGGCCATTCTGCCTCTCAAGCTCTGCTCTGCCATTCAATAATACCTTGGCTGAAGTGCCTTGGAATGTTCTGCAATACAAACCGAAGCTGCTATCATAGTCATTGAGATTTGTGGCACAGAAGAAGGCTGTTCTGCCCAGTGTGTCCATGCTGGGAAAGACTATCGGGATTCACTCCACTACCCAACTCTTGGCCTGCAGCCTTGCACCTTTCAGTGCCTCAAGAGATCATCCACGCTTTAATGTGATGGTGGTTTCTGCCTCCACCACACTTTCAGGCGGTGAGTTCCAGACCCTTACCATTCTTTGGGTGAGAAAATGCTTTCCTTCCACTAATTCTACTCAACTGGGATTGTTTTCTCTGGGTTGTCGGAGGCTGAGGGGAGACCTGATGGAGGTTTATAAAAATGATGAGAAGCATAGATAGGGTAGATAGTCAAGAGTCTTTTTCTCAGGGTAGAAATGGTAAATACTAAAGGACAGGGCTTTAAGGTAAGTGGGTGGGGAGGGGGGAGTTAAAAGGAGATGTGTTGAGCAAGTTTTTTTACACAGAGAGTGGTGGGTGCCTGGAGCATGCTGCCAGTAGTGGTGGAAGCAGATACAATAGTGGCGTTTAAGAGGCATTTAGACAGGCACGTGAAAATGCAGGGAGTGGAGGGATATTGATCATGTACAGTATAATTTAGTTTGGCATTAGGCTGGCACATACATCACAGGCTGAAGAGCCTGTTCCTGTACCGTTCTATGTTCTAAATGTCTGACCTCTTTGCCGAAGGAAATTGATCTTTCTTCTGTCCCCTATCAGGTCTTTGTGATATTGTTGCCCTGCCTTCGAATGCCTTCCACCCAACGGTGTGCTTTGCAAGTGGCTTGAAGGAACACTGGCACTGCTGCACAGAACTAAATTTCCATAAATCATCGGGCAGTTTGCACAGTGAATGCCTCAAAGTCACTTGAAGGGGTTTGGAGGTAAGATGGCATTTCATACTTAGCCAGTTTGATTGTGTCAGCTTTGGACAGATGGCACACAGCAGGTTAAGGAAGACTTCCACAGTCAGTGTGCTCCTGTGGCTGGGTGGAAATGCATGGACATCTTTACTCCAGTTGTGTTAATTGTCTCATGCGGAGGAGGGAGCCTAAGGTATCATAATATTTCACGGAATCTGGCCTGAGTTTAACTTTGGTACTTCTGTTTGTTGAATGCTGAAGTCCAGCACCTTAACCACTTGGCCAACCTGGTATGGGTATGGTAATACAGTGGTAATGTTACTGGATTTGCACTCCAATAGTACATATTCAGATCCCAGCAAGCAGCCTTTAATTGAATCAACCTAACTTCATGGCACAGAAAGAGGCCATTTGTCCCCTTCTGTCTAGTAGACCAATCCCATCGGTGTCTTTCCCAAAATCCTGCTCGGGTGAGAGGGAAGAGATTTAATAGGAACCTGAGGGGCAGCTTTTTTCACCCAGAGGGTAGTCAGTATATGGAATGAGCTGCCAGAGGAGGTGGTTGAGGCAGGTACATTAACCACATTTAAAAGGTACTTGGACAGGTACGTGGGTATGAAAGGTTTAGGGGGATATGGGCCAAACGTGGGCAAATGGGACTAGCTTCAATGGGAATCTTGGTCGGCATGGACAGGTTGGACCGAGGGGGCCTGTTTCTGTGCTCTGTGACTCCATGACTCCAGTATCCTCTCTCAAGTGCCGGACCAATTTACCTATTGAAGGCATGGATTGATTCCGTTTCCCCCTCCCCTACAGGCAGCAGAGTCTAGACCACAACAACTCTCTGAGCAAAAAATGTTTCTACTCACACTCTCCTTGTATATTTTGCCCCAGAATTTTTAAACCTGTGCCCCTTGGTCCTTGGAATATCCGCTGAAGGGGCAGTTTTCATCTCTCTGCCACATCTAAACCAGTCATGCTTTGGTGCACCCTAATTGAACCTCCTTTCTTCCTTCTCATATGTTGTCATGTTACTTACAACTTAGGGGGAGGCTATTTAGCCCACCAAGTCAATGCCAACTCTCAGAATATTCCCATCAGTCCCATTTCCTCACTTCTCTGGAACCTATTCTCTCCTACTTCTCTTGGTTCTTCTGCCTAACCCCTACACGGAGGGCCATTTACAACAGACAATTCGTTTACCTTCATGTCTTTGGGATGTGGGAGGAAACCAGGCAAAATCCAAACGTCACAGGGAGAATGTGAGATTCCACTCAGATAGCCCTGGACATCAGGACTGAAGCTGAGTTAATGGGGCCATACAACTATTGTATTTCTGTGCAGACCCATCTGGTTCACTGATGTTCTGTACAGAAGGAAATCTATCATCCTTACCCAGTTTGTCTGAGACCCATTGTACTTTTGCTTGGCACTGATGTGTCTCAGCAAACCATTCAGTTCAAGGGCAATTAAATCAGACTGAACAGGATTGCATAGGCTATATAACACATAAACAGACCATTCAGCTCATCCAGTCCATGCCACTGTTTATGCTCCTCTCAAACTCCCTCCAGTACTTCATCCTCTACAACTGCTCAGTACAATCTTCTATTCTCTCCCCCCATATACCTGTCCAGCCTCCTCTTACATACATCTGAACTATTGGCTCAATCAGTCCTGTGGTAGTGAGTTCCACATTCTAACTGCTCTTTGGGTAAAGAATCTTCTTCTGAATTGCCTTTAGGAGTTCTTTGTGACCATTTTATAATGATGGCTTCCAGTCATACTTTTGCCTCTCAGTGTAAACATGTATCTTTATCCATTTTACCAAAACATTCCATAACCTTAAAGATCTTCTGATCATCATTCCTCAGCCTTCTCTTCTCAAGAGGAAGGAGACTCAGTCTCTTTATCCTTTCTTGACATGTAAACCGTTGCACTTCTGGGATCACCCTCCCCACCCTCTCCAGTGTCTCTATATCCTTTACACAGTGTGGGCAGCAAATGGTGTCCCTGTGGTCACACCCACAGAATGTAAATGAATTTTTTAAAAAAGAAAAATTGCACTTTAAATCCTTGCATTGCTTCACGAAGCATGGGAGATGCAGTGAACTATGAAGGCAACATTGTATTAATTATAAGTTTTAACAGATGCTGGTAAACATAATCAAATTGCCATTGGTAAGGTTGGGCAATGCATTAATTTTTATATGTCATGCAACTTTTAATCTCTGTGGACGATGACTGACTCGGTTTATTTAAATCGAGTTAAATATTTGTCCAAGGACAAAAAATGAAACCTTACTATTCTGAATAACCAATCGCATTTTGACCCAAGTGAGATGTTAGCAATGGAGAAAGTTCCAAATCCCAGAGGCTACATCATTGAGAGGGAAACAGGGCTGGAGAACAGGTTGCCCGCAACACTCACGGTACGGACGATGATACGGATAATGTCATTGGTGGCTTCTAGGGAGAGAAAATGTTCAGGTAAGAGCAAGGGCCCCTGGCATAAATGGGTATAAACTTACTGAAATTTTTTAAATCTTGGTAATTCTTTGGGCTGAATAAATGGAGAACAGTAATTAAAATTGATTGGAATTGAACAGTAGTGGGCAGGATGGGATCCGTTTGGAACAAAAATGGTGATAAGTGCTTAAAGGTGCAGGGCAAACCAAGGATAGTAATGGGTACTTTTTATTGGTGTTTACTGAGGAAGAGGATGTCAACAAAATATAAATAGAAGCAGAAATGGTAGAGATAATCGATGAGGTGAAAATTGATTGGAAGAGCGTGCTGGAAAAAGCTGCAGTGCTTGGAGATGGTAGGTCACTTGGTCTGGATCCCAAATTAGTAAGGGGGATGAGGTGGAGAGATACCGGAAGGACCATAATTTTCCAATATTCCACAGATATGAGAAGAGGTGCCAATGGATTGTGACACCTTTGTTGAAGGAATTGTGTGAGAACGTTCCTTACAAATACAGGCTGGTTGGTTTAACAATGGTGATGGGTATGGTTTTAGAAACTAGAGTCAGGGATCTGGGTTTCAGAGGTTTGGGTTAATTAAGCTGAGCCAGAATGGATTTGCAAACTGCAGATCAATGAGAAACTGAACTGAATTTTTTGATTAAGTAACAGAGAAGGTTGATGAAGTAGTGGATGTTGTCTATATGTCTATAAGAAAGAGTTTTACAAAGAAGCCCATGAAATTCCAATTGCAGATGCAGGGTCCTGACTCGAAATGTCATAGAATAAAAGGGTCACTCTCAGCTTAGATAAAACAGGCTTCAGGACAGAAAGTAGTGAGTTGTGGTAAATGGTTGCTTTTCAGACTGGAGGGTGGTAGGCAGGGTTGTTCCTCAAAGGTTGGTACTGGCATCATTTTGGATACATAAAAATGACAGGTTGTTGGAATACAGGGGAAAATTCCAAATTTTGCTGACGATACCGAACGATGGGTTACAGCAAACAATGAGGATGTAACCAATCCACTGCAGCAGAACACTGATAGTCTGTCAAAATGGATCGACAGGTGGCAGATGGAATTTAATGCTGAGAATTTTGAGGCAGTGCATTTTGGCAGAAAGGATGGAGAGAGGCAATATGAAGAGTTAATGAAACAAAAAACAAACTGCTGGAGGAACTCAGTGGGTCAGGCAGCATCAGTGAGGGCAGAGGGATGGTCATCATTTTGGGTCGAGGCCCTGTAGCTGTCCTGATGAATGGTCTTGACCTGAAATATCGACTATCCCTTTGCCTCCACAGATGCTACCTGACCTGCTGAGTTCCTCTGGAAGTTTGGATTTTTTTGCTCCAGTTTACAGTATCTGGTGTCTCTGTAGATTTAATGGTGTTGTTCCAAAGAAATCGCAGGAATAGGAACATTGAGGTTCATGTGCTTGGAATCTTTGAATGTGGCAAGACAGATTGAGGGAGTAGTTGATCCAAAGCACTGCAGATGCTGGAAATCTGAATCAAAAATAGAAAATGGGAGAAACACTCGGTCATTCAGGCAGCATCTGTGGGGAGAGAAACGGAATCAGTGTTTCATGTCAATGATCCCTCATTAAAACAGAAAAGTGAGAAAACAAGTATGTTTTAAGTTGCAGAGAGTGGGAGGGCTGGAGAGAGTCAGTAGGAAAGCAGATGGGATCTTGGTTTTCATTCATAGACAGATTGCCTGCAAAAGTAAGGAAGTTATTCTGAACCTTTATAAAACTCAGGTTGCGCTGCGACTGGAGTATTGCGACCAGTTCTGGCGACATACTCTTGGACACAGATTTAAATGTTTGGAGGGAAGTTACAAGGACGATGTGAGGAAGAACTTCTCTGATGTAGAAAGTGGTAATGACCTGGAATTCACTGCCTTTGAGAGTGGTTAAAGTGGAGATGATCAATGATTTCAATAGGAATTTGGAGAGGGAAATGAACCTGAGGGCTACAGGGATGGAGTGGGGGAAAGGGACTGACTAGATCATTCCGCATGAACTTGATGGGCCAAGTGATCTCCTTCTGTGCTGCAATAATTGTGTGATTTGAAAAAGCTCAGGGCACATAATTACATTTTGAAGGTCTGTATCCAGTGTTGCTTCTGCACCTAAGGCAGATGCCCGACATGAATCCATCTTAACAAGGCTAATCGAGCGGTGGGATGTATCTCAAGGGCATTTAATTATAACTAAAACAAGTTATTCCAATGTGTAGAACTTTGATGGAACTATATTTAGAACAGTCTGCACAGAGTGTTACTTTCAGCAGGATATTGATATAATAAAGAATGTACAGCTTGGAAACAGGCCATTCAGCCCATCCAGACCATGCTAGTGATTAAACTCCATTCAAGCCTCCTGCCTTTCGGCCTCATCTATCTCAGCAATAACTGTCCAATTGCTTCTGTCATCCATGTATCTATCTTCCTCTGAAATGTATTGGCCTCAGCCTATTCCCTGCTCTCCTGTTAAGAGGCTTATCTCTGTTCAATTGATTTGGTAGGTCTTCAGCTTTGTTCTTCCCCACAGGTGAACACAATTTCATGGGCTTTGCTCCATCAATCCATGGTGATGAGGAGGCATACAGGAGTGAGATAGATCAGCTAGTTGAGTGGTGTCGCAACAGCAACCTCGCACTCAACGTCAGCAAGATCAAGGAATTGGACTTCAGGAAGGGGAAGTCGGGAGAACACACACCAGTCCTCATTGAAGGGTAAGCGGTAGGAAGGGTGAGCAGCTTCAAGTTCCTTGATGTCAACATCTCAGAGAATCTATCTTGGGCCCAACACATTTGATGCAATCACAAAGAAGGCACGCCAGCGACTCTACTTCATTATGAGTTTGAGGAGATTTGGTATGTCACCCAAGACTTGCAAATTTCTACAGATGTACGGTGGAGAGCATTCTGACTGGTTGCATCAGCGCCTGGTATGGAGGCTCCAATATGCAGGATCGATAAAGGCTGCAGAAGGTTGTAGACTCAGCCAGCTCCATCAAGGGCACAACCCTCCATGCCATCGAGGACATTTTCAAGAGGCGGTGCCTCAAGAAGGCAGTATCTATCATTAAGGACCCTCACCACCCAGGCCCTCTTCATGTTACTACCATCAGGGAGGAGGTACAGGAGCCTGAACACCCATACTCAACGTTTCAGGAACAGCTTCTTCCCCTCCGCCATCAGATTTCTGAACGGTCCATGAACCCATGAACACTACCTCATTATTCCCCTTTTGCACTATTTATTTATTTTTGTAACTTACAGTAATTTTTATGTCTTTATGTCATACACTGTACTGCTGCCACAAAGCAACACATTTCACGACATCCGTCAGTGATAATAAACCTGATTCTGATTCTGAACCCTTTCTTCATTTTAACAGCCAGTACTAACTAACCCCCCCAGGCCCCCTCTTCCTGAGAGAAAATAGACCCAGCCTGTGCATCCTTTTGTTTTAATCCATTTGCAGACAATGGGCCTCACTGGCAATACCAGCTGCTATTGCCCAGGCCCAGCTGACCTCAGGAAGTTGGTGGTGAGACACCTTCTTCAGCCACTGCAGTCCCTCTGGTCAACTCTCACAGTGATATGGGGCAGGGAGATCTAGCACCGAGACCAGGTGACAATGTAGGATATATCTCCAAGGAGGTATGGTGTGTCTCTTGGAGGTGGTGTTCCCATGCACATGCTACCCTTGTCCTTTGCATAAGCAGATGTCGTAGGTTTGGGAGGTGTTGTTGGAATAACCTGGGCAAGTAACTGCAGTGCATTTTGTAGACGATACACACCATACCCACCGCGTGCTGGCAGAGGAGAGAAGGAATGTTTAGGTCAATGGAAGGGTTACCATTTCTGGGTGGTGTTGAGTTTCCTCCTACTTCTGGCATTATTAGCGTAAAGCTTTTATTATTTGCACCCTCTTCAATACGTGTGTGTGTGTGTGTGTGTGTGTGTGTGTGTGTCCAGTTTCATTTCAAACACGTATACTTGACATGTGCATCTGTGCAGTAAGAATGGATTCACAGCAGAGCAGTGCATTGGTGCAGGCACAGTTGTTTGCACTTGGACTTTTTTTTATTACTTATCTGTTCATTTAATGCTGACATCCCTGACTGTGCTAGCAATGCCCATCTCTCATTGCCCCTGAATTGAGCAACTTGTGTTGGGGATTGTCAGACACAGGACATCATTCAGGGATTATGTGGGTGGCAGGCATTAAAACAAATGAGAACCAGTCTTTAAAAACAAACCTGTTCAAATGTAAACTGCAAGCAGTAATCAGTTTTGAAATTTTGTCAGTAATAAGGAAGGCAAATACAATGTTAGCATTCATTTGGAGAGAACTAGAATATAAAAGCAAGGATGTAATGCTGAGGCTTTATAAGGTGTCGGTCAGACCACATTTGGAGTATTGTGAGCAGTTTTGGGTCTCATATCTAAGGAAGGATGTGCTGGCATTGGAGAGGGTCCAGAGGAGGTTTACAAAAATGATCCCAGGAATGATAGGATTAATGTATGAGGGGTGTTTGATGGCTCTGGGCCTGTACTTGCTGGAGTTTAAAAGGATGAGGGGGGATCTCATTGAAACCTACCGAATATTGAAAGGCCTGGATAGAGTAGATGTTGAGAGGATGTTTCCAGTAGTGGGAGGGTCTAGGACCAGAGGGCACAGAAGAGAAGGATGTTCCTTTAGAACAGAGATGAGGAGGAAATTCTTTAGCCAGTGGATGGTGAATCTGTGGAATTCATTGCCACAGACGGCTGTGGAGGCCAAGTCAGTGGGTATATTTAAAGTGGAGGTTGATAGGTTCTTGATTAGTAAGGGCGTCAAAGGTTATGGGAAGGAGGCAGGAGAATGGAGTTGAGAGGGAAAAATAAATCAGCCATGATTGAATAGTAGAGCAGACTCGATGGGCCGAATGGCCTAATTCTGCTCCTTTGTCTTATGGTCTAATGAAATTAAAAGGATAGTTTAGAGCACAGTCTGCAGGAGGTTGGCCGCTCAAAAGATATGGTTTGTAAACTGAGATATTCTCCATGTGATATTCTCATATACATCAGTCAAACATAAGAAAATGGGGCAATGTTAATTGGCCTACATCAAATCAGACATCAGAGATCTTCAGGTAAGTTTGCACCATTGTGAGTGAGGTCGACAAAGCTTCCAGACCAGGCTTGTTTTGTCACTCAGCACATCAAAGATGGTCATAGGCATTTCTATCAATAATTTGAATACCTGTGTACCCAGCGAGAGAGTCAGCGTCACAACACTAATCTTGGGGGTCTGGAACCTCAGAAGCTTTTAGACCATCTGTGTGAATTACTTTGTCCCAGCAAAGGTGTCTGAACATCCAGAGGTGTCTTGTCAGTTACGGTGTGCTCCCATTGTAAACATGTAATTTAATGGAACCATTTGTTGAACTCAGGATTTGAAGTAAACAATGTCATTGTAGCTATTGAAATTGTATTTTATTGCCTGCTGTGATCTTTGTTCTTATAAGTATAAAAACTTTATGTACTTTGAGTTCAGGGAGATTCTACTGAGAGGGGCTTCAAGAGAATGCTTGCTTGTCATAGAACATAGAGTAGAGAATGGGAACAGGCCCTTTGGCCCACGATGTTGTGCAAAACTAAATAAACTAGTAATTAAATGCTTAACTAAATGAATCCCTTCTGCCTACACAATGTCCATATCCCTCCATTCTCTGCACATTCATGTGCCTATCTAAAAGCCTCTTAAACACCTCTATCATATCTGCCTCCACCACCACCCCTGGTAGTGCATTCCAGGCGCCCACCATTCTCCGTGTGAAAAAAAACTTGTCCCGCACATCTCCTTTGAACTTACCCCCTCCCACCTTAAATACATGCTCTCTAGTACTAGATATTTCAGCCGTGGGAACAAGATACTAGCTGTCTGCTCTATGCCTCTCATAATCTTATAAATTTCCATCAGGTCTCCCCTCAGCCTCTGCCACTCCAGAGAAAACAGCCCAAGTTTGTCCAACCTCTCCTTATTAGCACATGCCCTCAAATCCAGGCAGCATCCTGGTGAACCTCTTTGTCATGATGAATAAAGACCATTTGAATTTATCACCTTCCAGTCTCCGGCCACAGTCACAACATTTGAGGACTTGCGGGACCAGAAGTCAATTAAAAGCCTCCATCTGGAGTCACACATAAGCCAGAACAGGTAGGGACAGCAAATCTCCTTCCCTGAAGGCCAGAATGAACCAGGCAAATTTTTATGGTTATCATCACTCTTACTAGCTTAGAGTCATAGAGTACAACAGCACAGAAACAGGACTTTTGGCCCATCTAGTCCATGCCACCTGATCTTTTGCCTAGTCCCATGTACCTGCTCCCTGACCATTATCCCTCCAAACCCCTCCCATCCATGTACCTATTCAAACTTCTCTTAAGTATTACAATTGAACCTGCATCTACCACTTGTGCTGGCAGCTCATTCCACACTCGCACCACCCTCTGAGTGGAGAAGTTTCCCCTCAGATTCCCCTTAAATAGTTCACCTTTCACCCTAAACCTATGTCCTCTAGTTCTAGTCTCACTCAACCTTAGGGGAAAAAGCCTGCATGCATTCACCCTATCTATACCCCTCATAATTTTGTATACCTCTATAAGATCTCCCCTCATTCTCCTGAGCTCCAGGGAATAAAGTCCTAACCTGTTCAACCTTTCCCTATAACTCAAGTCCTCAAGTCCTGGCAACATCCTTGTAGATTTTCCCTGCACTCTTTCAAGATTATTGATATCTTTCCTGTCGATAGGTGACCAGAACTGCACACAATACTCTAAATTCGGTCTCACTAACGTCTTGTACAACTTCAACATAGCATCCTAACTCCTGTACTCAGTGCCCTGATTTATGAAGGACAAAGTGCCAAATCTCTCTTTTCGACCTTATCTACCTGTGACGCCACTTTCATGGAATTATGGATCTGTATTCCCAGGTCCCTTTGTTTTACCGCACACCTAGGTGCCCCATCATTCACTGTGTAAGTCTTACTCTGGTTTGTCCTCCCAATGTGCAACATCTCACATATGTCTGCATTAAATTCCATCAGCCATTTATCAGCCCACTTACTAAGCTGGTCAAGATCACGCTGCAAGCTTTGATGGCCTTCCTCGCTGTCCACGACGCCCCCAATCTTGGTGTCATCTGCTTTATGTTGAGATTAATCTAATTACTTGAATTTAAATTCCCCAGCTGCTGCAGTAGGGTATGAACTCCCTTCTCCAGATCAATAGCCAAAGCATACAAGTACATTATACCCATTATATTATGTGTGTGAATTTAAGAGGATTCAGTCATTATCAAAGGCATACAATGTTAAAAGTCTTTCAGCATATTGGATTTCCACTCCTAACCCCAAATTAAGAGCAGTTCAGGATGAACGGGTTATATAATAATTGTAGAGTTGCATTATTATTAGAGCTAATTGATTCTTACATAAATAAGCTTAATTGAACTTTTTTTTAACCGCAGTGCTACTATGTAAAAAAAAAATCTACAATTCCACCCACACACTATTTTCTACATAGGGTTAAACCGTTGTACAAATTGCTCCAGGAAGATTTTCATTTTAATTTTCATTAAAAAGCTAGTCTGGGAACAATGGGCCAAATGGCCTCCTGAGGTGAAAATTTCTGCAGTTAATTAATCACTGCCCTTTGCCCAAAGTCATTTACAACTTCAAATTAATGGACTAAGCTTGGTTTTAATGGAATAACCTGAATTAGGAATAACTATCTGAAAATCATTTACTGGATAAAAATCCAATCTCTGCATCAAATCAAAGCCAATTTCCCATCAAACTCCACCAGCACTAAATCAAAGAGACAGTCTCTCCACGTTTCGACAGCAACTGTTCTGGATCATTTGAGAAGCATGGCAAATGCAGTGACTAATGCAAACACGGCTACTGATTGTGTTTGCTTCAGCTTTACCAACTGGCTCACACCACACAGAGAGGGATGGGGTTGGTGGCTGGGGAGCAGAGACTGTGCCATGGACAGCAGAGAGGAACTTCACTAGATTTAGTTGGCTCCATGTGTCCGCCAAGCTGCTTGACAAATGAGAGTGCTGTTGATGTTGCTGCGTACACGGGGAAGCCAATACTCTCTGAGGGGTTGGAGGTGGATGAGAATTGGTGGGGGGAAGCTCTGAGGATAATTCCCATATTTTAAAAGGAAAAATATTACAGTATGGAAGTGGGACTAATTGCACCGAAAGGGATAGGCATGATGGATTGAATGATGTCAACTATGTGCTATGATATTGTGAGATATAAACACACAAGAACCTAAATGTGGTCGTGCCAATTATTGGAACACTGACTGGAGACATGAGTCAGCGTGGAGTGATACATGGAAACGATACTGTTTGGTTCTTTTAAGAGTCCTTCACATTGGCTTAAGGCAGTGTATGCCTTTGCTTCCTGCTGCACTACACTAATTCAGTCGCTGAGAGGTTAACATTGGTCTTGTCTCAAGGACTTTTTTAACCTGATAAATATTTGACTGGGAGATGCTGAGATACATCTGGTTCAGTGGCCAATTTCACCTCTTCAAACGCATGATGCTTACTTAGGCAAGTCACTGCATTGAGTACAAACCACAGTCCTGCTAGTGTAGGGCGGCACGGTAGTGTAGCGGTTAGCGTGATGCTATTGCAGTGCCAGCGACCTGGGTTCAATTCCCGCCGCTGTCTGTGAGGAGTTTGTACGTTCTCCCTGTGGGTTTCCTCCGGGTGCTCCAGTTTCCTCCCACATTCCAAAGACGCACGAGTAAGGAGCTGTGGGCATGCTATGTTGGCGCCGGAAGAGTGATGACACTTGTGGGCTGCCCCCAGCACGTTCTCAGTAATGCAAAAAGATGCATTTCACTGTGTGTCTCAATGTACATGTGACTAATAAATAAATATCTTATCTTATGATAACCTAGTCTTTGAAACTAAGGCAGAAATTCAGACATTAGAAGCTTGCTTGTCCTGAAAGGGCCCTGTGTTTAAAATTACTTCTTTGTGGTAAATATCTTTAGTCAGGAATAGTATGAGTCACAGGGCAAAAGTTGGCTTAATAAATCAATGGAGGCTTAGGGCAAGTTGTAACACCACAGCCAAAAAAAAATTACTATTGCTTTTATTAGCAGTAAAATATCTCCAAACATTCAGAAGATGTTTCTTTGTATGGCATTTGAGTGAATGTACTAATGTGTTAATTTTAGCTTTTGCTAAGGTTACATCGTGAGAACCATTAAACGATGGTCTATTCATTATGACAAATGTCAGGGGAAGGGAGCCGTCAGATTAAGATAAGCTGTGTATTCATGACGAATAAAACCGATGCAACTAATAATTAAACAGTCGCTCAGGTGTCAGTATACAGCTCGGCTCACATGACGTACATTGAATTTAGCGGCTTTTTCTGCAGAGCACAAATCAAGCACACACTTCAATAGAATATCTGGAGATTCTCCTGTGAAAGAATGTGGCTAGCGATAGTTACCTGGATGTCTGGGGTTCCCAGTGACAGCAGGCATGTTCCCTGTGGCAATGCACAGCACATTATCCATGTTTAGGCTTTGCAGGATTAGACTTTTAATAATACAGATCAATAAATGTCATTTTCACCTCACAACTCACAAACAATCAGATTTTTTTAAATGCATGCTCTCCAAAATCTGTAACAGAAGGACCTGAAAATCACTTTGTGTTTTCAAACACTTTCTGTAAGCATGTGACATGACTGCCAAATGAACACAATGCATTCAAGCTGCTTTATAGATTTATGTATATTTAAATTTTCTGTTTTGACAGGTGATTATGAAAAGCTTTTAATGGTACATTGTTATTGATAATTTTTCTGCCCCCATACTCCTAATTTTGTGCTATCATAAAATTCAAATCGATAGAAGTTGAAATAAATGTGTAAAAATAAATAACAATTTTATCTGTCAAAATTGTTAGAAAATAGAAACCAAAATCTGCCAAGGCCATCCATATTGACGATGGAAGGGCAAAACTGCATCAGCAAACTGCTAATCTTCTCGATTTGTTGATTTATCTGGGATTGCAGCCAGAATGAAATCAGGACTATATATAGTTTGATTTAATTGACACAATTCTAAAAATAAATTTTAGGCCCTCGAGCAAACCCTTTTACTCCTTCCACTTAAGCAAGTGGTTTCAGAGGAGCATTTTGGGATGCGATTTTCTCAGCATACTTGAAATACTTGAACAGTCATTTCTGGCAGGATGGTTGAGGGTTAAAGCAGCAGAGGAAGGAATGCATCATGCCAGGGAAAAAAAACACCTCTTTATTTCACTGTGATTTTGCCAATGAGGGAAGGAAGTTGTATTTGTGGGCAGCTCCCAATTAATGCACTTTCATGCTACTGTTCTGTCAAAGAGGCTGAGGGAGAGGAGGGGTTCCCACCACCTTATCTTCCTTGTGGCCACCTTCCAAAGTCCATTGTCCATGAAGCTGTCCACCCCATGAAAGCCCAGGTCTATTATTATGATAATAATACCGTCTACCACTTTACCACTCAATCCCAAGCAAACACTTCATCAAAGCCACTTGAGGAGCAAGAAGCTCACTCCCTCTGCAATCGGTTTCTTGCATTGGCAGCCTTCTCGGCATTTTCTGATATTGAAGAACATAGGAATTAGGAACAGGAGTATATTCTCCATATTCTACGGAGTTTAGAAGAATAAGGGTGGTCTTACTATGGCTGGTTTGCCGCCTGTTGAGGGGACAGCTGGGTCCCTGTTTGATGTCTCATTGGGGGACAGAGCAGCTCCCCTTGGCACTATGCCAGAACCTCAGTCGAGATTTGGTTATCAGACCTCTGGGAGTGGCACCCTTAACAATCTGACTCAGAGGTGAGAATGCTACTATTGAGCCAAAGCTGGCACTGTAAACTTTCTTTTAAACTTGCATTGGAACATAGAAATCGCTGTCAGACCTCCTAAAGCTATCATTGCATTGAGGTGAGATCGTAAGACAAGTGCAGTTGGGGGAAGGGGTGCAATCAGACTACTCTAATTGCCCCGTCGCAGCAGCTGAGTTTTTTATGCAGATTGGGTGCACTGACCATCACTGATTGCCATTGAGAAGCTGCTTCTGGGCCATTTCCTGGAACTGCTGAAGTTCCTTGCAGTAAAGGCACTGCCGCAGTTCTGGAAGGTAAAACTAATATGCGCCGTATTCATTCTGTGTCACTGTACCAGTCTGACGTGACTGGGTGGATCACTGGTCTACTTTGAGTCACAGAGTCAAACAGCACAGAAACAGTCCCTTTGCGACACCCATCCACACTAGTCCCATTTTATTCTCCCCATAGTTCTATCAACTTCCCCCAGATCTTACTATTCACCTGCATACTGGGGGCAATTTACATTGGCCCTTTAATCTGCCAACTTGCATATTTGTGTTTAGATGTTGGAGGAAACCAGCAAGGTCAGAGGGAAAACGTGCAAACTCCACATGGGTGAGACACCAGAGGACAGGATTGAACCTGTATCACTGGAGCTGTGAGGCAGCAGCTACAGAGTTATAAAGTTATACAGCATGGAAACTGGCCCTTCATCCCAACTCGTCCATGCCGAGCAAGGTGCCTACATGAGCTAGTCCCATTTGCCTGCGTTTGGCCCATATCCTTCTAAGTCCTTTCTATCATGTATCTGTCAAATATCTTTTAACTATTGTAACTGTACCTGCCTCTACCACCTCCCTGGAAGCTTGTTCCATATAACCACCACTCTCTCATGTGAAAAACTGCCCCTCAGCTTCCCTCTAAATTTTTCCCCTCTCCTTAAACCTATGCCCTCTAGTTTTGAACTCTCCTACCTTGGGAAAAAGACCATGACCATCCACTTTATCAGCTCCCCTCGTGATTTTATAAACCTCCATAAGGTCACCCCTCAGCCTCCTTCGCTCAAGGGAAAACAGTCCCAGCCTATCCACCCTCTCCTTATAATTCAAGTCCTGGCAACATCCTCGTGAATCTTTTCTGCTTAATCACATCTTTCCTTTTGTATGTCATCCAGAACTGCGCATAATATTCCAGGTCTGGCCTCACCAATGTCTTGTACAGCTGTAACATGATGTCCCAACAATTGTACTCAATGCCCTGTCTGATGAAGGCAATATGAAGAAGTCACCACTCTCAGGGAACTATGTGCTTGTATCCCTAGGTCTCTCTGTTCTATCACACTTCCCAGGGCCCTGTTCTACAGCAGTACCACTATGCAGCTCCTAGGGTTGAGGCTCCAATAAGTCAACACTTTGCAGTTGGTCATATATCGTCCAGACCAGGTAAGGACAACATTTTCCCTTCCCTAAACTTTGTTACACTTGAATGTATGATGGTTTGGTTAGTTTCATGAAGATTTATTTAATTAGCTAAATTTAAATCCTTCAGTGGCCACCGTGGGATTTGAATTTGCAGCTCATGAAGTCAGGCTTCAAGTTTAATGATGTAATTGGCCACTATATCTGAAGAGGTGAGTGAGCAGCAAGCTACCCAGTGCACCAGCCTGAGGGATGAAACTTCCTTGTCTGAAACTCCAGCTCAAGTTATTACAGGCTGGAATATTTCCAGCCCTTAATTCTTCACACCTCCATTCTTCATGGTTTGATCTTCATCAAGTGGTTAGATTTTCCTCTCCGCCGACATTCATTCTGCATGCTTCTGCTTTGATATTCTTGGTTTACTTTGGTCTATGTTTTTAGTGTTGCAAAGCAAATTATCTCCGGTAGATTTAATCTTGAAGGTCATGTTTAAATTACATTAAGGATCAAGGTGTCCAGAATTCTGCTCAGATACTTCTGTGGCTTTTCTGATGTTTTGAAAAATTGGACACAGACTGACATTTTAACTTCTGTTAAGAAGATAAAGTTGTTTGGTGTTCTGCCTATTTTGGATCTGTGCATAAAATCACGCAATTTCCTTGAGCTTATTTTCTTGGCACCAATCAGGAAAAAAAGACTATTTGAAAAGCAAAATGCAGCAGCTGTTGGAGATGTGAAATAAAACAGAATGCTCAAAATACTCAGCAGGGTGAGCAGTGTCAGTGGGAAAAGAAACAGCATTAATGTTTCATTTCTAAGGGCTTTCATCAGAAAAAAAATGTTCTGACAAATGTATTGACTTGAAATACATGCTTTGCTTCTCTCTAGTGCTATTTGACCCATTCTACATTTTTAGCACTTGAATTAAATTAGAAGATCAGATCTCTTTATGTACTAATAAACACACAGTGAAATGCATCTTTTGCGTAGAGTGTTCTGGCAGCAACCCGCAAGTGTCGTTATGCTTCCGTCGCCAACATAGCATGCCCACAACTTCCTAACCCGTACGTCTTTGGAACGTGGAAGGAAACCGGAGCACCCGGAGGAAATGGTTTGCAGACTCAGGGAGAATGTACAAACTCCTTACAGACAGCGGCGGGAATTGAACCCGGGTCACTGGCGCTGTAATAGCGTTATGCTAAGTGCTACACTACCGTGCCTGCTTAATGAGGTGTGTGGCCAAATGTTCCAAATGCTAGGATGAAGATAAAGGAATGTCCAACTGCAGACCATGGACATTCAAGAATCATGAGAATTTCCCGCATGATCAAAAAAGTGCCTGGATTTGGATGGGTGTTCTTTCCACACTGTTCAAGGGTGACGAATCTTTGCAGCAATTCATTGACATTGATGGAGGGATGAATGTTGGCTGTGACACTGGGGATACCTGTTTTGCTCTTCTTCAAGATAATACCATGGTGCTTTTTTATGTCAGAAAGAACCTGGGATGAAAATCTCCACTGAAAGACAGTGCTATTTATAAGGCAGAACTTCCCCTGTACTACAGTGGAGCCAAATTCATAATCTACTGACTCAGAACCAGGAGCACTTGCTGCTGGATGCATGTTGCAGCTTGCACAGTGTGGAGATACTTTAACACATGTTTGTGCACAGAGGCTACCACAGAGACACAGTTGTTGGTGCAACACAATGGTACAGCCCATGGAGCTGCTGCCTCACAACTCCAGTGACCCCGGGTTCAATCCTGAGCTGACCTCTGTCTGTGTGGAGTTTGCATGTTCTCCACCCAGGTCTAATCAGGATGCCTCAGTTTCCTCTCACATCCCAAAGATGTGTGAATTAGTGAATTAATCGGCCACTGTAAATTACCCCTGGTGCAGGTAGGTGGTGCAATCTCAGAATCACCAGTTCAGAATCAGATATATGATCACTGACATATGATGTGAAACTTGTTGTTTTGTGGCAGCAGTGCAGTGTAAAGGCATAAAAAACTACAAATTACAAAAATAAATAAATAGTGCAAAAAAAGCAATAATGAGGTTCTGTTCATGGGTTCATGGATCGTTCAGAAATCTGAGGGTATTTGAGGGAGGAGAATGGGTTATAGGGAAAATTAGTCAAGGAATTGGATTGGTCTGTGAGCTGCCTTAGATGATGGGCTGAAATGGCCTCCTTCTATGCCATAAGGAAATATGGAAACGTGTTAAATTTCTCGGTGAGATTGTGCCGGGCACAACTGTGCACTTATTTACATTAGTGCATTGCACATTTCTCCAGTGTCAGACGTGCACGTAATAATGTCACCATATGCATTACCTTCCCTCTCTTGCTGATATCTATTGGAGCTTTCACTGTCACCTGTGACCTTCATTGATCAGTCAGAATAGAATGAGGAACACATTGTTCTGCTTTGCTGCATTTATCATTATCTAAAGGGACATTCTGTAGACATCAGGACACCTGACTGGGCACTTTTAGAAGTGACTCCCGGTTGCTCAGATGTCCTCCAAACTTCACCAGGTGCTACCACTAGCAGTGAGTGCCTTTTCCCTCATCTAGTTGCTGAAAGACTCATTCAGCGAGTGTCTCGGTGGTGAAACCACGTGTAGTGCTCCATTACCAGAGGCATCAGTATATTCATGGCTGGACACTCACAGTGGGTTGGTGACCTTGGAGTGCAAGGCAAAGACATGCTCGCAGTCCACTTCCAGAGAGTCTTCAGAAACACTAGATCCCACCTTGACCTCCCTGATGAACAATGCATTCACAGGCTCAGGTTTTCTAAGGCTGCTGTTACTCTAACACATGATATTCTGTAGGAAGACCTTCAGCCACACTCTCTCAGAGGAGGTCAAGTTCATATTGACTCAACTTCCTCACCAATGGATCTCAGTCAATGCGCTGCTCTCCACTCGTCGGGCTGTGTACTCATGAAGAAATTATTTCATCTATTTTGACTTCTGTGAAGAACAGGTGGAATCTTGGGCACTGGCACTTGCTGGCTTCCCACAAGTGCAGCTAAATATCGACTGCATTAATGTGTCCATGAGGACCCCGTCAATAGAACTAGTTTCCACCCCCTCGACGTTCATGGGGTTGGGGATCAACATAGGACCATAGAACCATAGATCACTACAGCACAGAAAACCGGCCATTCGGCCCTTCCAGTCTGTGCCGGAACTTTATTCCGCTAGTCCCATTTACCTGCACCCAGTCCATAACGCTCCAGACCTCTCCCATCCATGTATCTATCCAATTTATTCTTAAAACTTAAGAGTGAGCCTGCATTTACTGCAGCAGATGGCAGCCCATTCCACACTCCCACCACTCTTTGAGTGAAGAAGTTCCTCCTAATGTTCCCTCTAAGCCTTTCACCCTTTCACCCTTTCACCCTAAAGCCATGTCCTCTCGTACTTACTCGTACACCAGAAGGATTTCCTCCAGGTGTATGCCTTACTTATGAGAAGCACACATGGTGTGTTCATCCTCAGACTGTCAGCCATTTCCGTGCCCAGAGGGCAAGGGGCACCACTAATTCTCTGACCCTTTGACCAACATGGAGTCCACTGCAGCAGTTTGGTGAACCTCCAATGAGAGTGAGCAAGCGGCAATGAGACCAATGAGACTGGTCTTCTGGGAATGAGAATCCGGTGCCTTCATCAATCCTGAGGAACAACAGAAAGGATGCTTGGAGCTCCCTTGGGGCGCAGGCTGAAGAGGAGTAGAAGTAGAACATAGAACATAGAACACTACAGCAAAGTACAGGTCCTTCGGCCCATGATGTTGTGCCGACATTTTATCCTGCTCTAAGATCTATCTAACCCTTCCCTCCCACATAGCCTTCCATTTTTCTATCATTCATGTGTATATCTAAGAGCCTCTTAAATGTCCCTAATGTATCTGGCCCCACAATCTCTGTCGGCAGTGCGTTCCATGCACCCACCACTCTCTGTGTAAAAAACTTACCTCTGACATCCCCCTTATACCTTCCTCCAATCACCTTAAAACTATGTCCCCTCGTGTTAGCCATTGTCGTCCTGGGAAAAAGTCTAGAAGGAAGGCTACTGGGGGAAGTCCCGTCAGAGGACCACCTGTCTCAATTCCTAGCAGAAGGGATGAAGACAGCATGGGCAATAAAGACTGTTCATTCACAGTGCCTAACACAGGGAATGTTACCTTCTCCACACTCCAGTCATGGAGTTATACAGGTATACAGCATGGAAACAGGCCCTTTGGCCCAACTTGTCCATACCAACCAAGATGTCTGTCCATGCTAGTCCTATTTCACTGCGTTTGGCCCATATCCCTCTAAATATTTTCTATCCACATACCTGTCCAAATATATTTTAAACATTGTAATTGTAGCTGCCTCAACCACTTCCTCCAGCAGCGCATTCCATATACCCACAACCCTTTGCTTCCCCTCAGGTCCCCTATAAATCTTTCCCCTCTCACCTTAAATCTAAGTGCTTTAGTTTTAGGCTCCTCTAACCCAAGAAAAAGATGAGATGAGATGAGATGTCTTTATTAGTCACATGTATATCAAAACATACAGGGAAATATATCTTTTTCATAGAGTGTTCTGGGGGCAGTGCCAGTGACCTGGGTTCAATTCCGGCTGCTGTGTGTAAGGAGTTTGTATGTTCTCCCCGTGACTGCGTGGGTTTCCTCCGGGTGCTCCAGTTTCCTCCCACATTCCAAAGACACACAGGTTAGGAAGTTGTGGGCATGCTATGTTGGCACCAGAAACATGGCGACACTTGCAGGCTGCCCCTAGAACACTCTACACAAAAAGATGCATTTCACTGTGTGTTTCGATGTACATGTGACTAGTAAAGAAGTCTTGTCTTGTCTTATCTTATCTTATCTTATCTTATCTTATCTTATCTTATCTTATCTTATCTTATCTTATCTTATGTGTTGCCACACTTCTGGCGCCAACATAGCATGTCCACAACTTCCTAACCCGTACGTCTTTGGAATGTGGGAGGAAACCGGAGCACCCGGAGGAAACCCACGCAGACACGGGGAGAATGTACAAACTCCTTACACACAGCGGCTGGAATTGAACCAAGGTTATGCTAACTGTGAACATCATCAACCTTATCTACACCCCTCATGATTTTATATACCTCTATGTCAACTTCAGCTCCAAGGAAAAAAGTCCCAGCCTGTCCAACCTCTCCTTATAGCTCAAACCCTCCGGTCCTGATAACATCCTTGTGAATCATTCCTGCACCTTTTCAAATTTAATGACATGTTTCCCATAGCTGGGCGACCAGAACTGCACACAATACTCCAAGTGTGGTCTCACCAGAGACCTGTACAGTTGCAACATGATGTCCAACCTTAATCCTTGGAGACACAAGAGACTGCAGATGCTGCAGCAACAAACAATCTGCTGGAAGAACTCCCCGGGTCTGTGGGAGGAAAGGAATTGTCGACGTTTGAGGTCGAGACCCTGCATCAGGACCTTAATCCTTAACATCTGCAGACGTAATCACTAGTCATCCTGGGGGCTCAGATGACACATTATAAACCCTTATGTCCTCCTTTGCAGAACCACCTGCAACGATCATAACACACAAATAATGAACGTCTGACAGCTCCTTACAACTGTTTCTGGAGGTCTGCAGCTCATCCTGATGTGCCTTCTGAAGACACAACAATTATTTTTCACCTCCCTTACATTATCACCTTCCTGACCTGTCAATTCCAGCACTGAGAGCCTTTATATTCCTGCTTATCACCCTCCAGCAGCTGTCTCCATCTTCACCACCCCCTTCCTCCCCACCTTGCTCCATTTGCCTCTCCTTTTTTTCCTCTCTACCTCCATCCATCATCCACCTGCCCCCACCACCCGAGTTCACCCTCCCCTCCCCTACCTGGTTGCACCTGCCTGCCAATCCTTCACCCTCCCTCGGTCCACCAATCACCTCGGGCTCCCGCCTCACTACTCCCCCCTTCTCCATACACTGGCTCTCTCTCTCCCCCCTCCACTTCCAGTCCTGATGCAGGGTCTCGACAGTAATCATCAACAATTCCTCCCCTGCCCCCCACCGATGCTGTTCGACCTGCAGAGTTCCTCCAGCAGATTGTGTGTTGTTCCAGATTCCAGCGTCTACAGTCTCTTGTGTCTCCATTTATTTCTGCGTTGGTTGAATGATTGGGGATTCCCACAGATGGACCAACAGTTGGAGCCTTCACCTACCAGTCATAGGGTCATACAGCACGAAAACAGGCCCTTTGGCCCATCTTGTCCATGACAACCAAGATGCCCACCAAATGGGTGATGCCCACCCATTTGCCCGCAATTGGCCAATATCCCTCTAAAGATTTTCTATCCATGTACCCGTCCAAGTGTCTTTTAAATGTTGTTAATGTACCTGCCTCAACCACTTCCTCTGGCAGCTCGTTCCATATATGGATGACACTCTGGGTGTAAAAGTTGCCCCTCAGGTTCCTATTAAATCTCTCCCCTCTCACCTTAAACCTATGTCCTCTAGTTGTTGAGTCCCCAGCCCTGGGAAAAAGACTGAGTGCATTCACCCTATGTATGCCCCTTATGATTTTATACACCTCTGTAAGGTCACCCATCAGTGTCTCCTTACAATAGATTTCATGTGCCCCTCCCAGTACACAGCACCTCCCTCCTGGCTGATACCTCCCTGCTGAGGACTTCCAGGTCCATTTGGGTGTATCTGGGAGCTGTCTGCCTCTCCCCTGCTGCCTCCCTCACCACCACTCAGGGCCCTAAACAGTCCTTCCAGGTGAGGCAGCACTGCACCTGCGAATCTATCGGTGTCATTTATTGCATCAAGCGCCCCTGATGCGGCTTCCTCTACATCAGAGAGACCCGACACAGGTTGAGGGACCGCTTCGTCTAGCATCTTTGCTCCATCCGCCGTACCAGCCGGGATCTCCCGGTGGCCGCCCACTTCAATTCCACTTCCCTCTCCCACACTGACATGTCTGTCCACGGCCTCCTCTGCTGCCATGTTGAGGCCAGACGCAGGTTGGAGGAGCAGCACCTCATATTCTGCCAACCTAATGGCATCAACATCGATTTCTGGTAACCACTCTCCTCTATTTTCCTCCCCCTCCCACTTTGTTTTCCCTCATTCCTCTGGCCCCTTCACCCCTTCTTTTTCCCCTCCCCCACCCTCATGACCTGCCCATCTCCTTCCCATGGACTACTGTCCTCTCTTATCAGAATCCATCTTCTTCAGCCCTTTGTCTCTTCCACATATCGCCTCCCAGCTTCTCACATCATTCCCTGTTAACACCCCTCTCCCACCTACCTATCTTCCCCCTCTCACCTGGACTCACCTATCACCTGCCACCCTGTGCTCCTTCCCCTCTCCCTGTCTGGCTTCTGCCCTCTTCCTTTCCAGTCCTGACGAAGGGTCTCGGCCTGAAATGTTGTCTGTTCACTGATGCTGCCTGACCTGCTGAGTTCCTCCCGCATTTTGGGTTCATTGTTCATTGGGCTCTTAGGTTATTATTTAAAGAGAAAGATATTGCTGTTATGTTTGTTCTTCATCAAGAAACAAACTTCGCGTGGGTTTAACATCTGAACATTTTATGAACCAACACCAGACTGGCTTGCTTTCCCTCTCTTTTTACAGCCACTTCTTGTTCCTCCACCTGACCCCTTGCATTGCCTACTGGGAACTGTAGTTATTAAGATATAGATATCGATACCTACATAATAACGCATAATAACACAATCACAATACTTGGAGGTATGACAGCACAGTGGATAAGTTACTGGCTGAGTGACTCAGCCCAAGACTATTGATGCCCGTCAGCTACTCAGGAATTTAATTTCATATAATCACATAAATTTGGCACTTCACAAACAAAAAGCTAGAACTCAGGAAAGGTGACTGAGAAATTATTGGATTGTGATAAAGACCTAGCTGGCTCCTGAATATCCTTCAGGGAAGGAAATCTGCCATCAAGGTTATCAAAAGTTACAGAGGGGTTTTGATCGGCTCGGTAAGTGGGCCAAGGAATGGCAAATGGAGTTTAATTCAGATAAGTACAAGGTGGTGCATTTTGGAAAGTCAAATCAAGGTAGGATTTTCACAGTAATTAGTAGGGCCCTGGGGAGTGTTGTACAACAGAAGGACCTTGAAGTTCAGGTACATGATTCCATGAAAGTGGAGTCACAGGTAGACAGGGTGGTGAAGAAGGTTTTTGGTACGCTGGCCTTCATCAGTCAGGGCATTGAATATAGAAGTTGGCAGGGTATGTTGCAGTTGTACAAGATGCTGGTGAGGACACACTTGGAGTATTGTGTTCAGTTTTGGTCGCCCTGCAATAGGAAAGATGTTATTAAACTGGAAAGAGTGCAGAAAAGATTTACTATAGTGTTGCTAAGACTCGAGGGACTAAGTTATAGGGAGAGGTCGGACAGGCTAGGACTTTTTTCCTTGGAGCTTATGAGACTGAGAGGTGACCTTCTACAGGTGATCTGTAAGGCAGGCCAAGAGAGACCTTGATGGGGAATTTGGTTTTACTGAAGAGTATTAACAAAGTGAACACTAATTAAACTCAACATTGGGCACTCAATCAGGTTCAGAACAGCGTAAAGGTATGGAGACTGCATCGACAATGAGACCTTGAAGGCACAATCCTGAATTTTGGTACGAGACTTTTTAAATGTTGGACCAGAGAGATCTGGCTGAGGGTGCAAGGAACATAGGAAGTTAACATGTGGGTACTCCAGGTAGCTGGGAAGGTAAATGGAATATTGGCCTTATTACACCGGGGGGGGATGGAATACAAGAATAAGCAAGTCTTGCCACAACTGTACAAGACTTCGGTAAGTCCTCACACTGGAGGACTGTGTACAAGAAAAAAGGAAAAGATATACTTGCCTTGGAGACATTGTACAGGAGGTTTAGTAGGTTGATTCCTTTGATGAGGAATTATTTTCCGGGGAAGGTGTCGAACAGGTGGGGCCTGCACTTTCTAGAATTTAGGAGGTTGAGTGGTGATCTTGTTGAAGTAGAAAAGGATGGATATTTCTCCTTGTGGGATAAGGAACCCACCACTTAAGACTGAAATGAGGATGAATTCCTTGTCTGCAGGTTGTAAGTCTTTGGAATTCTCTACCCCAGAGAGCTGCTGGGAGGGAGATATATTTAAGATTAAGATGGACATTTTTTCAATCTTAGGGGAATCTAGATTTCGAGGGATCAAGCAAGAGTATGGAGCATAGGTCAAAGCTCAGACTATGATCCTATTGCGTGGTGGAGCAGTTCAGTGGGGCCGAATGCCTGATACACCTTTTCTTACGTTCTAATCTATGCATTGAACGTGCTTCTGAAATTTGTATCTGTTGACTTCAGAAACAGAATTCAATGCATATCATGTGTTGAGGAGAGGGAGAGAGAGAGACAAGTGCACGCACGTGCACACACACACACACACACACACACACACACACACACACACACACACACACACACACACACACACACATATATATATGCAGGCACACATATGCAAATACATACAGTCCTACATGCACACATTTACACATTTGCACACAAGCATGTGAACACTCTCAGACACATACCTGAATGGACACACATGAACATAACACATTCACATGCACAAACTCTCAAATATACACTCTCCTCACACACACATACAGTATGTGCACATACACATGTGCACACACATGCATGCACAGCACACGCTCTCTCAACCACACACGTTCTCTCACACAGACACACACACTCACACATTCACACACACATATGCACGCACATTGACTGATTTACACACTCTCCAGGGGAAACCTATAATTGTTTAACAAGACTGAATAGACGTTTGCCTCTGCCCCCACCTGCACCCCATTTCACTTAAACAATAACTTGATGAGAACACTGTTTGCAGAAAAAGCACTATGATGAATAAAACAAAGCACACGAGATCTTCCCCTGCCCCCTCCTGCTCACAGGAGAGGCGAAAATTCTGAGAGGCTTCTCTTCACTGAAGCTTATTCTGTTATTAAAGAGAACTGCTGGAATATTTTGTTGTTTGAGAGATTAGCCTTTGGAGAGTTAATGGATTAGATAAATATTTGCACAGATAATTCTGTTGGATGTACTGACATTCGGAATTACAGAAGATATTTGCAGAGCAATTTCTGCTCAAACCTTGCTCAGCTGATGTTGGGAGAAAACTGAAGCATAAGAACATAAGAACATAAGATTAGGAGGAGGCCATCTGCCCCTTTGAGGCTGTTCTGTCGTTCATCAAGATCACAGCTGATCTACCTCAGCTCCAGTTACCTGAACTATCCCCGTGTCCCCTTATTCCTTTAATATCCAAAAATATATCACTCCCTCTTCTGAATGAACCCAAAGACGGAGCCTTCACAGCGAGAGACTTCTGGAGTTGGGGGCCAAGCACCGAGCACTGAGGGATTCCACCGTTCACAGCCTGGTAACCTGAGAAAGATCCATTCATTTCCACTCACTGCTCTCTGTCTGTGAACCACTCAAGGACATGGAACAGTGCAGCACAAGACAGGCTCTTCGGCCCACGATGTCGTGCTGAACTAATTAAACCAATGACTCCGAATTAATCTAATTCCTCTTCCCCACGCATTGACTCGATCCCTCCCTTCTCCACATATTCATTCACCTAAGAGTCTCTTAATGCTCCTATGCCATCTGCCTCTTCCACCACCCCTGGCAATGCATTCCATGCCCCCTCCCCGCCCTCTGTAATAAAAAACTTGCCCCACACATCTCCTTTGTACTTTCTCCCTCTCACCTTAAATAAGTGCCCTCTAGTATGTTGGGGAAAAGATACTGGCTGTCTACTCAATTTATGCCTTGCATAATTTTATAAACTTCTATCTGTTCTAACCTTGCAGACCAACCTCCTGTGGGGGCTGTTATCGAGAGCCTTCTGAAAATCTAAATGAAGCCCACCTTCCAGTTCCTCCCATCCATTCTGCTAGTCAAATCCTTAAAGAACTCCGATAGATTAGTCAAACATGACTTTTCTTTCATAAATCCATGTTGACTTTGCTTAATTCTACTCCATTCTCGGCATTCCGTTACTACGTCCTTCATCCTAGGTTCTGGTATTTCCCCACCACAAACAGCTCAGTGGCTTCCTCCTTTCCTTCTCCCTCTTTGCTTAATCAGCGCAGACACATTTGCTGCCCTCCAATCTGCAGGAACCATTGCAGATTCGGTAGAGTTTTACAATAACCAAAACATCCACTATCTGCAAAGCCACCTCTTTCAAACTTCTCGGAGGTAGACCATTGGATTTATCAGCTTTCATTGGCACCAATTTCTCTGGTAGTGTGTTTTTCACTCAATTTCCTCAGTTCCTCATTTTCTCTGGACCCTTGCTTCTCTAACCTTTCTCCATGAAGAAAGACACAAAGTACTTGTCTAATTTATTGGTATTGGTATTGGTTTATTATTGTCATTTGTACTGAGGTACAGTGAAAAACTTGTCTTGCTACTATTTGTACAGATCAATTCATGATACAGTTTATTGAGGTAGTACAGAGCAAAAACAGTAACAGTACAGTGTAAGTTCTTACTCATTTCTGTACTCCCCATTATAAATTCTCCTGCCTGTCTGTAGGGGAGTCATCTATACCCTTGCTAGTCTGTACCTTTTTACATACTTACAACAGAGCTACTGCCTCACAGTGCCAGAGACCTGGATTCAATCCTGACCTTGGGTGCTGCCTGTGTGGAGTTTGCACATTCTCCTTGTGACCGTGTGAGTTCCCTCCATGTGCTCCAGTTTCCTCCCACATCCCAGTGACGTGCAGGTCAGTAGGTTAATTGGCCGCTGTAAATTTCCTGTGATGTTCAGGTGAGTGGTAGAATCTGGGGGGAGTTGATGGGACTATGGGGAGAACAAGAAAATGGGATTATGTAGGATAAGGTGAGAACCGTGTAAATGGTGGATGATGGTCGGTGCGGAGTCAATGTTTCCATAGGATATGGCTCCATAAGAAAGTCTCACAGTTTGATATTGTGTTTCCTGCCACATTCCTCTCATATCATAGAACACGGAGAACATAGAAAAACTACAGCACAATTCAGGCCCTTCAGCCTACAAAGCTGTGCCGAACATGTCCCTACCCTAGAAATTACTAGGCTTACCCATAGCCCTCTATTTTACTCAACTCCATGTACCCATCTAACAGTCTCTTGAAAGACCCTACTGTATCCGCCTCCACCACCGTTTCCAGCAGCCCATTCCACACACTCACCACTCTCTGAGTAGAACACTTACCCCTGATCTCCTCTATATCTACTCCCCAGCACCTTAAACCTATGTCCTCTTGTGGCCACCAATTCAGTCCTGGGGAAAAGCCTCTGACTATCTACCCGATCAATACCTCTCATCATCTTATACACCACTATCAGGTCCCCCGTCATCCTCCGTCTC